>NC_133366.1:1656200-1695996 GCF_049309525.1 Garra rufa | reverse complement strand
CATATCTCAGGAGATCAAAATACACCTATTAAGATGGCTCGGCAGGTCAAGAACAATGTGGCGATGGACAGTGGCAAACTCAGAACAGGCCTAGGTGGAGAGAGTTAGTTGTGGCCTTATGTCTCACATGGGATGAAGAGGATTAAATAAGTAATGGATGTTGTTGGTTTAGAAGATTTAGCAAGTTCGCATTCACAAAGAAAAATGTATATATTTGCAAACAGCAATTCATTTACCAATGAACTGCTGTTTCATTACCAAATGTACATTCCCAGAATTTGATTTACATATGCAAAACACTATTCACACAAGTGTGCACACAAAGTTTTAAACGTTTTAAAACACTTATTGAATTCCTCTCTAGTGTATGCGCTGTATATACAGTGCTGGGTATTTGAAAATAAATTTAATCTAGTAACCCTTGAGACAGGGTTTGTGTCTGACTGAAGGTACTTTCCTGCTTCTGTTCTCCACTCGTTTTCTCCCTTTGGTTCCTGCCTGTCATCCTACTGTCCTGACCATTAAAGATGAACACCTGAATGTAATAAAAGAAAGAGGGAGCCTCTGAGCAATAAAATGCTCATATACTGGAGTCTTGAAAGCGGTTACAGCAAAACAATAAAGAGATCTCTCATGTTTCTCACACAATCTCATGTCCAAATTGTGTCTACTTGTATTTCTCCTCAGGAAGAAACATCTTGAGACACTGTAGATACTAACATAAGGGATATGTGAGAATCACAACTATGTCTCATGAGCTTAAGAAAAAAACAACTTCTATTTATGTGATTTTTATATTATTCTTGTTCTTTGGACTGCCATTCAAGAATAAGGAGAAGAATGCAGTTGAAAAGCAGCAAGTTG
This sequence comes from Garra rufa, assembly GCF_049309525.1. Classification (NCBI taxonomy): domain Eukaryota; kingdom Metazoa; phylum Chordata; class Actinopteri; order Cypriniformes; family Cyprinidae; genus Garra; species Garra rufa. Next base: position 1,695,132 of record NC_133366.1, on the reverse strand, counting down.
GAGCCAAGGCACTGCAAGCACAGCACATTCAGCTTGTTTAACTTGAATTTATTTTCCTCTAAAATATGGGTTTTGTAATGCAAATTTCTTCTGCAACGGAGAGGAGGAGCCTGAGAATCTAACAGACAAAAATTATCCATGTCAGACTGAAGAACACAAACAGTAGGTTACTGGTTTATAATTTATTTACAACACAGAATAGACAAAAGGAAACTGTTTCTATTTTTCTCTAGATAAAACGGATCTCTGCTGTGATCTGCTGAGGAGTTACTGAGAAGATGGCAGTAAGTTTATCAGTAACTCTACATTCTTTGAGACATCTTCAGGTTCATTTCAGTGTGATGTTCATCTCTTTCTCTCCGTCTCTGTAGATGATTGTGTTTTTGGCAGCTCTTCTTTCGGTTGTACTAATGGATGTATGCAATCAGGATGAAAATGATTGTTCTGACATCTATAACTCTGGAGAAAGAGTCAGCGATATTTACTCCATCTATCCAGCAGGTTATGTTCCCATCTTGGTTTACTGTGAGATGATTTCAAATGGGAACGATCAAGACAACGGAGGATGGACGGTATGAATGTGACTTTAGATCATTAAACACCCATCAGAATATTCATTCTGAATCATATATTCTATATAAACCCATCACAGGTGATTCAGAGGAGAATGGACGGCAGTGTGAATTTCTATCGGCCGTGGAATCAGTACAAGAGAGGATTTGGGAATGTGGAGAGCGAATACTGGCTGGGTAAGATCTCACAGCGTGTGTCCGTTTGTGTGGATGTTCATGTGTTTGGTTGAACGTGTTCTTCATGTGTGTGTTTGATCAGGGCTGGAGAACATGTATCAGCTCACAAGTAAGAACAAGTACATGCTGAGAGTGGATCTGGAGGACTTTGGAGGAAATAAAGTTTTTGCTCTGTACTCGTCCTTCTCTGTGGGTCCTGAAGCTGATGGATACCAACTGCATGTTTCAGGATTCAAGGATGGAGGAGCAGGTAGGACAATTTTCATTTATATTTAAGTATTGTTTGCGATGTATTTTTAAGTAATTAATTTCAGTAATATAACTACTTGTCTTTAAAAAAAGTAAAGTAATTACTCTTAATTGTTCTGTAATTGAATTACTATTAATCAATCAATCAACTTTTATTCAAGACACATCGAGGTCCATAGAGACAGAACAATACAAAAAATAAAGATAAAATTAAAGTAACACTACAAAAGATTTAAAAAGATGTAAGAGTCATCATTTTTAAAAAACATACAAGCTTCGGGTCCAATGTTTCCAGAAGCAAGATGAGTACCTTGTGTCACTCTTCGAAACATCAGTTAGAGACACAACAATCATGTTCTGAGACTCAGTCAATCTGCACATAAAACTATACATAAGATTTCTCAGAACAGCCTTAAAAGTAGGCACATTGTTAGTCACAAACATTTCACTGGCACTACTCCACCTGGGAATTTTTTTTTTTTTTTTTTTTATTGTTTGCCCACAGAAACAAATAACATTAACAATATTTATCAAATCATATATTCATGTTACAGAATGTTCAAAACTAAGAAGTAAAAAAATAATGGAGAAGAGCAAAGAAAAAACAAATGATAAAAAAAAGGGTCACACTGTTTCAAGGTAGTCCTTAAATAAAGAATTAAAGAGAAGAAAGATTAAAGGAAAATAAAAGATTGTTATATATACACATCAAGAGAGCTTTTTTATGTATTCCCAAAGGGGAGACCATATCAGCCAGAATTTGTCAGATTTTTGATGTTTGTCATAAGTGAGCTTTTCAAGTGGCAACCACGTGGCAATCTGTGATATCCACATTTTGAAAGATGGAGCCTGTGATGCAGACCAAAGTAACAATATGCATTTTTTTGCTAAATATACCAGGACAATAAATAACTGTATTGCATCTTTTTGAAACAAACTGTTCACATTAAGATTCAATAAATACAAAGCTGGGCTCATATCAAAGTTTAGTTCAAAAAGATCTTTCATTACCCTGTGTATTTTTTTCCAATATGGCAAAATTGTGTCACAGTACCAAAAACAATGCATGAATGTACCTTTATCTTTTTTACATTTGAAACACAGGCCTGTGGCATTGATAAACATCTTCTTAATACGCATCGGTGTAAGATATATCCTATTAAAAAATGTAAAGTTGAGCTCATGGATCCCAAGAGAACTGCAATTGGGGTACATATTATCACATACAATAGCCCAGTCATTCTCTTCAATGGCTTGACCAATATCTTTCTCCCAAACACTCTTCAGTCCCGACAAGGCAGAGGTGCAATTACTAGACAAAATATTATATGCCCTTGATATTAATCCCTTTAAACAAGTTGGATTCAGTAAAAGGTCTTCAATCTCTGTTGTTTTGGTTCTCAACTCTTCTTTGTCTATCTTTGGTTTTAAAAAATGCTGCAGTTGAAGATATTTATAGAAATTGGAATTTGGAACTTTATATTGCTCTACAATCTGCTGGAAAGACTTTAGGGTGCCCTCAGAAAACAAACAAGATATTTGAGAGATTCCCAGTTTTAGCCATGCTGAAAGACCAATCTTCTGCAACGTTAAAGGCAAATCAGGATTAAAAGAAAGTGGGGAAGACAAGGAAAGAGAGGCAGAAATTCCTAAGTATGTCTTAACATCCCTCCAGGCTCGAAGAGTGTTTGATATTGTAAAATGCTCTGAAACCTTTTTTAGCTTTGCATAGTTCTTAACAAATGGCAAAAATCTAATTGGTAATGGGGCGCAAGCTGTTTCTTCCATCTTATACCAAACAGAATTGGTCCTTTCACTACACCAACTGATCATGTTTTTTATCTGGGCTGCCCAATAATAAAACTGAAAATTTGGCAGATCGATCCCACCCTTATCTTTTGGCTTCATTAATTTGGAAAATTTAATACGTGGCCTTTTATTATTCCAAATAAACTTTGAGAGGTGTTTATTCAGATCTTTGAAAAATGAATTTGCTAAATAACTAGGTATGGACTGGAATAAATATAAAAGCTTAGGAAGCACATTCATTTTTATTACATTTATTCTCCCTAGAAGTGAAATTGGGAGTAAGCACCATGTTTTCAAGTTAAGCTTGATTTTCTCAATAAGAGGAATATAATTATTGCTTATAAGATCATTAAGTGAAGCTGTGACAAAAATGCCTAGATATCTGAAGCCATTTTCTGATAACTGGAAAGGGGAAATTAATTTTAGATGTTCTAATGAAGGTACATTTAAAGGTAATGAAATGGATTTGGAAAAATTTATTTTATAACCAGAAAGACTACTGTAATAAGAAATGCTTTCTAATAATACTGGAATAGATTGCTCTGGTTTAGACATAAATATAAGTACATCATCAGCGTAAAGTGATGTTCGATGATCTTCTCCTCCCACTATAATGCCATGAAAATTTCTGTTCTGTCTGATGAGTTCTGCTAAGGGTTCAATGACTAGAGCGAAAAGTAAAGGTGAGAGAGGGCAACCCTGCCTTGTACCTCTCCCTATGCCAAACGGAGTCGAAGTGAGACCATTCGCAATTACTGTTGCCCTAGGATTAGAATAAAGCAACTGAATCCACCTAATAAAGTTATTTCCTAGGTTAAATTTTCTAAGAGTGGCAAACAAAAAGTCCCACTCGACTCTGTCAAAAGCTTTTTCAGCGTCAAGGGAGAGGACAAGTGCAGGGCGCCCTTCACTTTGAACAAAATTAATAACATTTAAAAGTCGGCGTATATTATCTGAGCCATAACGCGATTTCACAAACCCTGTTTGGTCCGGCTTAACTAACTTGGGTAGTATGCTCTCTAACCTACGTGCCAGAACTTTTGTCAATATTTTAGAATCTGTATTAAGTAGGCTTATTGGTCTGTATGATGCACAATCTTGTGGGTCTTTATCTTTCTTGAGTATTACGCAGATATTTGCTATATTCCATGTTTCAGGTATTGTGCCTTGATCTAAAATAGCTTGTAAAGCTGGCATAAAAATGTTAGAAAGCTCGGGCCAAAATGATTTGTAAAATTCGGTGGGAAAACCATCGGGTCCTGGTGACTTGTTGGATGACATTGATTTTATTGCAGCCAGGACCTCTTCTGATGTTATAGGCGAATTAAGGTAATCCCTGTCTTCATCTGAAATAACGGGAAGAGAAATATTATTAAAAAAAGTTTGAAATTCTAATTGTAAGGCACAGTTTTGTGAACAATAGAGTGATTCATAGTAGGACCGAAATGTGTCGTTTATAAGAACAGGATTGTATGTAGTGACACCATTTGGCATCTTTAGACACTTAATTGCTCGCTCAGATTGTTTCTTTTTAATCTGATATGCTAACAGTCTACCAGATTTGTTTGCATGCTCATAATAATTCTGCTTGGAAAGAAACAGTAGTTTTTTAATATGATTAGTATGATCAAGATTAAGTTTGGCTCTAGCATGGCATAAAGCGGACCAGTTAATTTGAGTGGGGGTTGTACTATGCAGGTGTTCTAGTCTTTTAACCTCCTTTTCTAAATCTTGCCGTTTAGATATAAGGGCTTTTTTATGTGCAGCACTATAGGAAATAATGTATCCGCGTACTGTAGCTTTAGCTGCATCCCACATTACTGCAGGGGAAACAGGTGAGTTTTTATTATCTGACCAATAATTTTGTATTGATTCCCTTACAGCGTTGCAGAACTTTGGGTCCAACAGCAAAGAAGAATTCAGTTTCCATACCTTGCTTCTTGTTAGTGGAGTTTCAAATGTAATATCTATTTGAACCGGAGCGTGATCTGAAATGGCAATCGAACCAATTTGACTAAAAGATGCAAGATTTAAATAAGTATTCGGAATAAAGATATAATCAATTCTTGAATACGAACCATGGGGATGGGAGTAAAATGTATAGTCTCTAGTGAGAGGGTTCATTTCTCTCCAGCTATCAATTAAACCAGTCTCTTTACATAGTTTTTTGAGAACCAAAGAAGATTTAGGATTGACTAGAGTACCTGATGAAGATTTATCTAGTCTTTCATCCATCACGCAATTAAAGTCTCCAGCACAGATTCCTAGACCTTTGCAGTGTTCGTTATCACATGCCCTAATCCTTTAACATTCCATGTCATAAATCTATTCAAGCTCTGCATTACAACGAGGTATGAGAAAATAAGAGACTGTTAATGTAATTTTCAACAAAAAGATAAAACAACAGAAGTATCTAATGGGCAAATGTTTAAAGGTAACAAAAAACAACTCCCTCTCCCCCACCCCCGGCTCTGTCCCCAACTGACAGGGCCAAATAAGTCCCCCTAAACCTAGGTCTCTGTACCCCATTGGACTCAGGTAAAAAAAACATTTACCTGCTACCAACATAAGGTTCAGGATCATACCTATTTTGAGAAACGCTACGTTAATCCGCTCCAATAAAATAGACATCATCTCGGAGTACTCATACAGGAAAAAATGACGGAAAATATGAGAAGTCCGTTATATGAACTAACAGTCACATTTGCCATTTCGAACAGATTAGAAACAAATAAATGGCAAGTGAGAACCCGGGAAAATGAAAGTCACTACACCTCCGATTGTGGTAAAGATGGGAGAATAAGTAAGAATCCCTTTATCACTTATCTTGCAAAGTCTCTATGAACTCTTCCACCGCGGTCACTGTGCTGAACGTACGAAGCTCTGAATTGTGAAGGCAACGCAACTTGGCCGGGTACGCGAATCCACGGAACATTTTGCGATCGACTAGAGTCTTCTTCACAGTGTCGAATTTCCTCCGTTTCCTCATCACATCCACTGAAAGATCTTGAAAGAAGCGTACCTGCTTGCCCTCGTGAATAATTTGCCGTTTTTTCAGTGCTGCCTGTAGAATGCGATCTCTGTCCGCGTAGCGCAGAAATCTGACCAGTATGATTCGTGGTGGATTATTGACTTCGGGAGCAGGTCCGAGCGATCGATGCGCTCTCTCAATCTCAAGCCTGAGATCAAAAGAAAGGTCGAGCCATTTCGGTATCATTTCCCTCAAGAAATGTGGGAGCGGAGTAGATCCCTCAGCTTTTTCGGGTAAACCAACGATTCGCAGATTCTTACGCCTTCCACGGTTTTCTAAGTCATCCACTTTAGCTTGAAGCTGAGTCACTGTTTTAGTCAAAGCAGACAGTTCACTTTCGCGGGCCTGCAGAGCGTCCTCTGTGGTAGAGATTCTGTTTTCAGCTTCCATTAAGCGAGATTCACTCGAAGACACTCTTTGTGACAGATTGGATAAAGTCTCATGAACTGCAGAAACTGAGGTCGATATAGCATCAAGACGACTTTCAATAGTATCAAAACGACCGTCGATATTCCCCAATCGAGTACTAAGGACTCGTATTTCTTTCAAAACTGGGTCCGTTTGTTCCGTTGAAGTCGAAGATGTTTCTGCTGACGCAGTTTGTTTCTTCTTTTTCTGTGACCGGGAGGTTGCGAAAAGTGGAAAGTCCTTTGGATCTTGAGTCTCGGACATGTTAGTCGTGTGTTAATCTTTATAATTCGGAGATTCTTTATCTTAAATCGAGGAGGGTAGCAATTTATTAAACAATTAGGAGCGGAGCTACAATTTAGACGGCCATCTTCTCCAGCGTCCGCGAGCGCCCCCCACCTGGGAATTTTAAGCACAATTCTTAAAGCATCATTATAAGCCACTTGAAGTTTTTTCATTTTTGCAGTGCTAAAATTACACCACAGTTGAGCAGTATACAGTGGAGTGCAATACGTTTTGAAGAGTGATATTTTAACGTCTTTAGTACACATGTAAAATTTGCATGCCAGCATGTTTGCCTGCCCATATAGTTTACCACACTGACGCTGCACATCATCATCATCAAGGAGGTCATCTCTTATCACGTCCCAGGTATTTAACGTTCTTCACAACCAATAGTGTTTCACCTGCCAATGAGAAAGAAGGATAGACAAGCTTCATATCCTCCTTAGTCCTAGCAATTAGTACCACACTCTTCATTGGGTTGAATCTAATATCATGCATTACTCCATACTGAGAGCAAATTCTAAGAAGCTGCTGCAGTCCAGCACTGGAGGGAGACAGAACCACCAAATCATCAGCATAAAGCATGTGGTTAATGAGGTTATCGCCCACCAAGCATCCAGTTCTACATTGATTTAATTCTCTAGATAGATCGAATAGATTGAATAGAAGTGGAGAAAGAATTCCACCCTGTCACACTCCATTGGAGACATTGAAGGGTGTGGACATACTCATCCCCCACCTAACTTGCATAGTTTGGGGAGAGTACCAAAACTGCAGTATCCTAATTAGAAAAAAGGGGACACCACGCTTCTGTAGTTTACGAAATAGTTTCCCATGATTGATGCGGTCAAAGGGCTTTGACGCATCCAGGAAACACATAAACACTGTGCTATTACGTAATCTGTACCTGTGAATACTTTCTTTAAGTGCATAAATACATAGATCAGTACCAAGCTTGTTCTTAAAACCAAACTGATTATCAGTTGATGCTGTGTATTCTGCAAGCCTGTCCATAAGGATCCTTTCTAGAACCTTGGAAAGTATACTTGCAAGTGCAATAGGTCTATAGTTATCTATACTAGTTAACTTACCAGTCTTATTTTTAACTACAGGAACCAACAAGACAGATAACATGGATTCAGGAAGTATGCCATGCTTCAATAACCCAGAAAAACATAAAGCAAGTAACACTGAAATACATTGGCTAGCGTATTTCAGATGTTCTGCTGTTATTCTATCCTGCCCACAGGTTTTATTCATTTGAAGTTTCTCAATAGCACAACACACTTCATTTGGCCACATGACCACCCCATCACTTTGGGGTATTTCACCCATGTTAAACACCTCACTCTTCACACAGTTAAAAATGTTTTCATAGTGTCTCCTCCATAGCTCTGCAATGTTATCAGGTTCAGAAATGCCATCAATACTAGAAGGCAGTGCCATCTTGCTGTTGTTTACTACCTTCACTTCCTTCCAGAACTCATAAACATTATTAGTTTGTAACTTTTTTGCCATGGAGTTTGCCCTCATGGCCTGCTCATTTCTTTTTATAAAACGCACAGCATATTTGAATCTAGCATTACTCCGTATCTTGTCCTCACAGACTAGGCCATGCCTTGGTTTGCCTGCTAAAACCCATCTTTTAAACGCATCTTTGGCCTCCATATGAACATCATGGACATAGTCATTCCACCCTGGTTTCACAATATGTTGTTTCACCGCCTTTCTCCTCAAAGGTTCACTTCCATCAACTAAACAGATCACAATTTTATCATACATTGCATATAGGTCATTATTGTGACTTGCATTTTTACAGTTGATATTCACACACATAATTGCATCAATGGGTAACTCAATATTTCTCAAATGCACATCAGTCAGTAACTTGTAATATTGCAGGTCATCTTCTGTGAGCCGTGACCAGTCCAGCATCTCATTTAGTTTATGGCTGTCATTACTTACAAGCTCAGGTAGACCCTTGATATTTATGAACATAGAGACAGGGATGTGATCAGCTGTGGTCAGATCATATAAGATCTCAGCCTCCTCTATACATTCATGTGCATCAGTTGTAGATATACAATGGTCCAACCATGATGTAGTATGCCAGGCTTCACTCACATGTGTATAGCTATCGGCTGGCAATAGGTCCTTAGTGGACAGAATGACCTTATTATCTTCGCAGAATCGTGTTAGATGTTGACCAAAAAGTGAGTTAGTATCCGAAATATCAGCAAAATCAGCGAAATATGGATGTATATTCACTCTCCCCTATATAAGACCCTAAAAAAGCAAGCTTATTCAAGTACTCATCTTCATTGTTGTGACATTCATATGGAGTATATTCATTTAAGATTATAAAGACATTCTTATCATGCACCACCTTGATTCCAATGCACCAGTCCACATCTAACCTGATCACAGTGACAAATGGATCAAATTTCTTGTGCCAGAATATGGCCACACCTCCTGGGATCCTGCCACGCAGAATTCTGGTGTTTAGGTCAGTCGTAGATTCACCTGCCCCATGGAAATTATCATGCACATTGTTCAGTTTGTCCAGATCTTGCATAGCTAAAAAAGTCTCTTGCAAACACACCACATCTGCATTCTCAGTTTGTCAATAACAATGCGTTCCAGCACCCTGTCCAAGCTGCAGACCACGGGAGTTATAAGACACAACTCTCATCATAGTTTATCATTGTTTATCGTGCATGAGAGACCCTTGGCTCAGGTGCATTCATCCCTGTGCCAGGCTGTGCTTTAACACCTGCCCCTACCACGACCCTAGGCATGCGATTCTCAAATGGCGCTTTTCCACTACACAGTACCAGCTTGCCTCGGCTCGACTCTGTTTGGTTTTCCACTGTGTAAAAGTTGTACCAGTACCGGCTTCCAGGTACTTTTTTTCGTACCACCTCCGGCGAGGTTCCAAGCGAGCTGAGTCGAGCTGAGGCGATACTAAAATGACGTGAAAACACAGCAGACTGCTGATTGGTCAGAGAGAATCGTCATCTGACCAATCAGCAGTCTGCTGTGTTTTCACGTCATTTTAGTATCGCCTCAGCTCGCTTGGAACCTTGCCGGAGGTGGTACGAAAAAAAGTACCTGGAAGCCGGTACTGGTACAACTTTTACACAGTGGAAAACCAAACAGAGCCGAGTCGAGTCGAGCCGAGGCGAGCTGGTACTGTGTAGTGGAAAAGCGCCAATAGAAGCGCCTCACATAGGCACCTTCTGGCCATAACTGCGGCATATACATCTCGCCCACTTCCTTGCACTCAGCTGTAACTTTGAAGGAGCTATAGCGAGTATACTCAGTGACAAACTTCTGACAAGTCACATCTCTGGAGAGTTGCTCTTTTAGATAATTAGCCAGAGTCTCTGATTCTAGGTCAGGTGCAAGCTTTGATACAAACACACTCACCAGCTTAGTTGTCACTGCATGTATGTTCCCCACTGCACCGGTTCCAACAATGCTGTATGTCTTCTTCTCTCTGGGAGGAATCATACTAGCCTTGTTCCGTTCAGCAGTAGATCGTTTTCTAGGACGTTGCTTGTGCTTGCCATGCTTTAGTACATGGCTCCATGCAGGGGACTTCTTCACCTCACTCCCTCCGCCAGCTGTCTCCTCAGTGACTGCCAACGCCGAAGATCCTGGTGCAGGCTCCCTGTGATTTGGTCTGCAGAGCTGGACCTCCTCACTGGCCATGTTTGCCACTGCATTCCCTTTTCCAGCACTGGGTTGCTCAATCACAGCCATGGTTGTGGCTGCATTCCCCTTGCTGGCACAGGGTTGTTCAATCACAGTCAGGCGTTGGTTAATGTCTGTTGTTATTCCACAAAGGTTCTCACATGCAGTCAACTGCTCACTCACAGTCTTTCTTATGGAGGCCATCTCTGCACTTAGATGTTCAATCTTACTAACCAGGCAAGAGACATCAAGGCTATTAAAAGTCACTGGTGGTAAATCATCTAAATGATAGGACACAAAGCATGGAATATTCTCACCAGCCACGTTCAGAAGTTTCAGACAACTCTTAACATTGTTGACATCTTTCTGTTGTCCTTTGTGGGCTCTTGGAGCTTTCAATCCACTCAGATCCAAAGTGATTTACAGCCATCAGTACAATGTCCTCCTGAAGCACAGTCTTCAGTTTGACAGCAAGGAAGCTTAACAGTTCATCTTCCACAATAGTTTTTCCATCAATAGTGGTGTAGATCTCAGGTTTTATCCTCTGTTTGAAGACACGCCGTGCTCCATTGTCATCAGCGGCAGCCATCTTGGATCTCCTTACTTCTGATATACTTGCATTGAATACGGCATGTAGAACAATTCTATATATAATGTAATTTCTTATTTTATAAAGTATGTTTTTAAGTATGTTTCTCTCTTTATATACTTTGGTTGGTTCAATGATAATTAATGCAGTTTTATATTATTTAAAATAATTAAAAGCTACAGTTTGATGTCTAACGCTCAGCTGGTCATGGTTAAAATGAGATTTAGAAAGCAATTAGTATTAAGTAATGCAATACATTTTAGAGTAATAAGTATAGTGGTCTAATTACAGTGCTGAAGATGTAACTAGTGGCTAGTAATCAATTAATTTTTATGAATTTTTCCATTATGATCATTGCACTCAGTGATGCTCTTCCTCTCTGCAGGCGACTCTTTAACTTTCCATGATGGACAGAAGTTCACCACCTTAGACCAAGACCAAGATACCTTAGACAACAACTGTGCCAGAAATCGTCTCGGGGCATTTTGGTTTAAGAACTGTCTGTACACAAACCCTAATGGTGTGTATTTATGGGGAGCAGAGTCTGTCCATTATGCCATTGGAAATGTTTGGATAACATGGAAGGATGTTTCTGAGGGTATGAAATCCATCAGCATGAAAATCAAACGTGTGTCTTAGAAGCATTGCAGTGCTTCTCAGAAATGAACAACGAAACAATTAAATTAATGTGTAAGGGTTTCCTCTTCTCTGTTAGTTCTAGCGGCTTTCCTGTAAAGTTATAAGTTGTTTTTGAATAATAGATTGGAATAAACAATGTCCACAAAGCAGATCCAACAAGAGGAGGTTAATTTCATGTGATGTGAAAAGGTAACCAGTCTGATCACCACAGTGCACATCGTCCTCTAGTGGTGAAATAATAGTTTTATTTTTGGCTTCTGCACGATTTTGTAAATGAATCTCCATTTTTAGTCACATCTTTGAATTTACAACTGAATCAACAATTCAAAAATTTCCAATAAACTGCATTGAAAGCATAATGTCAGATGTGTTTATCTCCACACATTATGGTGGCTGAATAATCTTAGAGGGTCATTTGGTTATATGGGTAATTACATTTTAGCCGAAAAAAGACGTTGTTTTCTGTGAAAAGTCATTTTTTCCGATGCAGTTTTTATGAATGAAAAGTGAGTCCTTGAAGTGAATTTTATTGCACAGCTGTAGAGTTAGAAAAATAATAAAGGTTTTAAAATATTGCAAGATTTTAAAAATGTGTTCATGACTATGAAGGCAAGTTACTGATTGATCAAGAATACGATTAAGATGTCCTTGAAGAGAAGTATCGCTTGCTAGCTAACGTTAGCCTAAACACATTATGATAGTGTTTAACTGTCAGCATTTAAACTTACAACTATACAGATACGGAGAGTACGGGATTGCCAGGCTCCACATTTAAATGATATGTTGTTAAATAATAGGAAACTGAATGTTCATGCCGCCAACATTGTTTATAATGTTGCAATTATAATTTTTCTCAGTTTCTGATAAGATCGAGGCAGTAGATGAGTCTCAATAGTGTTCACCTAATATAGCACATATAAAATGAGCTTCAACGGAAGTTTATGAGCTGGCTTATCATTATGCGGAAGTTCTAAAGAACGCTGCTGCATCAATTGTGAGGCTCAAATCTGATTAGTCAAGTCAAGTCAAGTCACCTTTATTTATATAGCGCCTTTTACAATACAGATTGTGTCAAAGCAACTGCACAGTATTTAAACAGCACCATAGTGTGTAAGTAACGCATTATTGTAACAATCAATTTTCAGTTAAAGGCAGTTCATCAATGAATTCAGTGATATCATCGTCAGTTCAGTTCAAATAGTATACGATATCGCTGGAAAATGTCCCCAACTAAGCAAGCCAGAGGCAACAGCGGCAAGGAACCAAAACTCCACAGGTGACAGAGATGGAGAAAAAAACCTTGGGAGAAACCAGGCTCAGTCGGGGGACCAGTTCTCCTCTGGCCAGACCAAACAACAGTTTGTACCAATGTCTGATTGTAGAGAACTCATCAGGTTCCTGTGGTGTAGCGCCGATGGCTATCTAGGTTGGCGAGGTCTTCATTGATGATCGGTCTCTGGAGCTCATCTGGTTGACATCCACGGCTATTGAAGTCATCTCTAGGTGGTGATCCATGATCTAAGCTGGGTACGGACTGGATCCGGGGGACTGGAGTGACCATCTGATCTGGATACAGGCTGGGTCTGGTGGCTACGGTGACCTCGGAATAAGAATGAAACAGACTAATATTAGCGTAGATGCCATTCTTTTTACGATGCAACCAGTGCATCAGGTGTTATGGGAGGTGTTTTCGGTTCCGGTTGACCTAATTAATGCAGCCTAACAATCCTTTAACGGATTTGAATTATAGGAATGTGTTAATGATTTTATGTGTAAGCCAGGTTAAAGAGATGTATCTTTAATCTAGATTTAAACTGACAGATTGTGTCTGCCTCCCGAACAGTTCCAGAGTTTAGGCGCTAGATAAGAAAATGATCTGCCGCCCGCAGTTGATTTTGATATCAAGGGACGTGAGGGACTATAATACGATAGGAGCTCGTTCAAGTACTGAGGAGCTAAACCATTGAGGGCTTTATAAGTAATTAGCAAGATTTTAAAATCTATACGATGTTTTATAGGGAGCCAATGCAGTGCTGACAGAACCGGGCTAATATGGTCATACTTTCTGGTTCTAGTAAGAACTCTAGCTGCTGCATTTTGGACCAGCTGGAGTTTGTTTATTAAGCGTGCAGAACAACCACCCAATAAAGCATTACAATAATCTATCCTTGAGGTCATGAACGCATGAATTAATGTTTCAGCATTTGACATTGATAGCATAGGTCGTAATTTCGATATATTTTTAAGATGGAAAAATGCGGTTTTGCAGATGCTAGAAATGTGGCTTTCAAAGGAGAGATTGCTATCGAATAGGACGCCTAGGTTCCTAACTGATGACGACGAATTTACAGAGCAGCCATCTAGTATTAGACTGTGTTTTAGGTTATTACTTGTGGAGGTTTTAGGTCCAATAATTAATACCTCTGTTTTTTCAGAATTTAACAGTAAGAAGTTATTCGCCATCCAGTTTTTAATATCAGCTATGCATTCTGTTAGTTTTTCGAATGGATATGTTTTGCCGGGCTGCGAAGAAATATAGAGCTGAGTATCATCAGCGTAACAATTAAAGCTAACACCATGTTTCCTGATGATATCTCCCAAGGGTAACATGTAAAGCGTAAAAAGTAATGGCCCTAGTACTGAGCCTTGAGGTACTCCATACTGCACTTGCGATCTAAATGATACCTCTTCATTTATTGCCACAAACTGATGACGGTCAGATAAGTACGATTTGAACCATGCCAGTGCACTACCACTAATGCCTACATAATTTTCAAGTCTATTTAAAAGAATGTTGTGGTCAATAGTATCAAATGCAGCACTAAGATCCAGTAGCACTAATAGAGAGATGCAACCACGATCGCTTGACAATAGCAGGTCATTTGTTACTCTAATTAGAGCAGTCTCAGTACTATGATATGGTCTAAAACCTGACTGGAAATCCTCACAGATACCATTTTTCTCTAAGAAGGAGCATAATTGTGAGGATACTACCTTTTCTAGTATCTTTGACAGAAAAGGGAGATTCGAAATTGGTCTGTAGTTAATTAATTCATAGGGGTCAAGTTGTGGTTTTTTAATGAGTGGCTTAATAACAGCTATTTTGAAGGTTTTGGGGACATATCCTAATGATAGTGACGAATTAATAATATTCAGAAGAGGATCTATGACTTCTGGAAGTACCTCCTTTAGTAGCTTTGATGGAATAGGGTCTAACATACATGTTGTGGGTTTAGATGATTTAACAAGTTTATACAATTCCTCCTCTCCTATAATAGAGAATGAATGGAATTGTTCCTCAGGAGATCTACAACGCATCTGATGCGATACTGTAGCGGGCGGCTGTATGGTTACAATTTTATCTCTAATAGTGTCTATCTTGGAGGTAAAGTACGTCATAAAGTCATTACTGCTGTGCTTTTGGGAAATGTCTAAACCTGTTGCTGCTATATTTTTAGTTAATTTAACCACAGTATTGAACAAATACCTAGGGTTATGTTTGTTTTCTTCTAAGAGAGATGAAAAGTAATCCGATCTGGCAGTTTTTAATGCTTTCCTATAAGATAAATTACATTCACGCCAAGCAGTACGAAAAACCTCTAGTTTTGTTTTCCTCCAGCTGCGTTCCATTTTTCGTGCTTTTCTCTTTAGGGCGCGGGTATGATCGTTATACCACGGTGTTACACTGTTTTTCTTAATCTTTTTTAGGCACACTGGAGCAACTGTATCTAAAGTGCTAGAAAAGAGAGAGTCCATAGTTTCTATTACATCATCAAGTTTTTCTGAGCTATTGGATATGCTGAGGAATTCAGATAAGTCAGGAAGATTACTTACAAAGCAGTCTTTTGTAGTAGACGTGATGGTTCTACCGTATTTGTAGCAAGGAATTGAATTAACAGTTTTAGCTATCTGGATTATACAAGAGACTAGATAATGATCTGAGATATCATCGCTTTGCTGCAGAATTTCAACGCCATTAACATCAATTCCATGTGACAGTATTAAATCTAGTGTATGATTTCGGCAATGAGTAGGACCTGACACGTGTTGTCTAACCCCAATAGAGTTAAAAATATCTATAAATGCTGTTCCTAATGCATCTTTTTCATTATCAACATGGATGTTAAAATCACCCACTATTAAGACTTTATCTGCGGCCAGCACTAATTCGGATAGAAAATCAGCAAATTCTTTAATAAAGTCTGTATGGTGCCCTGGTGGCCTGTATACAGTAGCTAGCACAAACGTCACAGGGGATTTATCATTAGTACTTGTTTCTCTGGATAATGCTATATGAAGCACCATAACTTCAAACGAGTTATAATTGAAGCCCGTTCTCTGAGAGACATTGAGAATACTGCTATAAATAGTAGAAACACCTCCTTCTTTACCTTTTAGACGCGGTTCATGTTTATAACAGTAATCTTGGGGGGTGGACTCGTTTAAATTAATGTAATCGTCTGGTTTTAGCCAGGTTTCTGTCAAACAGAGCACATCTAGGTTATGATCAGTGATCATATCATTTACAAAAAGTGCTTTCGTAGAAAGGGACCTGATATTCAATAAGCCAAGCTTTATCAATTGTTTCTCTGTATTATATATATTTTTTATTTGTTGAACATCAATTAAATTGTTAGTCTTGATTTGATTCAGGCGTTTTTTGTATTTTTTTGCTCGGGGAACAGACACAGTCTCTATAGAGTGATATCTAGGTGAAAGGGTCTCTATGTGCTGAGAATTAACTGATTTCTGTGACGTGAGGCGGCTAGCAGACGGTCGGTTTAGCCAGTCTGTCTGCTTCCTGACCTGGGCCCCAGTTAGTCAAGTGCAAACTCTAAGACTATGTGCCATATTTCTAGATAGAAGAGATGCTCCACATCCGGAGGGATGAAGACCATCTCTTTTCAACAGGTCAGGTCTGCCCCAAAAGCTTGTCCAATTGTCTATGAAACCTATGTTATTTCGCGGGCACCACTTTGACATCCAGCCATTGAGTGACCACAGTCTACTATGAATCTCGTCACCACGGTAAGCCGGGAGGGGACCAGAGCATATTACAGTGTCTGACATCGTACTTGCAAGTTCACACACCTCTTTAACATTATTTTTAGTGATCTCCGACTGGCAAAGTCGAACATCATTAGCGCCGACGTGAATAACAATCTTACTGAATTTACGTTTAGCATTAGCCAGCACTTTTAAATTTGCCAAGATGTCAGGCGCTCTGGCTCCCGGTAAACATTGGACTATGGTGGCTGGTGTCTCTATTTTCACGTTCCGTACAATAGAATCGCCAATTACTAGAGCACTTTCATCAGGTTTCTCAGTGGGTGCTTCACTGAGTGGGGAGAACCTGTTTGATGTTCTGATCGGAACGGAAGAGCGGTGTTTTGACCCGCGACTATGCCGCCTCACAGTCACCCAGTTGCCCTGCTGCACGGGCGTTGTTACCGGAACCGAACAATGTACAGGGCTTTCTGAGCTAGTCACATCCAAAACCGTATCTAAGGCCCTCACATTCTTACTATCCTCCATTAAAGTTTGGATGCGTGACTCTAGTTCTGAAATCTTCTCTGTCAGCCTGACTATATTCCTGCATTTATCACATGTATAAGGCTCACTGCTGACAGAGATAGATAAGCTATACATGTGGCAAGCAGTGCAGACTACAATTGTAGGAGAAGAAGCCATTACTCACCGTGATTGTAGAATGATTTCAACTTACCAATGTTGTTAGAGTTCCTGAAGAACAGATCAGGGGGAGAAAAAACGGAACGGAACCGGCTAAAAGAGTACTAACGATATTAAACACGAGAAAAAAAATAAAAACGTGAATGGAACGCAGATGGCAAGTTAACCGGCCAGCGCAATGCTAAAAATAGTAAACAAGAGTTAAAAGCGTGAATGGAGTGCGAGCGGCAAATTAACCGGCTATGGAATGCTAATGCGCTGCACTCGTGATTATAGGGTAAGGCGAACAATCAAATTAGTCAGATTAGTTTGATGGATAAGACCAGAAATTAAGTTAAGCTATATCTATCAATTTAAAACGGCAGAATTAACAATAAGATAGAGAATCCAGTAGAAAATCCAGTAGAAAAACGAAGCTGCAGAGAGCTACAAACAAACAGACCACTCTGCAGCAAGGCAGACTGGAAGCAGGGAAACAGCGAAACAGCGACACCCACAGGGATTAGCTAAAGAGAACACCAGACACACTGATGAAATAATGCCGCGTTCCAGACAACCCGTAACCCGTGTTTTTCCTACCTTCTACCAGTGAAAGTGCACTTCAATGGCAGTCAAACCCGTGACTTCCCACTCGTGATCTCGTACTAGATTGATGTACTCCCAGTTCCGAAACAACAATGTCAGCCCTAATGGGTGTGGTGTTTATGCAAGTAGTACACATAGAGCTTAGGACAATATAAGGTAGCAATCAAAATAATAATAATATAAAAATAATAATAATTCATAAATGTGCCCAGGCAGTTTGGCGTAACTTGCCTGGAAAGCTACAAAGTCGTGAGTCGTGGTTTGAAGTGGTGATTTACCAGTTAAAAAACCTGCCTGGAAAAACCTGCCAGCATTAGACCTGCCAGTAAAGTTTCAAAATAAATACACACAAATCCAAGGTGAACATTTGCAAATGCACATTCAACAAATAATTTGTAAATGTAAAACTGTATGTGTTAAAAGTGTTTGGTTGCCCTGGTTAGGTATGTTTTGGTGATGGTTTAAGCTGGACCTTTGCTGGTTTATGCTAGAATATATGAATTGCTGTTTGCAAATACAACTTTTCTTTGGGAATGATATTTAACTTGAATGCATGAATGTTTAAATGTTTTTTGCTATAAATGAGGTTACCTGAACACCAAATAGAGGTGTTTGCTTGTGCTTTTCACATTTGTCTCCTGAGACAAAATCTGTAATATTCTCAAATTTGTATCCCCTAAAGGAAAGATCTTATCTTTTCAAAGTGTTAAATGTCTCATTATGAACTCAAACATTTTCTAATTTAGCCAAGGACTTAATCATAAGCCATTAACTATGTTGCATTTGTTAAAAGAAAGTATTTATCCTTTAATAAACTTCACTTACATGTATTAGTCTGTTTGGCAAATGTGCTTTATATACAGTGCTGTGTATTGGAAGATAAATTTAAAAGTTAAATTTTGCAACTTTTGACCCAACAGTTCTATGGACTGCCGTAGACTTCCATTCAAAAAGCAGAAGAAGAAGAAGATAAAGAAAAACGAGAAGAGTACAGCTGAAAAGCATCAATTTGGCAACAAGGCACAGCAGCCACAGCACAAACATCTTTTTGCAACTTGCATTTAATTTGCATCCAAAGCATGGTTTTTTGTAATGTAAATTTCTATGCTAACACAAAGGAGGAGTCTGACAATCTGAAAAATATAAAGAGTGTTTGTGTCAGACAAAAGAGTACAAATGACACAACACAAACGGTGAGTTACTGCTTTATTAATCATTTACCTTGCAAAACATTCAGACATTTATGCAACTTTCATAAAACAAACAAACAAAAAAATTAAAATAGACTATATAAAAATATTTCTGTAATTTTCATCTAGATAAAACGGATCTCTGCTGAGATCTACTGAGGAGAGACTGAGAAGATGGCAGTAAGTTCATCATTAACTAGAGGTGGTTTGAGCTTCATTTCAGTGTGATGTTCATCTCTTTCTCTCCGTCTCTGTAGATGATTGTGTTTTTGGCAGCTCTTCTTCCGGCTGTACTAATGGATGTATGCAATCAGGATGAAAATGATTGTTCTGACATCTATAACTCTGGAGAAAGAGTCAGCGATATTTACTCCATCTATCCAGCAGGTTATGTTCCCATCTTGGTTTACTGTGAGATGATCTCAGATGGGAATGATCAAGACAACGGAGGATGGACGGTATGACTGTGACTTTAAACACACATCACAACATTATGAATCATATACAGTATTTGTCATGTGTCTGTTCTGTTTTGGTTTAGTTTGGTATTCCTCCACTTGTTAGTTTCCATGTTTTCTGAGTCAGTTTCTGGTCTGGTATTGTTTGTATATGTTTCAGTTGTTCTGTTGCATTCTATTCTGCTAGCTCCTGTGTATTCCTGTTGGATTTATTATTAAAGACAGTTTGTTTTGGATCATTCTCTTGCATAGTGCACATTATTTAGCCCACAACATGAACCTCCAAAAATGAATTTACCTGCTATAGGTTTTTCCTGCTCGAGCAGGGGGATCGCTCCCTCGAGGACCACACAGCCATGTGCATGAACATCCACACATTGTATCATGCCAGAATGAACACCTTGATGAAGGCTAAACTGTCTGGGAAAGGTCCTTGAGGGAGATTTGCAGCTTATGTAAAGTGGGTGCAGCTTGGACTTCGCCACCAGACCCACTCCTGAGCAATTTCAAGAGCCCACGGCAGATGGAAAGTTCAAGCCTTTTGTGTCTTATGTTTAGTTTGAACAGGTTTGTGAGCCGGCAACAACATTACATTTTCATTTAAATTTATACATTTAGCAGACACTTTTATCCAAAGCGACATACTCTTGGGGAATACAACAAGCGATTCATCCTAAGGAGGCAGATAGACATAGGAAGTGCTCAAAATACTATATATCAGGCATTGTTAGATGAGTACAGGCTAGAAGATTAAGAAAGAGAGGAGAACAAAGTTTTTTTGTTTTGTTTTTTTGAGTCAAAAAGATGGGTTGTCAGCTGTCGCTTGAAAACTGTCAGGGGTGGGAAGATCGTTCCACCAGGCAGGAACGGTGAAAGAAAATGTTCTGGAAAGTGATTTCATGCCTCTCTGTGGTGGTACAATGAGGCGTCTTTCACTAGAGGATCTCAGACTTCTGGAGGGAGTGTAGATTCGTAGTAGAGAATGGAGTACCAGTGACACCTACCTGTACAATGGCATTTGAGAAAAAGGCCCCGTCCACATTCCTGCCATTAAGGGTGAGCTGCAATTGGCCTCTGCAAGTATTTTAAAGAAGATTTCCCCTTTTATCTCCAGCCCTGGATCTTCTGTGTCTCCCCTGGTTCCGCCTGAATTTCCTGCGTCCCCGTCGGTTCAGTCCAGCTCGAAGTCTCCAGAAGTCCCACCCAGCGTCCTTCTCACGGTTCCTTTTCCAAAGCCAGTCAGTCCATCAGCTCTTCCATGGTTTATTCCATTCTGCTCCGTGGATCCGCCTTGGGCCATTTCGGCCCCTAGCTCCGTCTTGGCAAGTGGATCCTCTAGCTCCACCTCAGGTCTCCAAATTCTGGCCATCTGACCCTTCGGCTCCTCTTTGGTTTCACGCTCTCTCAGGTCCACAGGGATGAGTCAGTCCTTGGACTCGCCAGGTCCCTTTGGCTCCGCCTTGGACAGTCATCATCCTGCCTCTGCCACGGACTTCCAGTTCTCTGGCTCTACCTCATCCTTCCATTCCCTTTGACTTTGTTGAGCTACTTCATTCGTCAATCTTGGTCCTCTGTTTCATCAGCTTTGCCCTGGCCTGGCGAGCCCCATTTTCCACCTTAGTCCTGCAAGCCTGTGGCTCCACCTGAGCCCCCTGGGCCTCCAGTGTTTATGTTGTGTTCTCTTCTGTTGGATTTGTAATTAAAGACTGTATGTTTTGGATTCTCCTGCTTTGTGCACATTGTACAGCACAACACATTACAATATTCTATATAAACCCATCACAGGTGATTCAGAGGAGAATGGACGGCAGTGTGAATTTCTATCGGCCGTGGAATCAGTACAAGAGAGGATTTGGGAATGTGGAGAGCGAATACTGGCTGGGTAAGATCTCACAGCGTGTGTCCGTTTGTGTGGATGTTCATGTGTTTGGTTGAACGTGTTCTTCATGTGTGTGTTTGATCAGGACTAGAGAACATGTATCAGCTGACACGCAACAGGAATTACATGCTGAGAGTGGATCTGGAGGACTTTGATGGAAATAAAGTGTTTGCTCTGTACTCGTCCTTCTCTGTTGGTCCTGAAGCTGATGGGTACCAACTGCATGTTTCAGGATTCACTGATGGAGGAGCTGGTAGGATAATTTCATTCATACTCATTTAAAATCTCATTTCTATTGGGTAATTGTCCTTAGTGATGCTCTTCCTCTCTGCAGGCGACTCTTTATCTGGTCATAATGGATTCAAGTTCTCTACCTTTGACATGGACCAAGATGTCTATGACAGTAACTGTGCCAAACTGTATCTCGGGGCATTTTGGTACACAGCCTGTCACGGCACAAACCCCAACGGTGTGTATTTATGGGGAGAAGATCCCACCCATTACGCCATTGGAAATGTTTGGTCAACATGGAAGGGTTACACAGTCGGTATGAAATTCATCAGCATGAAGATCAAACCTGGGTCTTAGAACCATTACAGGCCTTCTCAGTAATAAAAACAAAACAATTAAATGAATGTCAAAGTGTTTCAAAAACTTATGAACTGTTCTTCTTTGTTTTGGGTCACTTCTTTCAATTTACTACTGAAATGAATCAACAATTCGTACATTTCGAATAAACTCTTGCATTGAAAGCATTTTATCAGAAGTGTTTATTTCCGCAACAGACACCAGAAACACTAAATGAGAAATTCAGGAGAAACACAGCTGCTGAGAAACCATGAATAAAGAAGTATAAGCTCTAGTGTAAACCATTTCAGAAAGTGTTCTTATTAACCTTGAAGTAATTGCACAGAAAACGACCAAAAATCTATTTGACCTTCTGTCAAATGTCAACCTATACCCAACCTCAGTTTGCATAATGCATTGTTCACTGACTGAAGAACTAACTTGCAGATCTTAAAGGCTAATTTATCTGGTTTTAATTTATGATTGATTTACATACTCAATAGCTTAATTGATCAATTAATTATTTAATCAATTAATCAAACCTGGTCGGACAATCACTTTCTTGCAAAAAAAGGTTCTGTACTGCTCACATAAATCACATACTTTGGATTTAAAAGTTTTACTGATCAAATTTTACACACAACATTAATCAAATGTAATTATCAAAGGTTTTTATGGTGAATTCAAGTGAATTCAGATTTCTGAATTTAACACAATAGTGCAACACTAGCCCTACTCTTAATGCAACCTGTTAGGAACCTGATATGGACACACACTGTGATTAACCAATATTTATCAAGTTTGCAGTATACCCACTGAAAGATGGGCATCAGAAATCGTGAGACATTATGAGAATCTCAAAATATGTCAAATTTCTTGCAACATCTATGATCATCATCTTACACAGCAAAGAGAGGAATACTCTTGTTAAACTTTTGTATAATAAGGGGAAAATGCACAGTTTTTTGCGGTGAGTTTTAGGAACGTTTCAATGCACAGTGTGAACATCTGGGTGAAGACGACTCATCTGAGAGACACACACTGAGTGTGAAGCCTGTTGTCTGTCAGCAGGAGGAGTCCTCACTCAACATCTAGCAGCTCTTCAGAAGATATGGTTATTGTGTCTTTAGCTCCTGACAGTAATTGCTGTTTCAGAGTTATATAAATTTGCAATTTTGGGCTTCCATGCCTAATTTTACCTTATATGCAGAGGAAATCAATCAACATTTATTGGCCAGGTATGCGTAACATACAAGGAATTTTATGCCAGTATGACGGTCCCACAAACACACACACCAAAAAAAAAAAAAAATAATAATAATAATAATTATAACATTACAATATTACAAAATTACCTGGTAACATTTAGAATCTTTATAGCTACTGGAAAAAAGCCTTTCTGAAATCTGGTAGTTCTTGTTTTAACCAGTCTATAATGCCTTCCAGAAGTAGAAGCTTGAAAAAATTAAATGCAGGATGTAAAGGGGCCTTTTCCTAACCAGTCACAACTACAGATCTAGAAGGGAAGGTAAATCAGTCCCAATAATGCATTCTACCATTCTCTAGCTCCAGCTAGAGATTGTGACAATATGTATTCATAGTAGGGTGACCACACTTCACCTTTTACTTTTACACCTTTTGACATGTCCTGGACAGGATTCCTGAATCGACTGAGACGCGTACCCATGGTATGCGTTCTAACCTGCCATGAGCTCCAGAACCAGAGATAAAATTTTAAGTAATGTTCAAAGGTTATTCGCATTCTCACATTTGTGAGAATTGTGATTTTGTGAAAGTCTGTAAGCCAGTTTTGATAAAGGTACATGATTATTTCCAGGAACAAATGTGTTCTATGCACACAAATGGCACAGCTCTACACTCCTACTGTGTAAGGAAGTCATGAGCTATATTTACAAGCATGCAAAATGGGGTTTACAAGACAAACCCTTCAGCGTTAAACAAACAAGAGGAGAAAATGGGCAACACAAGTGTTACATTTGTTAAAGGAAAACATTTACCTTAAGCTTCAAACATTTAGGCATCAATCCTAATTCTGTTTTTATACCCATTCATCTACCACTGTCCCTACAGTATATTGCCCCCTTTCCCCTTGGCCATTGAAACAGAGTGGATAGGGGAAGGGGTAAAAATATTCCCTTATGAAATGGGACGCCACTAGTCAAGTCAAGTCACCTTTATTTACAGTATGTAGCCCTTTTAACAACACAGATTGTGTTAAAGCAGCTTTACAGAATTAAATAGGAAAATATTGTGCCAATAATGCAAAAGGACAACAGTAAACACTCAGTTTTCAGTTAAAGGCAGTTCATCGTTGAATTCAGTGATGTCAGCTCAGTTCAAATACGATATCGCTGGAAATTAAGTGTCGCCAACTAAGCAAGTCAGAGGCCACAGCGGCAAGTCCATCTGACAGAATTGGAGAAAAAACCTTGGGAGAAACCAGGCTTAGTTGGGGGCCAGTTCTCCTCTGGCCAGATGAGATCAGCAGTTTGATTCCAGGCTGCAGCAAAGTCAGATTGTGCAGAGGACTCATCTGGTTCCTGTGGCTTTGTGCCGATGGTCATCTAGGTGACGAGGTCTTCACTGGGGATCTGTCTCCAGGCCTCATTTAATTAACGTGGTCTCCACTGGCATTCAGGTCTCTAGAGGTCATCTCTAGGTGCTGATCCACCATCTGGGCTGGGTACGGACTGGATCCAGGGGACTGCAGTGACCATCTGATCTGGATCTGGTCTACGGTGACCTCGGAATAAGAATGAAACAGACTAATATTAGCGTAGATGCCATTCTTCTTATGATGCAACGAGTACATCGGGTGTTATGGGAAGTGTTTTTGGTTCTGATTGTTCTAATTAATGCAGCCTAACCATCCTTTAAAGAATTAATGATTTGAATAATAGAAATAGTGTTAATATGTGTAAACCAGATTAAAACGATGTGTCTTCAATCTAGATTTAAACTGACAGATTGTGTCTGCCTCCCGAACAGTGTTAGGTAGATTGTTCCAGAGTTTAGGCCCTAAAGAAGAAAATGATCTGCCGCCCGCAGTTGATTTTGATATTCTAGGTATTATCAAATTGTTTTGAGAACGCAGCGGACGTGAGGGACTATAATGTGATAAGAGCTCGTTCAAGTACTGAGGAGCTAAACCATTGAGGGCCTTATAAGTAATTAGCAAGATTTTAAAATCTATATGATGTTTTATAGGGAGCCAATGCAGTGCTGACAGAACCGGGCTAATATGGTCATACTTTCTGGTTCTAGTAAGAACTCTAGCTGCTGCATTTTGGACCAGCTGGAGTTTTTTTTATTAAGCATGCAGAACAACCGCCCAGTAATGCATTACAATAATCTATCCTTGAGGTCATGAATGCATGAATAAACATTTCTGCATTTGACATTGAGAGCATATTTTGACAGATTTTTAGATATAAATATTGCAAATACTAGAAATGTGGCTTTTGAAGGAGAGATTGCTATCGAATAGGACACCTAGGTTCCTAACTGATGATGAAGAATTGACAGAGTAGCCATCAAGTATTAAGACAGTATTTTAGGTTATTACATGCGGAGGTTTTAGGTCTAATCTGTTTTTTCAGAATTGAATTTATATCAGCTATGCATTTCGTTAGTTTTTCAAATTGATATGTTTCACCGGGTTGCAAAGAAAGACAGAGCTGAGTATCATCAGCATAACAGTGAAAGCTCTACTACATTGCTGTTTGTTTGGATGTTCATGTCCAGTCTTTGGTTTAACTGGCGAACTTTGATGGAAATACATTTTTTGCTCTGTACTCATCCATCTCTGTGGGTCCTGAAGCTGACTGGTGTAAACTGCATGTTTCAGGATTCACTGATGGAGGAGCATGTATAGGACTCTTTTATTTATTATACTCATGAAAGCACATTTCCATTGGGTTATTGTCCTCAGTGATGCTCTTCCTCTCTACAGGTGACTCTTTATCTGGCCATAATGGTTTCAAGTTTTCCACCTTCTACATGGACCAAGATGCCAATGTAATTTGTGTTTGGTACTCAGCCTGTCACAGCACAAACCCCAATGGTGTGTATTTATGGGGAGAAGATAATACCTAATGCACCATTGGAAATGTTTGGTCATCATGGAAGGGTTATTCTTCAAAAAACAACCGCTCGTTCCACAAGTCATGCATCATTACACCATTTTGATGTCATTGCACATGTGTTCTTCTCCCTTTTCCCATCACATATGAAATCAGAGTGTACAAGTGTTTTATGTAGGGTCAGGGAGGGCTTTATTGTCCCAATAAACCGTCATCCATGTAATAATTCGAATAAAAATGATAATTTACACTTAAGACATTATTATACCACACTGTTTTAGTGCAGATATCTGCCACTATTCACACATACAGTAGTATAAATAGCATCTAACTGCTACTCATTGCAAAGAATATACTGCTATTTTCATATACAGTAGTGTAATTAGAATCTATCGCTATCTGCACTTAGTGCAAATAGCCGCTGCCTAAATAAATATAAAATAATAAGCACTGTTTGTTTTAACAGGTTTCTGATCAGATACTGACCGAACCAATATTTTATGTATTCAAAAAAGAAATTACATTATACATGTGATATTTTTCTTGGCTGTGGCTTCTGTTCTTAAGCATGAATTTCCCTTTCTGTCATCAATCTGTTTGATTAACTCTCATCACAAGAAACTTTAATGCCGTGACGTGATGTGCTGGATCTGCGCAAATGGGTACTGGAAAACCGAGAAGTCCCGGATCCTATTCTGGCAGAATGTTGCACAAATTAAGCCCTGACTCTGGATCAAGAGGACAAACATCTCAGTCCTGAGTCGACCCATCTTTTGTTTAACTGGAGTTTGTTTGAAGAGTCTATGTTACTCCAGGATGTGCTGCAGGAGAAAAACAGCATCAGTGTTTCCCTTTCATTAGTCCTTTGTGTTTTTAGCGAAAATATATGTTCATGTGCAGTATGACTCATTCTAAATCGACATTATACAAACATTGCACAAATAAATTTGCCAATTTTTTAATTTCACTAAAGACCATGTTTTAAAAAAACAGGGAAGCATACTTCTCAACTTTTGGCAAAATTGATTGAATTCTGAAACCAAAATGTGATTAGTGTAGATCCAATGATTTTTTTTTCTTTTCAATTAGTAAGTCTGCCTCAGATGACTTACTTGTAAGTGTACTCCAAATATTTGGACTACTGGTTTTGGATTAAACTGGCAGATGTTTCTATTTTTGCAATAGTGTTTTTCACCATTGAGGCGTTTACTGTAGGTTAGCCAAAATCTGCTCAACATCCCTTAAAAGAATGAAGAGAGTTTTTCTAGCAATTTTACTGACCGCACATAAGCAAAGTGCAAACAGGATATAGAAAAGAGATTGATTGTGCAGTGTGTGGTAATGTGATCACATGTAAATCTTCTAGATTTTTTGGATACTGTTGTGTTGTTGAAATTCAGTGGGGAACTGTGTCAAAAATTTCACCATAGTACAAATGCCTGAAAAATTCAAGATATGATGCAATAAAGTACTTGTCTGAGATCTTGTTTTTATATTATAACATACTTAAGCAATATCATGAGAGCAAGGGACGGTTTTTACAAATATGAGCATGATTGCAAATATGATATGGATTTTATACAACTATACAGCAGTTTTAGTTTCATATTTAAAAGAAACATTTTATTTTCCGTCATATTTCCATTTTCAAAACGTTATTTTAAAAACATGAATCTCAACAATATTTATGCAGTTGTAATTGTGCTATTATTTCTGGTGCCACGTCTGCAGTGCAAAGAGGAATTTTGCTGTTAGTGATTGGTAAGACCTTTCCTATTGTCTTGTCTAGTGTTTTACTTTTCTAATAGCATGCCATGCCAGTAACTAGCAATGTCACTTTGTAAGAAAACACTATGCACCTGTGCTCATACTTATTGGCTGAACACGGAATACACATGGCCATGAAAGTCACTATTTTCACAAATTCATCATTTTGTAATTTACATGGAGACAATAACTGATTACTCTCAAGAATTTGGACTGTAAAACCTATTTTTTTAAATTTGAGAATCCAAAAATGCCAGCAGATTTGGAGGGCATGGTCAAAAACAACTATCATGTCTGTCACTACATGTTTATCTAAGCATTTAGATATTAACAAGCATGAAAGATGTGTTTATTCTGCATTCAATATGTGGTTCTTCATAATGTAAATTTCTTCTGTAACAAAGGAGGAGCCTGAGAATCTGACAGATATATAAAGAGTGTTTGTGTCAGACTGAACCACACAAACGGTGAGTTGCTGTTTTATTCTTCTTTTTTTATCTTGATTAAAAGGATCTCTGCTGTGATCTACTGAGGAGAGTCTGAGAAGATGGCAGTAAGTTCATCAATAACTCTACATTATTCTACATCATCTCAGTGTGATGCTCATCTGATTCTCTTTGTTTCTGTAGATGATAGTGTTTTTGGTGGCTCTTCTCCCGGTTCTTCTGGTGAATGGATGCAATGATGATAGTGACATGCCTGCTGACTGTTCTGACATCTATAAATCAGGACAAACAGTCAGTGGGATTTACTCCATCTCTCCAGCAGGTGGTTTTCCTGTCTGGGTTTACTGTCAGATGATCTCAGAAGGAAAAGATGAAGATAAAGGACAATGGACGGTACGAATGTGACTTTAGATCATTAAACACCCATCACAACATTCATTCTGAATCATATATTGTATATAAACCCATCACAGGTGATTCAGAGGAGAATGGATGGCAGTGTGAATTTCTATCGGCCGTGGAATCAGTACAAGAGAGGATTTGGGAATGTGGAGAGCGAATACTGGCTGGGTAAGATCTCACAGCGTGTGTCCGTTTGTGTGGATGTTCATGTGTTTGGTTGAACGTGTTCTTCATGTGTGTGTTTGATCAGGGCTGGAGAACATGTACCAGCTGACACGCAACAGGAAGTACATGCTGAGAGTGGATCTGGAGGACTTCGCTGGAAGGAAAGGTTTCGCTCTGTACTCGTCCTTCTCTGTGGATTGTGAAACTGATGGGTATAAACTGCATGTTTCAGGCTTCAAGGATGGAGGAGCAGGTAGGATAATTTTCTTTCCATTAAAAATCACAATTGGATGAGTAAATGTTTATCTGTCCTTGATGCTCTTCTTTGCTGCAGGCGACTCTTTGACTCACCATAATAACCAAAAGTTCACCACCTTTGACAAGGACCAAGACATCCATGAAAAGAACTGTGCCAGATTGTATCTCGGGGCATTTTGGTATGCAGGCTGTTATCATGCAAACATCAACGGTGTGTATTTGTGGGGTGAAGATCCCACCATTTACGCCATTGGTAATGTTTGGTACACCTGGAAGAACAATATTGCTGTTGGTATGAAATCCATCAGCATGAAGATCAAACGTGTGTCTTAGATCCTTGAAGAAACATTACCGTGTTTCTCAGAAAGAAACAACAAAACAATCAAATGAAGGTTTAGGGGTTTCCTTTCCTCTGTAAGCGGTGTATCTTAGTAAATCTGTTGTTGGGGACTCGCATCAATTACGTTCTTCTCTTTTTGGGTCACTTTTTTAAATTTGCAACTTTGACTAATCAACAATCTTTAATAAAGTGCAGCAATGAAAGGCATTATGTGTTGATGTGGATTTGTTTATCGCCACAATAGACATCAGAAATGCTAAAAAGGAATTCAGTTCAGTTCTTTGCATACATGCACATAGATATTCATATTAACCAATCGATGTGTTTGTTACTACATACCTCCTGTAATTTCAAGACCATTGCATGCTGAGATATGATTATCCATGCTGAAAACTTCCAACATAAGCTTTTTAGATTTTTATGCCATTACTTTAGGTAAGTTTCACTACTTACCTTAAAAGTGAGAGATTAATGTTTACTTTTGCATATTATAACCTGGAATTTGGATGTGAGAAATAATTAGAGTTAGATTCAAAAGATGGTTAGATATTAGATAAGATCACAGATGCATCAGAACACAGCTGACTAACTGACGAACTAAAATTGTGTGCTACATTATGTATATGAACCTCAAAGGCATTACTGGATTGTAATTTTAAATCCATAATATTATAAATTAACAGTTTATTGCTGGTCTGTGGTTTTAAACTGCTGTTATTTTTAAAGACTTCAAATTATTTTAAGGTGAGCTTAAAGGGTGCACTGCTAAACTCACGCAACGTCAGTGTGACATCAATAAGAAAAAGTATATTTTTATAGATATTGTCAATAATAGGTGTTCATATTAAAATATGTATGCAAATTAATTCATGACCTAGATTATTTATTTTCAAAAATCTTCTCATTTTAATAAATGTTACATTAATTTTATAAAAAATTGTCTTTGCTCCAATTAAGCTCAGTGTGCTCTTTAATTATTTGTTGGTGCCAATAGTCTTGTGTGGAGATACAGCGATATTGCGCTCCGGGTGTCCCGAGTTCGAATCCCAACTCGAGGAAATTTCCCGATCCTGCCCCTATCTCTCTCCCACTTCTCTTTCTGTCAATTCTGATCTGTCCTAACAAAATAAAGGCAAAAAAAAAAAAAAAAAGAATAATAATAATTTGGTAACACTTTACAATACGGTTCATTAGTTAAGCATTAGTTAATGTATTAACTAACATGAACTAACCATGAGCAATACATTTGTTACTGTATTTACTAATCTTTATTAACATTAGTTAACAGAAATACAGTTGTTCATTGTTTGTTCATGTTAGTTCACACTGCATTAACTAATGTTAACAAAATTTTAATAATGCATTAGTAAATGTTGAAATTAACATTAACAAAGATTAATAAATGCTGTATAAGTGCAGTTCATTATTAGTTCATGTTAACTAATGTGGTTAACTAATGTTAACTAATGAACCTTATTGTAAAGTGTTACCAATAATTTTTAATAGTACATGATGTTAGCCAGACGTTTTGCATTTAATTATGCATATTTTAGTTACAATGCTTTTTCATTTAAAATAAAATTAAATAGTACTGGTTGGAGATTAACTTTGTGTTCTTGTGCGCTAAAAATGTCTCAATGTAGATTTTGGTGAGCTTAATAGCTAAGAATAATAAGGAATAAAAAGACACAAACCCTTTATATATGAACAATCTGTGCAGTATAAAAAGCAAAAAGTAAGAAAAAAGATGATGACATTCAAAACCATCTACAGTGTGTAAACATGAGGAGCGCGGGGTTAATTGTAACGTGGTTTAAATATTTCCACACATGCTAGCACAACATTTATGGTACTTAATAGTTGACATAGCAACAGCTTCAAATGTTATCTGATCGAATGAAAAAAATATATACACACCAAACTAAAATATTTTGTCAGTAAAATACATGTGTTAACGTTTTCAAATGAAGTAATGACGTTTAAAAAAAAAAAAAATCTAGTTTTGGAGTTTAACAATGACCACATCACAACCATGTTTGGGACGGCCCTGATCACAACACACAGCTGTACAGTATAGTTTAAAACAATGTGGACAAATAGATGAAACACATTTAGACATTCAGAAGAACACTCTCCTCCCTCCACACACATAAACCAGCCTAAATGCTTTACATTTCTTGAAAGAATAACTGCTGAACGTTAAACATTGATTGTCAGCCTTTATTCACCTGTTTCTTGTGGTTTCTTATCAAAATCCATATAAGTCAATAGTGTAAACTGCATCGCTAATGTCATAGAAAAGCATAGTTTAATAACAACGGGGCATATTGTCACAGTGTTACAACGTTCCCCATCTGCACCATGATGACTAGAAGAATAACAAAGTGCAGTAAACAGTAAAACTAAAGCTTCATTTCCAGAAAAGCATTTTTTGACCCAACATTTTTGGAGCGTGCTGCCATCAAAATCATAATGTATTTAATATTTACTAAATGCAATTCAATGGACATGGAGCTGAAATCTAAAGTGGTGGTTCTCAACATAAACATAAACATGACATAAACGGTACTTTAGGAAGGTTTTTACATTTTTTTTTGTTGCAACTATGAGCTATAATTCTTTTACATAAGTATTCTGATACTTTGCTAAGACTTATGAACTTTAGGTCAGGTGTATCACATTTTATCTGCAAATTTGGAAATGTAAGATGTTAGCACACATTGATTCAAAGTTGATCTGTGGGAAGTTCTTCTGACTACACATGATTTGTAAAGGTACACACCTGTCTATACAACATCTAACAGTTGAAAATGCATATCAGAGTCAAAGGGAACTGCCTGAAACAGGAGGGTGTTGAGGCACAGATCTGGGGAGGTTTTGCTTTCAGAGTTTTGTTAACAGATACAGTCTGAACCAATATTTAATGTCTTGAATTTTATTTGAGTCACATATATGCCTACACCTTTGTGTGTGAATATGTGAACATGCATCCTCATAATGCACTATTGTCCGATCCTTTTGTCAGCAGCTGCATGACTAGTTCAAGTTCATGACTATGACTTTCCAGCCATAGAAATAATTCAAAACTAAGAATTTTTAATGTCTACAAAGGGTTATACCATTAGCCGGTGGCAGGACTAATTTCATTTCGAAGGACACACATCAGGGTTGGGGTCAATTCAGGAATGAACTCAACAATTCCAATTCAAAGAAGGAAATGGAAATGGAATTCAACAGCAATTACAGGAAACAGAGTTGGAATTGAATTGGAATTACAGGAAGTGGAATTCAATTCGGAGAAATTCCACTGAATTCCGTTTATTGCTGTTTCTGAGCATTTATTTGTGATTGCATTTAGAGACATACATTTGAACTTTATTTATGATGCTTTACAAACACCATGGATGAAATAGAGTTGATCAAATGCAAGTAAATAAAAATGAGAACTGTACATTATGAATAAATAATTGAATGACAGTGGTGATACGTTTCTGGATGTACTATACATTCAAGATATGATTAGCACATAATATATGTCTCAACTCACAAACAAATCTAACGAGTCATGTTCATTCATTCGAACTATCATCATTTCCTGAAATGTGGCACGTGAAATGACCATGCTTAACATACTCAACATTTAACACTCAAGTATTTCTTTTATATGTTTGTTGTTTGTGTGATTTACAATATTTAATGTACTATAAACTATCAAGCAAATCAAGTCAAATTATTTTATTTAGCAACTCAAGTGGAATTTATTTGATTGCAATGTTTCCTGACATTCCAATTCCATTTCCTGTCAGCTGCATGCAATTCCAATTCCATTCCAGGAAGTGAATTGGAATTTACCATTCATTCTCAATTCAATTCATGAATGGCCCCAACCCTGACACACAGCACTGCGGCACGATGAGTCTGAGCCACCATTAAATAAGCTTTCGCCAACAAGTAGACTCGGCAGCAGCAGTCTCTGCTGGCAGACGTCAATGGGTGAACGGCAACTGCAGGAACATTCTCACCTTGAACTGGGTAGGTTATCAGGTTGCTCTCATCTATGAGCTGGTTAAGTATAACAATGCCGCAATTGCTGCTGCCAGATCACAAGCACTGTGTGGTCAGTGCTGCTCTCTGGTGGCACAAATCACACACAGGGAGTGGCATTAGTCCTGTGTCCACTGCTCAGAGAGATGCTGGTTACATGGCATGGGCATCCAGTATCACCAAGACTAACCAAGAAGCCTGTACACATGGCTTCTCCATTGGCGGGGACATCTAGTCACCTATACCCTAACAGAGTCACCTATGCCCCAACTGCCAGCTTCCAAGACATCATCGGTCCATTTGGTACAGGTTTTCCAATCGACAATTCAGACCGTCTTCTCTCTCTATTCTTCCAAGGGCATAATGGGCACTGGGTCGTAGTTTCGGACAAAAGATATCCACAGGTTGGCATGGATATCTAATGATGGCTGTACAAAGAAGCAATGGGATCCAGGGTTGGGGCCATTCATGAGTTGAATTGAGAATGAATGGTAAATTCCAATTCACTTCCTGGAATTGGAATTGAATTGGAATGTCAGGAAACAGAATTGAAATCAAATAAATTCCACTAAATTCCACTTGAGTTGCTAAATAAAATAATTTGACTTGATAGTTTATAGTACATTAAATATTGTAAATCACATAAACCACAAACATGTAAAAGAAATAGAAAGTACTGTATGTTTAGTATGTTAAGCATGATGCCACATTTCAGGAAATGATGATAGTTCGAATGAATGAATGAATGAACATGACTCGTTAGATTTGTTTGTGAGTTGAGACATATACTATGTGCTAATCATATCTTGAATGTATAGTACATCCAGAAACGTATCACCACTGTCATTCAATTATTAATTCATAATGTACAGTTCTCATTTTTATTTACTTGCATTTGATCAACTCTATTTCATACTTGGTGTTTGTAAAGCATCATAAATAAAGTTCAAATGTATGTCTCTAAATGCAATCACAAATAAATGCTCAGAAACAGCAATAAACGGAATTCAGTGGAATTTCCCGCAATTGAATTCCACTTCCTGTAATTCCAGTTCAATTCCAATTCCATTTCCTGTAATTGTTGTTGAATTCCAATTCCATTTCCATTTCCTTCTTTGAATTGGAATTGTTGAGTTCATTCCTGAATTGACCCCAACCCTGATGGGATCACATCTTGGCACAACCACTCAGTGTTGTAAGATCCTGCCGAGTTTTCTGTGGTGCAGAGTAATAGCGACCTGGGCAGCATAAGGGATATTGGAAACATCATTGTCAGGGGATAGCATGTGGAAAATGTAAAAAAATTCACATATCTGGGCATTTTACAAAACCGTAAGATACACAGGCTGCAGTGATGCGCGGGTCAATGTATAAACAACCCGAACCCGACCGAGGTCTTTAACTAACCCACCCGCAACTCGGACCGCAAAATAAAAAAGAAGAAAATATTGTACCTGACCCGCATGTTTAATATTTACGACTGACTCCAGCGATTATATGCGGCTATATCAAACATCATTCGGCATTAATAAGGTAATTTTGTCAAAAGAAATGTTCTTGATTACAAGACAAATACAGATTGTTCTTGTTGTGATTTAGTTTGTCTTTCCTTTATACAGATTTAAATAGTTTCATTTTCGAATTACTCAGTGATTCTCCAATGTTAAATATGATCAATAATTATTTTATTTCGATCTACAGTGTAATAAAATGTTAAAATTTAAGAAAAAGATTAGCCTATAGCCCTAAATATTAGAGACTATAAGCTCATTCCTTTTTTCTTAACTTTTAACTTCTTCTAAAAATTATCAAGAATATCAAATCAAGTTAATAGGCTAGGGTTAACGAATTTTCTTATACAAACATAACGAATGCATTTCAAAACAAAGTTTTCATAAATTCAGGAATTATGAATATGACAAAATAATATTATTATATATATTGTGTCAAATGAATAAGGAAATTATAGTGCCTTGAATTTATTAAGTAATGTTTAATTTCGTTCGTTTCGCTCTCTGGAAATGTAAAGAAAATATACAGTTTTTACTTGGAATTCGTTTTTAATCCCTGGTTTTAAACAAGCATATACATGAGATACTTTATATATTATTGCTTGAATAAACGTTTAAAAAATAGTGCTAGAAATGTTATAATTAAGGCATTTGAAAAGACATAGGCCTAGTGAAATGTGTCTAATAATTCGAGAAAGAAAGAGAAGCATTGGACATAATCAAAATATTCGAGGCATTTATTAGGAATACCATTTTCTTATCAATTAAGATGCTGCATGTGTTTATCCAGTCTAATCCAAGTGTACGACTTTCCCAACAAAAATCCCACCCCCTCTTGGAAAATACATAAAACTGATATTACTGAGTTATATGCGTTTAATAAAATGGTACAATGGCATTGCTCAGTTCAACGTGTTGGGAATTTGGCATTTTGTCCCGCCTCAGCATTTATTCAACAGTTAATAACGCTCAGCATTTAAAGGTAAATATTATTCAGCCAATAAAGTGTAGGTCTATTTATTTCATAGAAAATTGTGTCTAGTAGACCTACTATATAAATTACAAAGGTTTAATTGGCATCTTTATTTCAAACGACCCGACTGACCGCGACCCGAATATCATTACAAATATTTTTGGATGACCGTAACCGCGGGCAACCGCTCATTTCGGATCAACCAAGTTCCAAGTAAAAACTGTATTTTTTCTTTACATTTCCAGAGAGCGAAACAAACTAAATTAAACATTACTTAATAAATTCAAGGCACTATAATTTCCTTATTATAGTGCATCACTTATTGCATCACTCACAGGCTGATATCTCAACATGGCAACATGATGATGATGACGATTACGATGTTTAATATTCAGACATGTGTCTTGAAGAAACATTACCGTGTTTCTCAGAAACAACAAAACAATCAAAATAAGGCTTAAGGGTTTCCTTTCCTCTGTAAACTCTGTACATAAATTCCACAACAGATATCAGAAAAAGTAAACAGGAATAGCTGCACACAGATTTGTCATTTGTTTATTTTTTTTATTTAATTGCCAGTCTGCATTTTGCATCACATTTGTACACATTTTGCGGACAGATAGTGTAATTCTCTTTTTAAGCAAGAGAACTCTGGTGTGGGAACAAGTAAAATTATTAGAGAGGGCTGCAAGAGTGGCAGTGTCCTCAGAGTTGATCCAGACTTGAATGTGTAGCAATAGATGAAATAAAGTCTGCTTTGTTTACAGCAGTTCAAGAGACCAATTGATATTATAAGATATTATATTATATTATATTTTATTGTATTATATTATATTATATTATATTTTATTGTATTATATTATATTTTATTGTATTATATTATATTATATTTTATTATATTTTATTGTATTATTATATTATATTTTATTGTATTGTATTATATTATATTATATTTTATTGTATTATATTATATTTTATTGTATTATTATATTATATTTTATTGTATTATATTATATTATATTATATTTTATTGTATTATATTATATTTTATTGTATTATATTATATTATATTTTATTGTATTATTATATTATATTTTATTGTATTATATTACATTATATTATATTTTATTGTATTATATTATATTATATTTTATTGTATTATTATATTATATTTTATTGTATTATATTATATTATATTATATTGTATTGTATTATATTATATTTTATTGTATTATATTATATTATATTATATTTTATTGTATTATATTATATTATATTATATTTTATTGTATTATATTATATTATATTTTATTAATATTATATTATATTTTATTGTATTGTATTATATTTTATTGTATTATTATATTATATTTTATTGTATTATATTATATTATATTGTATTGTATTATATTATATTTTATTGTATTATATTATATTATATTATATTTTATTGTATTATATTATATTTTATTAATATTATATTATATTTTATTGTATTATATTATATTTTATTGTATTATATTATATTTTATTGTATTATATTATATTATATTTTATTGTATTATATTATATTATATTTTATTGTATTATATTATATTTTATTGTATTATATTATATTTTATTGTATTATATTATATTTTATTGTATTATATTATATTATATTTTATTGTATTATATTATATTTTATTATATTTTATTGTATTATATTATATTTTATTGTATGATATTATATTATATTTTATTGTATTATTATATTATATTTTATTGTATTATATTATATTATATTGTATTGTATTGTATTGTATTATATTATATTTTATTATATTATATTATATTATATTATATTATATTATATTATATTATATTATATTATATTATATTATATTTTATTTTATTTTATCCTCTTTCACATTAGAGCCACAACAGGATCCACTAGAACATGGGAACAAGTAAAAGTGAAATATAAGAATATTCTACAGAATGGTAATATTTATCACTTATATTGCTTTAAGTCTTTTGAAAAGAGACTCTGAAATAATCGAATATATGAAATAGAATTAATAGTAGGCCTATATTTCCCTTTTTTAGAAAATGACCTGTATGTCTTTGTTAGAAATCAATAAGGGAGAATCAAATACTGCATTATCTTTAGTTAGTGACATATGCACTTTTCAAAGAACGGACCCCTGCCTGGAAGTTTCTAGTATTCCTAGATGATTAGCTGATTCAGGTGTGTTTAATTAGGGTTAGAGCTGAACTCTGCAGGACAGTTTGGAGACCCCTGGAAATGGAGAGCATGGCCCCTGGTCAGGAGCCTAATCAGCCATCAGATTCCACATTAATATTCCTCCAAACATGTGTGAGCTGTGAACTATTTGGACACACATTATGACTCAATCAATAGGCATCAAATGTTTATGTTCCAGCACAGTATTCCTGCTGAAAGCTGGATATATTCACATTTTTAGATTTAAATGTTTAGAAAAAATAGTCTGAATTGACTTACAGGAGTTTACTGAAATTTTATGGAGTGAAGAACGATGTAAACAGTAACTCCACAAAAAGTTTCACCGCACAACAGCCATACATTTCAAGGACAAATTTTCACGCAAATCTTAACAGAGTCCTAAAATTAGGTACAAATATTTTCCTTTCGGAAGCACTGTCCTTTTTCTAAGACACACGTTTGATCTTCATGCTGATAGATTTCATACTGACTGCGTAATTCTTCCATGTTGACCAAACAGCACCAATGGCGTAATAGGTGGGATCTTCACCCCATAAATACACACCGTTGGGGTTTGTATTGTGACAGGCTGAGTACCAAAATGCCCCGAGATACTGTTTGGCACAGTTAACATCTGAAGCATCTTGGTCTTTGTCAAAGGTGGAGAACTTGAATCCAGTATGGCCAGATAAAGAATCGCCTGCAGAGAGGAAGAGCATCACTGAGGACAATAACCCAATGGAAATGCGTTTTTATATGTATAAATGAAAGTGTCCTACCTGCTCCTCCATCAGTGAATCCTGAAATACGCAGCTGATATCCAGCACACTCACAATCCACAGAGAAGAACGAGTACAGAGCGAAACCTTTC
>NC_133366.1:1586911-1655700 GCF_049309525.1 Garra rufa | reverse complement strand
CTGACAATCTACAGCTTGTGTTTTAAATGCTGCGCCATCTGAAATCACGTGAGATTTACTACTAATCACAGAACCGGCTTTACTGATAAGATACGCATCACAATTGCATGCGATTTATCGTGCAGCCGTATTTTGAGGGACACAGATTAAGATAAGGAATCTGGGAGAGTGTGTGTAACTGTGCGAGTTATCTGCGGGATGAACGAATGTAGGCGTGACGGAGAGGGAATCCAGACGGTTATCCGGTTCTCAGGATGATGTGAACTCCTGAGTCGGTGAACACGGGGCCGCTCATGTCTCCGATCTTCAGAGCGAATGAGGCTTCTTCAAACGGCTTCTGCATTTGACCTGACAGGACACAATGGATCAAATCTTGCTTTATATATCTTCACAACCAAGGCTACTATAGTAATTACTGCAGTACAAAGACAAAACTACATCAACGCTGTAAGATGCGTAATCTCACCCCTGCCGAACATGCCCAGGTCTCCTCCGTTCCTCGCTGAGCTGCAGTCACTGAACTGAGACGCCAAACTATCAAACTCCTCCTCGCCAGACTTGATCTGTTCAATGTACTCTACACACACACACAGATGTGTAAATTCAGACATGTCCTTCACACAACGTGTCTGGGTGATTCTTAGACTGTGGGCACTTATGTACTTTGGTCATATTTGTGACCCTGGACCACAAAACCAGTCTTAAGTCATAAGGTTAAATTTGGCAAAACTGAGATTTATACATCACATGAAAGCTCAATAAATAAGCTTTCTATTGATGTATGGTTTGTTAGGATAGAACAATATTTGGCCGAGATACATCTATTTGAAATCAGAAATCTGAGGATGCAAAAAAATCAAAAAGACTGAGAAAATCACCTTTAAAGTTGTCCAAATTAGGTTATTAGCAATGCATATTACAAATCAAAAATTAAATTTTGATATGTTTACAGTAGGAATTTTACAAAAAATCTTCATGGAACATGAACTTTACTTAATTTCTTAATGATTTTTGGCATAAAAGAAAAATCTAAAATTTTGACCCATGCAATGTATTTTTGGCTATTGCTACAAATATACCCCAGCGACTTAAGACTGGTTTTGTGCTCCAGGGTCACATTTTTAAAAAATACATATAACTTTGGACAAATTTCTCTTTTTTGGTCAAGCTATCAATAAAACCACCCTAAAAACTTTTTACTACCTTTCTATTATGTTTTTTTTTTTCATACTTTTCAACCTTCTTATAGGTGTCAAAATCACAGTTTTCTCCTTGTGGCACACCCAGACTTTTAAACTTCAACAATGAAAATACAGTTCAAAAATATGACTATTAATCTACTTGAATTAAGCACTAGTAAAATAAATAATGTATTTAACGTGAGACCTCTTAATGTAATCAATACTACTTTTTATACAAAATATAGCTGTTGCACAATATTGGTGTCACTTTCACCACAACACTGGAATGTAGCTTTAAAACGTTTGTGTGAAAGATTGTTTAGGTGGTTTCAATGGAAATGCTGAGTGACATCAGAGCACATGTTGGACATGGAGGGAATTTAAATTGTCAACGACAAATGAAGAAACATAAAAGTAAATATTGATTGATCAGTCAATATATATATGTGACCCTGGACCACAAAACCAGTCATAAGGTTAAATTTTACAAAACTGAGATATATACATCATATTAAGCTCAATAAATAAGCTTTCTATTGATGTATGGTTTGTTAGGATAGGACAATATTTGGCCGAGATACATCTATTTGAAAATCTGAAATCTAAGGGTGCAAAAAATCAAAACACTGAGAAAATCACCTTTAAAGTTGTCCAAATTAAGTTCTTAGCAATGCATATTACTTATCAAAAATTACATTTTGATAGGTTTACAGTAGGAATTTAAAAAAAAAATCTTCATGGAACATGATCTTTACTTTATTTCCTAATGATTTTTGGCATAAAAGAAAAATCAATAATTTTGACCCATACAATGTATTTCTGGCTATTGCTACAAACATACCCCAGCGACTTAAGACTGGTTTTGTGCTCCAGGTCCACATATATTCTACGTCATTTCCACCACACGCTGTACCGTCAAGGGTGTTATTAAAAAGCGACAAATTTTATGTTAAATAAGAGTATTTTACATACGCAAAATGCTAAGTAATAATTCAAAGCCAATCAGAGAAGCTGTCTTCCATGTTTTCACAAAAAAACTAAACGTCCTACCTCTGGTGGAAATGACATTTATGGTTACAAAGTACAATTGATATGGATTGCGAGAATAGATTTGCATGACTGCAAATGTTTCAATCCAGAAACAGTCCTGTTCCAGCATTGGGATGAAGCTTCCCTACATTTATGTTAATTTCTTGTCATTTCCACCACACACACACAATTTAAAAAATATTGAAAAAGTTCTCATCACACATTAAAAATGTATCCACAATTTATGAGATCATGCTCTACTTAAAATAAAAACTAAAGTTATTCTATTTTTAAATAACAGCTGTATATTGAGATGCACATTTGTTCATCGCAGGTCCAAAAAAAAAGTAAAATATTAACCATTTCTCTTGTAATCTAAGTTTGTCCTCTTCCAGACCTTAAAGGAACACTCCACTTTTTTTGGAAATAGGCTCATTCTACAACTCCCCCTGAGTTAATAAGTTGATTTTTACTGTTTTGAAATTCATTCAGCCGTTCTCCTGTTCTGGCGATATCACTTTTAGCATAGCTTAGCATA
The DNA here is from genome assembly GCF_049309525.1 of Garra rufa. NCBI lineage: Eukaryota > Metazoa > Chordata > Actinopteri > Cypriniformes > Cyprinidae > Garra > Garra rufa. The sequence goes on along the minus strand of NC_133366.1, from coordinate 1,652,952 downwards.
GATCATTGAATCCTATTAGACCAGTAGCATCACGTTCAAAAATGACCAACGAGTTTCGATATTTGTCCTATTTAAAACTTGACTCTTCTGTAGTTATATCGTGTACTAAGACCAGCGGAAATGTAAAGCAGCGGTTTTCTAGGCTGATAATATTAGGAACTACACTCCCATTCCGGCGTAATAGTCAAGGAAGTTTGCTGCCGTAACATGGCCGAAGCAGGCGCAGTAATATCACACAGTGCCTGAAATTAGATCCCAGCTAGGTAACTTCCAATGTGACCGGTGCTAAGTTTGTGTAATTCCGGTTGTTGCAGCTGGTAAATTGTTAATGGTTGGATTTACCTGTGTGTGATTAGCTATGGTTATGTGCATTGTAAGGGGCTGTGATAGTAAGTCGAAGACGTAATCTACTACCATCTTTCATAGAATTCCCACGAAAAAAAAGCAATTTCGACTAATGAATCAATGGCTGGCTGCTCTGAACATAGATCTCAAAACACCGTTAGCAACGATCAAGAAATGGCGTGTTTGCTCCGAGGATTTTGAACCAGATAACTATTTGGATAGTTTTTTAACGGTACTACAGAACGGCGTCCAAAGGACACGGCGATCCCAACAATCTTCAAACTAACGTTACAGACAGGACAACGAGGAGCATCGCCCACGGCTGTAAGTGAAACATGATATTGTTGGCTAACGTTACCTGTGAAATGCAACCCCTGAAGAGTAGTTTTGGGCGAACAGTTGGCCTAGTATTTGCTATGACCAAATTCCATGTGTGATTGCAAAAGAAAGTTATTGCGAACAGTCGGTGGTGTTTAAAGTCAGTTTTGAGTAAAAGTGTACATCATGAATGTAAGCCTGAAAATGCAAACTGACAGTATGCATTTAAAATCTTTATATTATATAATGTAGCAGGAATAACTTACTCTTGCGACAGCTGGCCATTAGGTCCACTCGGTGTGTGACGTTTTTTCTAGTTTATTTTGTCAAACCGGAAAAAAAATCGACTACTGCAGGATGCAGCATTGCATCCAAGTCCTCGGATGTTGCGACATGCCACTTCCTCATCAGGTAGATCGACCCTTGCCATCGATGGCAATACCTGGTCCCACTCGCGACAACACAGGCTAGAGGTCGACCGATATTGGTTTTTACCGATACCGATAGCTAGGTTGGACCACACTGGCCGATACCGATTAATTAACCGATAGATTTTGAAAATGGATATTGAAGGGCAACTAAAATAGTGCTCTACGATTTAAAAAAATAAATACTAAACCATACTTTGTAAATGAATAAAAATATTAATATTAATTATAAATTGATCATTAAAGTTATTTCATAGTTCATTAATGTTAACAAAATGAACTTCGAAATTTAACAATATATCAGTAAATGTTGAAATTAACACTTTAACAAGGAACAACACTTCTATTCTACAGCTTTCATCAATCTTAGTTGATGTTACAAATGGGCTCATTGTAAAGGGGTGGGAATCTTTAAATTTTAACATTTTTTTATTATATAAGCAGGCTACTTTTTAAAACAATTACTTATTTAAAATTAGTGTTCTTTAAGTGTCGGCAAGTTTACAGAAATAGTTATTGTTTTTTTCTTTTTCGTTTGATTATTACTGATGAGATCAGACAGTGGCTGCTTTAACAGGCTGCATTCAAACGAATGCAGATCTATTTCGATGTATCAGATATTTTGTCCTGCTCTGAAAACATAACTGACTGTGTGTACATCAGTTTCGTATAAAAGTATTTGAAAATCCAAGTGCATTTAACCGCATCTGCAATCAAGCTTTTTAGGACGAACAAACACAAAAAGCAATTGAAAGTCTGTCAGTGCATCTACTGCATTACAAACGGCAGAAATGAAGGCACATGTAAAGTCAAAAACTGCGATTGATAGCTCACACGGTCAAACAATACACACTTATTAGCTCACTGTGGAAATTCTGTGCAATGAAGCCAGCCGCGTTTCTGGCGCGCACGCGTGCCATATGCGGGAAAAACACACGCTCATTGAAGAGAGGATTGAGATGCGTCTGAGAATCTATTTTTCACCCACCCTTAATGAAACCGAACAAAAGTGCAGCGCTGTGTTGCGCGGACAACTTGCAGGTATCACACACACACAGGACGCGTTGTATAGTTCAAGCATAAATCTAAAACAGTTTATTTAATCACCAAACGGGCAAATGTTTACTTCAAGAATGATCAAAAAGCGGCAAAGGTTAGTTTAAACATGAAACGGAAAGAGAAAGTGCGATCTATATTGCAGCCATTTCAGAAACAATTTCTTTTCTGTTTTACATTTATGTTTAAATATGATTTGTTTTTGTTTTGTTTCAGTTTAATATGTTAATTACGAAAGAAGTTTGTGTAATTTGTAAATGTCATAAAGGACGTGGTATGAATTGGACGGCAATACGCCAGGAGAATTGGAGAGGGTCAGACACAATTTTTGACCACTTCGTACGTTTTTATTTGTGGAAAATCCCTTCTTTAACGAATTTCGTTTTGTATTATTTTTATCTTAATTTTTAATAGATATTTTTGTTGATCAGTTATTAAAATCAAATAGGAACAGGAAAATGGCATTGTGAAATAAAGTGCGTAACAAGATGCAAACTCACCATGCTTCAACGGCCTGAAGAAAAGGCTAAAACATAAATTATAGCTCTATATTAAGCATACAGACTTAATTAGAGCTACAGAAATACAAATAGTTTGCTTAAATGCACAATACTTAATTTTCCAGCCCAGGGTCAAGTCTTTATGAACGATGTGGGACAGATGTGTAATGTAAAACTAAGGCGCGCTGTGACTGATTTTGTCGGCTGAATGAACACAGTTTGCTTTCTCTTTAAATCTGCAACTTTGCTGGCTAAAAATATGAACAGCTGGATATAAATCAATACAAATATATGGTAACAATCCTGGCATTAAACATTGGTCTGGGGCTTAACCTCTCATACTCTATGACAGCGGAGCGTGAGCCGCTTCAGCAAAGAATGCAACCCGGAAAAACCATCGGCATGGATTTTTGCCGATAACCGATAGTTCGGCCAATCAACTATCGGTGCCGATTAATCGGCAAAACCGATACATCGGTCGACCTCTAACACAGGCACTCACTTTCAGTTGGCATGGGTTGGCAAGCCCCACCAGCTCGAATCTGCTCTCCTCATCCCTTCTGTCCCAGGCAGTTCAGACACACTTTCTTGTCTTTCGCGTTCCAAAACCTCAGCTTCAGTGAATTCTGGTTCAAATTGATACGGTTCAGGATCTGCACCAAAGTAAATATCTTCTAAATCGTCTCTCACAAATGTCTCCATGGCGAGGAACGCTGCCTATGCTGCATGCACGTTGGATATGTTGACAGAAGTAAACATTTCCACATGTGCTGTGTGATATAACTGCGCCTGCTTCGGCCATATTACGGCAGCAAACTTCCTTGACTATTACGCCGGAATGGGAGTGTAGTTCCTAATCTTATCAGCCTAGAAAACCGCAGCTTTACATTTCCGCTGGTCTTAGTACGCGATATAACTACAGAAGAGTCAAGTTTTAAATAGGACAAATATCGAAACTCGTTGGTCATTTTTGAACGTGATGCTATTGGTCTAATAGGATTCAATGATTTATGCTAAGCTATGCTAAAAGTGATATCGCCAGAACAGGAGAACGGCTGAATGAATTTCAAAACAGTAAAAATCAACTTATTAACTCGGGGGGAGTTGGAGAATGAGCCTATTTCCAAAAAAAGTGGAGTGTTCCTTTAAAACTAGACTGTGTTATGTGACGTTTGAACAATTTTTTTTCCTTCAACTTCACAAGGCTAAAAGTGCCCCTAGTTGAAGAAACACCCATCTATGAAATGCACGGTTCTTACTGTGAATGAGCTGCAGCGCCTCCTCTTTGGAGCGTGTGATGTTCTCCTCTCTCCAGGAAGACGGCCGGCGGGACTGGTTGTGTTTGACCAGCAGGTGAGAGCAGCGAACTTTCTCCACCTCGCCCACACCGTCGGCCCCCGATCCGCTCGGCCGCTCCCACTGACTCGCGTTAGTGATGTGATTGAAGTAATAAACCCGACCTGAGAAAGAGGATCAGACAATCAAACATATGTGAGCATGGACCACAAAACCAGTCCACTGATGTACGGTTTGTTAGGACAGGACAATATTTGGCTGAGATACAACTATTTGAAAATCTAGAATCTGAGGGTGCAAAAAACATCCAAAATATTGAGAAAACAGCCTTTGAAGTTGTCCGAATTAAGTTCTTAGCAATGCACTTATCAATTACTAATCAAAAATTAAGTTTTGATATATTTGCAGTAGGAAATTTACTAAATATCTTGATGGAACGTCATCTTTACTTAACATCTTAATGATTTCACATACAGAACACGAGACCGAAACTAATTAATCAGCATTATGACACCATTTCCATGAGAATTAACCTGATTTTATGCATTATTTTGTAAATAAATACTCATACTCAGGACCATGTGATATTTCAGCTTTTCTTTTTTAATAAATCTGCAAAAATGTCAACAATTCTATGGTTTTCTGTCAATATGGGGTGCTGTGTGTGCATTAATGAGGAAAAAATGAACTTAAATGATTTCAGCAAATGGCTGCAATATAACAAAGAGTGAAACATTTAAGGGGGTCTGAATACTTTCCATACACAGTTGCAATCAAAATTATTCAACCCCCTTGACCTGCAAGACGTTTTGCTGTGGAGAACAAAAATCTATGAAAACAATTCAACAACGACATCAGTAAGCAATTAGAGAAAGTTGTATTAATACACATTTGAGTGATTCTGAGAATGTAACATTGATGAATCATGATAAAACTCAGATTGGCTCTAAACACTCATGTGCAAAATTATTCAACCCCCACATGTCAAATTTTGTGTGAACCTTTTATTCCATAAAACCACCAATAAGCGCTGCCTGTAAGTGCCTCACGCCTGAAAAGAAGCTTTCAGATCACTGATAATTGGTTTTTACTTTGCCACAACTTTCTTCAAATTCAATCAAATATTATCAAAGAGAATTAAATCTGGAGACTCGACAGGCCACTCAAGAACATCCTCAGTCGCACGACTGATCCCTGAACCAAGCTGAAGTATACTTGGATTTATACTTTGGGATGATTGTCCCGCAGGAAAGTCTATTCATCATCAGCTTCAGTCTTTGCACCAAATGCATCACTGTTCTTGCCAAAATGACCTTATACTTAAAAGAATCCATGCTAGCCTTCATACAGCTGTATTTTCCACTTCCTGCAACAGTAAAACACCCCATAACAGGACTGATCCACCTCCGAGTTTGACGATGGAGATGGTTATAGGTTTAAAAAGTTCCAGTTTGGTCACATTAGCCCATAAAACATTCAAACAGAACTCCACAGGTCTATCCAGATGAATTTGAGCATGTTCAAGGCAGCCTTTTTGTTCTTCTTGGTCAAGAGCGGTATTCGGCAAGATGCCCCAAGACAAAGGCCATACTTGTCTAGTGTTCTTCTTATAAACATTGAAATGTTTTTCCTCCTTTCCTGTACATTGCAGTTTTTTCCTCAGTTGTTCTGGTAGATGATAAACACTTTATTATACGCTTTTTTGCTCAACACCCTCAAAGGTTTTCTGGTACAATGCATTTTAAGCTAAGGAACAAGGCTGAAATTTTAAATGTCTTAGAAATCTTCATATAGCTAACTGAATGTATGCTTTTTAATAGAGTTTCTAAAGGTTTAATTGTGTTTTAAGACAATTTTGCTCCCCAGCATACAAAAAAGTGACTAAAAACAATGCTGAATAGGGGTTGAATAATTATGGCATAGTTGTGTTATTAATAGAAAATTCTCAAAGCCAAAAATAGTACATTATATTTTGACATTATCACTTTCAATATGCCAGTAAACTGTTGTAGATGCAAATTTTTTTTTCTAAAGTTCTGGATCTTCAGAAAAGCCTGTTTGCATTTGTAAAGTAAGGCAACTGCAACTGAGAACATATATATATATATTGAATATAAACAGTGCTGTCACCATTTGCCAATAAGAAATACAATATTAAAAATGTCAATTTATTTCAGGATTTCAGCGTTATTTTATTTAAACTACTTTAAATTACTCAAACCAAAATGACTCAAAAAACGAATTAGATATGACTAAAATGCACCACAAATGACTAAAATTAAAATGAAAACGTCTATGTAAACTTAGGTGCAAAGAAATGTAAAAGAAAGAAAGAAAAAGACAAGCATCTTACACTGCAAATAATTAATGTAATATTATTTGTGTTTGTCTTGCCTCTTAATCAAATGTGTTCTACACTAAAATTTACTATTTTTAGTGTAAGCATAAAAACATTTACAAGACATCTCATGAAATATTTTAAACTAGTGTTCCTCAATTCATGTCAATGTATTCATTTATCTGGAAAGTATTTCTGTAAGTCAGCTGCTCATTGTGGCAGAATTAACCCTTCAATGCCCTCAGCAACCTGATAGGAGGTTTCATGACCGTATTTTTCACAATAACAATAAAAAATAATGAGATTAACTAACATGTATTGCACAGAAATATGTTCAAATAACAAAAAGCACACATTGGCTTCCATCTTGTGGAGAGATATTGAAACTGAACGCTGAAAACGAACAGGGTTAACCCTCACGACGCCGAACACCAGCCTGGCCCACATTTATCAAGACGTTTATTTAGAAATTCAACCGTTCAGGTAATTATATGTTTAGATACCGAGTGTCTGATGTTTAAACTCATCTCGTGCACTGAACCTGTCTATATCAGTCGTTCATGCTGGGCTCTACAGCAGTTGTCCGTTACTCTGGGCGGGTTCGCAGCGGCTCGGTTGTTTTGGCGGTTCGGCTCGGCTAGCCAGTTAGCATGCGCATCTGCTCACATGCGCCCAAACACTGACTCTGTTCCGGGTTTATATGTGACACGGGGCCGCTGTGACTCACCCGAACTCCGGCTCATGCGCTTCTCCCATCCGGACGGTAGCTTCTCGTCGTCAGACATGATTTCAGAGTGGAATCGGTTCGGCTCGGCGCGGCTCTGGTCTGATGTTCCGCTGCCGCTGCTGCAGTGACCGGACTGACCGACAGAGGGCGCAGTCCGTGTGTACAAGCCTCAGGACGCTTTTGTCTGTTTAGAATCATCAGAAAACACACTTTCACGTTAATTCGCATTAATTATTTCTGAGAGACAAATCGAAGCACAGCGTATTATTCATAATACTGTTACTTAATAAATAAAATCTGTGTGGGGCGATCAAAATAGACTGTGATTGGTTAAAGCTGACAGCGTTGAGAATACTAACAGATATCACGTGACAAAGCGGTTTCACATTGGTTAAACAAAAAAAAAAGTGTCGTTATTTTTTATTATTTTCTAGGTGCATCCTTAGTGCCAGTAAGTCTTTTTTTTAATGTAGTTGTCAGTATTTACATCATATGGATCATTCCCTGAGATTTGATAACATTTCAACTTGGAATATATATATTTTTTCAAGTATGCGATTTATTTTCTAAATACCAGGCACATATACAACCGCAAAAAAAGGTGAAAAAAGGTCTATATAGTCTGAGATGGGAACCAAAAATAAAATGATTTCACCTATTTCTTTTTCTCAACACCATTACAGACAGAATGAGATTGTGTGTGTGTGTGTGTGTGTGTGTGTGTGTGTGTGTGTGTGTGTGTGTGTGTGTATACAGTTGCAATCAAAATTATTCAACCAAGCCCCAACCCCCCAAAAATCTTACATTATTGGCAAACAATTAAGCACTATTCACATTTTGTTATTTTTTTATTTTTTAAGTACAAACTCCGTGAAGTGCCTCAAGGACATGACGAAACTCTTGGCGTAAGATAGAGATAAGAAATAATTTTATGCTAAAATATATTAGCATGCAATAATTATTTTAAATCATTATATTGTGCACACCAAAGTATTGTGAAAAGCTTCAAACAATAAATTTTGCTGAACCACCACTTTAGGATACTGAAATATTACCGAATCCCAGCAATGACCCATATATAAACAATGGTGATTTATTAATAATGCAACTGATGTGACAACATTTCTCGCATTTTTAATGCAATGAAGACATTCACGACGTCTTAAAACGATTAGCGGCAATTTCCATGGTGACCTCGTCCCACTGGGCTCTTCTTTGAATGTTATTGGCGAAACTCGCTGTCAGTCAAACTTGCCCGCATCTGATTGGTCAAATGTGAGCGGATGTTTTCTTCGGTGGTGGTTTACGGCAAATGCTTGCGAGAGGAACGCGTTTGATTATCTGAGGGAGCAAACGACAAAATTCAGGTAAAATCTTGCAGTTTACTGATTGTGTATACGTGTGTTTAATATTGCGACTTGATTATATAGTGAACCATGTGACGAACCTGTGTGTTTAAATGAAACGCACTGCTTTTTATGTTAAAGCCAGCACTGCGATTGAAATAATGAGAATAAACAGACCTTCACTGGCGTTATTTACATGATAAATAATGATTTAAAGCTGATCAGAGTAATGATGATGACGACAAATCATTGCCGTGATTGAAGAATTTGTGACTCTGGACCACAAAATAAGTGTACATTTGTCTGAATTGAGATTCCAATGTTATCTGAAAGCTGAGTAAATAAGCTTTCCATTGATATATTGCTTGTTAAAACAGGACAATATTTGGCTGAGATACAACTATTTGAAAACCTGCAATCTGAGGGTGCAAAAAATCTAAATATTGAGAAAATCGCCTTAAAATTTGTTCAAATGAAGTTCTTAGCAGTGCGTATTACTAATCAAAAATCAAGTTTTTATATATTTATGGTAGAAAATGTACAAAATATATTCATGGAACATGATCTTTACTCAATATGCTACTGATTTTTGGCATAAAAGAAAAATTGATAATTTTGACCCATTAGTGACCCAACAGTGTATTGTTGGCTATTGCTACAAATATACCTGAGCTGCTTAAGACTGGTTTAGTGCTCCAGGGTCACATGTATTACTGAGAGCCCAATGTAAGTGACTGATGTTTGTGTTTCTGTGTTTCAGAGATGATTGAGGTGGTTTGTAACGATCGTCTGGGGAAGAAGGTTCGGGTCAAATGCAAGTATCCTTTGTACCAGCCGAGCCAATCCCAGTTTGACCGTGTTTGTGAAGTGTGAGCGTGGGTTTGGGTGGATGTTGATGGAGGCCGCAGGTTTGGTTGGTGTTGTTTTGGTCTTAACCGTTTGTGTCAGTCAGGAGGACACCATTGGAGACCTGAAGAAGCTGATCGCAGCTCAGACCGGCACACGGTGGGACAAGATTGTGCTCAAGAAATGGTGAGAAGCGATGCTGAGCAGATGAGTGGGAGATACAGCAGTCGAATGCGATTCTAATGTCATGTGTTTATGTGCAGGTACACCATTTTCAAGGACCACGTGTCACTGGGAGACTGTATCCTTCACACAGAATTCACTGTCAATGCCAGCAATGGGTTATAAGACGCATTCCCAGATGTGGATGAGTTTGTTTCTGCATCAGATGTGGAGAAGTGTGTCATTCCATCACTTGCTCACCAATGGATCCTTTGTGTGAATGGGTGCCGTCAGAATGACGGTCCAAACAGCTGAAAAACATCACAATAATCCAGTCCATCATTAAAGGAGTAGTTCACTTCCAGAATAAAAATGTACAGATAATGTACTCAACCCCTTGTCATCCAAGATGTTCACATCTTTTTTCTTCAGTTGTAAGGAAATAGTTTTTTGAGTAAAGCATTTCAGGATTTCTCTCCATATAGTGGACTTCTATGGTGCCCCTGAGTTTGATCTTTCCAAATTTCAGCTTCAGAGCGCTCTAAACAATCCCAGCCGAGGAAAGAAGGGTCTTATCTAGCCAAACGATTTTTTAAATTCATAAATAGCTTGGCAAGACAAGCGTTTGAGATTAAAAAGTATGTGAATTTGTAAATGTTTTTAAAAAATAACCCAAGTGAACATACAAAGATTACCCTTTAAAAAAAGATGGGAGTTTTTGGACATGCCCTAACTGTCTTGACCCAGATTACTCAGACCACACAATGGCATCCCAGAGACAAGAACATACAAGCGTTTGAGGTTAAAAAGTATATAAATTGTCAATTTGTTTCGTAAATAACCCATCGTTTCACGAGATTAGACCCTTCCTCCTCGGCTGGGATCGTTTAGAGTCCTTTGAAGCTCCATTTAAACTGCATTTTGGAAGTTCATACTTGGGGCACTATAGAAGTCCACTAGATGGAGAGAAATCCTGAAATGTTTTCCTCATAAAACACCATTTCTTTAAAAACTGAAAAGAGAAAGACATGAACATTTCAGGATTTCTCTCCATATAGTGGACCTCTATGGTGCCCTGAGTTTGATCTTCCCAAATTTCAGCTTCAGAGCGCTCTAAACAATCCCAGCCGAGGAAAGCAAAACAATGGGTTCATTTAAAAAAAATATATAATTTATAATTTTATAATTTATATACTTTTTAATCGCAAATGTTCGTCTTGTCTAGCTTGGCAAGTCAAGCGTTTTAGATTAAAAAGTATATAAATTGTAAATGTTTTTAGAAAATAACCCATCGTTTTACTAGATGAGACCCTTCCTCCTCGGCTGGGATTGTTTGGAGTCTTTTGAAGCTGCATTTTAACTGCATTTTGGAAGACCATAGAAGTCCACTATATGGAGAGAAATCCTGAAATGTTTTCCTCAGAAAACACTATTTCTTTACGACCGAAGAAAGGAAGACATGAACATCTTGGATGACAAGGGGGTGAGTACATTATCTGTACATCTTTGTTCTGAAAGTGAACTACTCCTTTAACGGTGTTCTCGTTTGTAATTCGATTCGATTGGTTCATTTGCTCCGGACCAAAATGGAAAATCATACATTTGCTCCTGGTCCGCTTAGTGTTCACACTAGCATTTTTGACAGTGATATTGAACCTAAATGCATAGTGATATGTTCCCAGACTGATTAGTTGGGTTGAATGAGGTATATTTTGTGAGGGAACTCAACCAAAAGAAAAGGTGCGTTCAACTCAAAGCGAGTCAGATACATCTAATGCCGTCTGCTGGACTGATCACGCTCATTGTTGCATGTATATGATTTTATTTTCACCACCTGCAAACTCACAAAGAGCTCATAAAAGGCACTTTAGCTCCACGTTTGCCCTCTGCTTGTTTTGTTTCAGGTACACCGCTTGTTCCCTTCGTGAAATCGTGTTGCATAGCGTCACATCTTGTCGTTACTTTCTGTTTTTGGTTGGTTTAGAAGTATTTGGTCCGCGTCGCATTCGTATTTCAATCCAACCACACCAGAGTTCATTTGGAAGCAGACTGAGACCTGTTTTTTTTAGTTTGGTTCACACCAGGGTTCAGATGTTCACACTTGCTCAAATAAAGAGCAATTGCACCAGAGTTCATTGTAATTGGACCAAATGTGACCAGTGTGAACAGGACGATGTTTTGAGCTAAAATACAAGTCCATAATCCATAATAATGAACATCTCCTGTTGTTTCTCACATCAAAGTCCAGCCACATATGGATTTAGAGCTGTTTTGGCAGTTTCTCTCCTAATTCAGACCAGACAGGAAGCGTTATTACAGATTAAAATGACGGAATTGTGTTTTTTTTTTTTTTTTTTGGCTTCTCAATGCATTAATTGATGGACTGGAGTGGATTATTGTCATGTTTTTATCAGCTGTTCTGGCTGTCAAACTCATCTACATCTTGGATGACCTGCAAACTTTTTAATTCATCTCAAACTTGTACAGATAGTGTCTGTGATGCAGAAAAAAACATCTGATCTCGTCCTTTAGTGTGTATAAGTGAATGTGAAACACATTCAAAGCATAAATGTGACCCTGGACCACAAAACCAGTCATAAGAGTCTAAAATTGGGATTTAGACATCATCTGAAAGATGAATTAATAATCTTTGCATTGATGTACGGTTTGTTAGGATAGGATGATATTTGGTCGAGATACAACTATTTGAAAATCTGAAAGCTGAGGATGCAAAAAAAAAAAATTAAATATTGAAAAAATTGCCTTTAAATTTGTTCTTAGCAATGCAATTTTTTATATATATTTGTGGTGGAAAATTTACAACATGATTATTTAAAATCCTAATGATTTTTGACATAAAAGAAAACTCAATAATTTTGACCCATACATGTATTTTCGGCTATTGCTACAAATAAACCAGTGCTACTTAAGACTGGTTTTGTGCTCCATGGTCATAAATGTGAATTATTTTTTTTATTTATTTAATGTGTTTAAAGCATCATTGTGGCAGCAGGATTGTTTATTCACACCGAGAAACCAGATGCACATGGAAATAAGACATTTTGACAGACCTGGAAGACTTATGAAAATAATATCTTTAAAAGTCACTGCAACGTCTTTAGTGAATATAGTTATTATATACCAGTAACACTTTGAATTAAGATTTAAATTATATTAACTAACAATGAGAAACCATATTTATTATTGTTTGACAACTTTAGTTAATAAAAACACAACTCTTAGCTGAAGTCCATTAAATAAAATGAACAGATAGAGCTTTTGATTTCAATAGTGTGAGTTCAAATTAACTGAGATTAATAAATGCTGACTAAAGAACTATTAAAGTATAAAACCTTATTGTAAAGTGTTATAATTTTACAATGAGTTAGTTCCTGATCTTTTGTGCTTGTCGAGTAAAAGCACTCCGTAAGTCTGTGTGAAACATTTAGTCTGAGTGTTTTTGGAGACAGTTGTGCATGTATATGGATAAATGTTCAGATCCTTGACTCTGAGCCTCAGATGAAATCCATGACGGCATGAACCTCGAGCTCTACTACCAGTAGCACACACACACACGTTACACACACACACACGTTACACACACACACACACACACACACACACACACACACACACACACACACACACACACACACACACACACACACACACACATTCAGTAACACATTACACACACACACACACACACACACACATTCAGTAACACATTACACACACACACACACACACATTCAGTAACACATTACACACACACACACACACACATCCAAGTTTGTGGAGCGAGTTGTTTTCATCATGTCTCTCAGCATCAGAATATTTGTTCAGTTGAATCGTTTTGATATCATTTGGAAATAAAACTCATATTTATGTACAATCAAGTCTCTGTGTTTGTTGAACACAATGTTTTAAAACCATTTTAATCAGAAGGTCAAGAAATAAAAAACACCTCATTACATCTGAAAAACCAAGGAGCTCTTCTGAACCCGTCAAACCGTTCATTTTAAAGGGGTCATATGATGTTGCTCAAAGATTATTTTGTGTATTGGCTGTAAAGCGATGTGTTTATGCAGTTTGAGCTTCAGAAAACATTATTTTCCACATACTGTACATTATTGTTGCTCCTCTTTGCCTGCCTTTCTGTAACGCTTTGATTTTTACAAAACTCACTGTTGATGGAAACCGAGGTGTTCTCTGATTGGCCAGCTATCCGGTGCATTGTGATTGGCCGAATACCTCAAGCGTGTGACAGAAATGTTACATTCAGTTTCTCAGCGCGATGAACAAAAGCATGAAAAAAAAATTACGAACAAGGCATTTGTTGCATCCAGTGGGAACATAAGTACTGAATATAATGACTCACACTGTCTCGTTACGTGTTGCGTCGTGTAAACATAACACCATTGTGATGGGCCTGTTTTGAACGTTTTGAATTTAGAAAAATGTTTTATTTCTTAAACATGTTTGAAGTTCTTAATAGATCTCACTGTTGCACATTTACAGTATTTTTATTTTTTTACAGTAATGTGCATTTTGCAGTTTGTTTACATGGTGTACAATGGATGCACATATTTATGACTTCTTGCTACAGTGTTCATTTAAAATAAAAGTTGTTTACAATAAACAACTGTGCACCCTATTATTAATGTAGATGTGTATTTCAGTAATGAACTTAAGTAGGAGAGTTTCAGTTACCAGCATTTATATCAAAATATGGATCCCATGTCTGCAAAACTAACATTTTAAATTAAATTTTGATAGCTAATCGATATCGAATCGGAATCGAAATCGAATCAAATACAAAACCATAAAAATAAGAATCGAATCGCCGAATTGGTCACAATACCAAGCCCTACTCTGTACAGCTGGCATTGTAAGCTGCTCTGGTTCAGGAAACAGTCCTCTGTGAAATCTGCATCACTCACTCCAATATTTGCAAATATAACTTAACCACTGATTTCTAGTTGTGTCCTCATATGGAACGCCAAATAAAGTACTTTCGCTTTTGCAATGTCTCCACAACATGGCGGCTACAGTCGGTAAAAGTTATGCTTTTACTAGTTTTGTGACTTTAAGCTTTGCAACTTTACAGATCTTATCTATGAACAAACAGCTGGTAACACTCCAAAGACAAAGGAAAACAAGGAACCGCATCACATGACCCCTTTAATCTGAATCACTGCCTGATGAAACCACTCTATATAGTGATTTAGTTTGTCTAGTGAAGAACGCTCTCTATGTACAAGCCAGCAAATCCCACACATACGGACGCTTGACTGGATTCACAGGTGAGGTTGAGATGCTGTAAACTGTGATTGTATCTGTGTGTGAGAGTGATGTTCAGTGGGCGTGGTCATGAAGGTGTTGATTGGTCAGCAGTAATCTGAATGCTCCTCCTCCACATAATTAGCAGGAAAAAGGCCCACCTGTAGGAGAACACATGTACTGTTATTACTGAATCACAGACAGAAGTCAACCTCTTCATACTACAAATCTTTAAAGCAACACTAAGTAACTTTTCCCTCAACGCTCCCTCTACAGGTTGGAAGCGGAATTGTCCATTACCGCTGTCGTAAATAATTTAGCGTACCGTCGTGTCACATGCACGTTATTTGTTTGGAGGCTATCCAGGACCGGCATTGGAAATAACGATGTCCAGTGACAAGGTAGAGTATGTTGTATGACTATAAAAGTATGAAAACCTTTTGTGAAGCCTGCCATAAAGCAAGTCGCATTTGTAGTATCATTTGAAGCACAAAACCGCGACCCGACGACCCAAACTTACATAGTGCTGTTATGGCCGATAGAGGGTCGCAAAGCGAATACGAAAGTGCCGTTTCACCCTGTTATGAGTTGATGAACCACTGACACGAGTTCGGAAACATTATTTTAAGGTAAAAACAACTCTTTAGTGTTGACAATTCCGCTTCCAACCTGTAGAGGGAGCACTGAGGGAAAAGTAACTTAGTGTTGCTTTAAAGGAATACTCCACTTCCAGAATAAACATTTCCTGATAAAATATTCACCCCTATGTCATCCAAGATATTTAAGTGCTTCTTTCTTCAGTCTTCAGAATTTTTTTTTTTGAGGACAACATTCCAAGATTTTTCTCCAAATAGTGGACTTCTATGGTGCTCAACAGATTGAAGGTTAAAAATGCAGCTTCAAATGCCTCGAAACGATCTCAGCTGAGGAATAAGGGTCTTATCTAGCGAAACAACCAGTCATTTTCTTAAAAACAAAAAAAACAAAACACTTTTTAACCCCAAATGCTCATCTTGTTTAGCTCTGTGATGCGCATGCGTACTACAGTTAGGGTATGTGGAAAAACTCCCATCTCATTTTTTCCAACTTTAAAATTGCCCTACGTCGCTGTTTTACCATTTTTTTTAAAGGGCTTTTGACTTTCTTGGCATGTTCACTTTGTAAACACTGGGGCAGCAATATCGGACAATTATGGAGTTTTTCGACCCTTAAATGTCCTAAACTGGAGTGCATAGAGTACGCATGATCTATCCAAGACCAGCATTTGTGTTTAAAAATTGTATAAATATATTTTTTTGAAAGAAAATGACCTATCGTTTTGCTTGATAAGACCATTATTCTCAGCTGGGATCGTTTAGAGTCCTTTGAAGCTGATTTTAAACTGCATTTTTAACCTTCAATTCGTTGAGCACCATTGAAGTCCACTATATTGGAGAACATTCCTGAAATGCTTTCCTCAAAAAGCATAATTTCTTTGCGACTAAAGAGAGAAAGACATGAACATCTTGGATGACAAGTGGTGAGTAAATGATCAGGAAATTTTTATTTTGGAAGTGGAGTAATCCTTTTAAGACTTTCTTATTCAGAAATCTATCATATTGTCAATGAATAGCAATTTCAGTTTGGGCCTGAACCTTTAGTAAACCTTCATGTGCAATTCACCACACAAGTTAACTTTAATTGGTATGATGTATTTGTGGTGCACTGTTTTTGTCATCCAAGATGTTCCTTTCTTTCTTTCTTCAGTCGTAAAGAAATAGTTTTTTGTGGGAAACATTTCAGGATTTGTCTCCATATAGTGGACTTCTATAGTGCCCTGAGTTTCAACTTCCAAAAATGCAGCTTCAAAGGACTCTAAATGATCCCAGCTGAAGAAGAAGGGTCTTACCTAGCGAAACAATTGGTTATTTTCTAAAAATATATACAATTTATACACTTTTTAACCTCAAATGTTTGACTTTTCTTGTCTCTGTGATGCACATGCGTGGTCTGAGTAATCTGGGTCAAGACAGTTTCTGCAGCGATGAAGGGCAATTTTTAATTTTGAAAACGAGATGGGAGTTTTTTAACATACTCTAACTGTCTTGAGTCAGATTACACAGACCACACATGTGCATCACAGAGACAAAAAAACAAACAAACAATCATTTGAGGTTAAAAAGTATATAAATTGTCAAAGTACTTCAAAAATAACCGATTGTTGACTAGATAAGACCCTTCCTCCTCGGCTGGGATCGTTTAGAGTCTTTTGAAGCTGCATTTTGGAAGATCAAACTCAGGGCACCATAGAAGTCCACTATATGGAAAGAAATCCTGAAATGTTTTCCTCAATGCAAACCAAAATGCAGCTTAAATGCAGCTTCAAAGATCTTTAAACGATCCCAGCCAAGGAGGAAGGGTCTTATCTAGCGAAACGATTGGTTATTTTCGAAACAAATGAACAATGTATATACTTCTAACCTCGAATGCTAATTTTGCCTCATCTCTGTGATGCACATGCGTAGTCTGTGTGACAGTTCAATACAGTTAGGGCATGTTGGAAAAATCCCATCTCATTTTTATCTTCATCTTCAAAATCATCCTACATCTGTTTTACCTTTTTTTTTTTTTTTTTTACTGTGTTTGATCTTTGTATGTTTACTTTATAAACACTGGGTTGTTACTTCCGCCGCGATGCAGAACGATTCTGATGTTAGGGAAGAAAATGAGATGGGGGATTTTTTTAGCATAACCTAACTGTCTTGACCCAGAAAAAAACAGAGAAAAGACAAGAATTTGAGGTTAAAAAGTATATAAATTGTCAATTTGTTTTGCAAGATAAGACCCTTTTTCCTCAGCTGGGATCGTTTAAAGCCATTTGAAGCTGCATTTTGGAAGTTCAAACTCGGGGCACCATAGAAGTCCATTATATGGAGAGAAATCCTGAAATGTTTTCCTAAAAAAAAAAAAAAACTATTTCTGGTCCCACTTTACATTAGGTGGCCTTAACTACTATGTACTTACATTTAAATTAATAATTTGGTACAGTGTACTTATTTTGTACATGTTTTTACATTGTACTTATTTTTTTTTAAAAACCTCTATGTAATTACATTTGTAATTAATTTCTGTACACTGCAAAAAATGCTCTACTGACTTCTGATTGTTTGTCTTGTTTCCAGCCAAAATATCAGAAAATTCTTAAATCAAGATGGATTTTCTAGACGAATAAAAATTATTTTCTTTTTTTTTTTCTTAGAACGAGCAAAATAATCTGCCAATGGGGTAAGAAAAATTATTTCAAACAGAAAACAAGATTATTTTTCTTACCCCATTGGCAGATTATTTTGCTTGTTTCAAGCAAAAACACACTTAATTATGACTTTATGAAAACAAGACAATAATTTTTACTCGTCTGGAAAATCCTTCATGATTTAAGATTTTTTAGATATTTTGCCTGGAAACAAGACAAAAAATCTAAGTAAGAAAAGCATTTTTTTGCAGTGTAATTACCATTGTTGACCCACCCCTAAACCTGTCCCTAACCTTAACCATATCCCACCTTAAGAGAAGCAAAAGTGTTTTGCAGTGCAATATGACCATATTAAGTACATTGTACTTATTTTTTGATGTAAGTACATAATAGTTAAGGCCACCTTATATAAAGTGTGACCCAATTTCTTTACGACTGAAGAAGGAAAGACATGAACATCTTGGATGACAAGGGGGTGAGTACATTATCTGTCGATTTTTGTTCTGAAAGTGAACTACTCCTTTAAGTCACACCTGATGGTGGCGGGTGATTTATGGGTGAGAGAGTGAGTGTAAAGTGTCGTACCCTGCCGTACACCTCTCCTTTCCACCAGCCGTTGTGAGCTTTCTTGGAGAGGATTTTGACAGTGTCTCCCTCCCGCAGAGAGAGTTCAGTCCGGTCCCTCGCAGAGAAATCATAGCGCACTTTAGCCGTGCCGTGGTAGCGCTCGCTCATACCTGCACACACACACACACACACACACATATACAGGGTTATGGCAGTGTGTGGTGTGTGATCTGTGTTGAGGTGTGGATGGCGTGTGCTGTACCTGCGTGGCGTGTGTTGCTGTGCTGCGGAGATGCGCTCTGCTCCGGTTGCTTGTACGCCGTCTGCAGTCTGGAGTCCACATCCTTAAAACACTCTTTCAGCGAGTTTTCCTGATAGTACTGCACCAGCTCCTGCCAAACACACACATCACACGTTACACGCTACACACGGATCACCAAATCAACATCTGGCATCATTTACTTCATCTCATGTCATTACAGACCATTAATGACGACTGTTGAGAAAACTGTAACAACAGCTGGGACGATATTTGTAACTATAACTATTCTATACAATAACTGTTAGGATAACCATACCTGCAAAGATAACTGAAATGATAACTGTAACAATATCTAACCATGACAATAACTGTAAACATAACTAACAGTAAATAACAATAACTGTAAGGACAACTGTAACAATAAATGTAATGATAACTGTAATGAGAATTGTAACGGTGACTGTAACAGTAACTTACAATATCATACATGCAAAGATAACTGAAACGATAACTGTAACAATATCTAACGATGACTGTAGGGATAACTTTAACCGTACCTGCAAACATAACTGTAATAATAACTAACAATAACTGTAATGATAATTGTAATGGGAATTGTAACAATCACTGTAACAATGGGAGTAACAATAACTAACGATGACTGCAAAAATAAGCAACAATATCTGTAACAATAACTGTAAAGATAACTGTAACAGTAACTAACAACTGTATGGATAACTGTAATGATATCTAACGAAAAATGCAATGATAATTGTAACAATGTAACAATAACTAGAACGACTGTAACAGTAACCAGCAATAACTGTACAGATATCTTCAACATACATGTAATGATAACTAGCAATAAATGTAATGATAATTGTAACAATAATTGTAAAAATGACTGCAAAAATAAGTAACAATATCTGTAACAATAACTGTAATAATACCTGTAATGATAACTGTAACAGTATCTAACAATAACTGCAACAATCACTGATTATAACTGTAACAATAACCATACGGACAACTGTAATGATAAATGTAACAATAACTGACAATAAATGTAATGATAACTGTAACAATGTCAGTAAAAATAACTAATGATACCTATAACAATAACTGTAACAATAACTATAATGCTAACTATAGAGCTTTAATAATCGTTCTAATTACTAAAGAATGATGTTCACAGCACAACTATCTGACAATAATGAAAATATATTGCTGGAATAACTTTCAGAGTGATTTTTCTAGCTAATAACAAAATTAAAACACTGACAGCCAATCAGAATCCATCCATAAAGAACTTGAGCATTTAAAGTGACTGATGACAAAACTGCAGCTCTGCAAACTGTGCATTAATTGTAAGTTGATCTGCATCAGTGTTGACACTAATTAAGCTCTCGTTGTTGGTGTGAACCGGCCGTTACTTTCTTCTGTGGAACTTAAAAGAAGATATTTTGAGGAACTTTTGGACACAACAACAACAAAAAACTCTTGACATTTCTCAAAATATCTTCCCATGCTCTACAGAGGAAAAAAGGTAATGTGGGAGAATAAATGACAACAGAATGACCATTATTTAGTGAATTTGTGTTTTAAGATGCTGCTTTAGAAGGACAGATTGTGTGTGTGTGTGTGTGTGTGTGTGTGTGTGTGTGTGTGTGTGTGTGTGTGTGTGTGTGTGTGTGTGTGTGTGTGTGTGTGTGTGTTGAATCACTTACGAACAGCCCCTTGAAGGCTTTCTTCTCGTTGATCCTGTAGAGTCCCTCTGAGTATGTGACCTTTATGTGTCTGGTGTCCATGTTGAACCTGAGACAGAGACAGAGAGGCGTGTCAGCAGTGCTGTGTTTGATTGACAGCTGTCAGTCAGTGTGTTTGAGTGAGTTCTCAGTACTTGAGGCTGATGGCGAATTCTCCGGCGTCTTTCTGCCGCACCAGAAACGTCCCGTCGGAGCGAGACATCAGCAGAGTTTTAGCACCGGCCCGGTCCATGTTACCAGCGAACCTGACACAAGACAGGTGTGTTATATGTATTCTTTAATGAAAAAGGGTGAATATGGATGAAACATATACGTGTGTATGTGTGTGTGTTACCAGGGAAGTCCTGATAAATCTGGAGGAGGCGCCTACAGAGACCAGAAAACACATTTACTTTACTAGCAGAAGATACTAGGAATGATCAGGCAGATGATTACAGTACATCCAAATGTAAATAATTAAATAATTACATCAAATTTTATCTAAACCTGAAAAAAAAAAAAAAACAGAACATTTTATGATTTCAGATTGTGCTCTATTTCTGTCATGAATGGGTACCCGCTCTCCGTAAAGCATGAAGCAAATGAAGAATGCATGAAAAGAAAAATTAAAGTGAATAATAGAAGCACTTTCACTAGTGATCCCACAGTTTTGGACCCCACTGTAACTGTGTTATAATTATATGATGAACTAGGAAATACTGTCAGAAATGTATAATACTAAAAATTGTACAAAATAAAAATTGTAGAAAAAATAAATACTAAAAATTGTAGAAATTAAAAACTGTAGAAAAAATAAATCAATACTAACAATTTTAAAAAATAAAATTGTAGAAAAATAAATCAATACGAAAAATTGTAGAAACTAAAAAAAAGTTGAAAAAAATCAATGCTAAAAGTTGTAAAAAATAAATAATGTTGAAAAATAAATCAATACTAAAATTGTAGAAAATAAAAATTGTAGAAAAAATTAATCAACACTAAAAATTGTAGAAAATAAAAGTTGTAGAAAAAAAAACAATACTAAAAATTGTAGAAGAAAAAAATGTAGAAAAAACAAATCAAAACTAAAATTATAGAGAATACAAATTGTAGAAAAAAATCAATACTAAAATTTGTAGAAAATAAAAATTTTTGAAAAAATAAATCATTTCTAAAAATTGTAGAAAATACAAATTGAAGAAAAAAAATCAGTACTAAAAATTGTAGAAAATAAAAAAATGTTGAAAAAATAAATCAATTCTAAAAATTGTAGAAAACAAAATGGTGGGACAGAAAGATTAAAAACTGAACAACATAAAAACTAAAGAAAGTAAGATGTAAAATGCATGATGTAAAAATGTAGGAAACCCCAAAAAATGCAGAATAAAAAAAAGGAAATAAATGAAGAAATATATAGGAAATAAGTACTGGATCTAAATTTGATTGACCCATCAGATGTGATCAGCTGAGCACAGTGTTATGGAAAGTTACTTTTAAAAGTAATGCATTACAATATTGAGTTACTCTCTAAAAAAAAGTTATTAATTACTTTACTTAGTTACTTTTTATGGAAAGTAATGTGTTACATTAATTGTGTGTTACTTTTTAAATCTGGACAGGGCTTGCTTGTTTGTTTTTAATATAAAAAGTTATATCTTTGTCAAATGTAAAATCCCTTTCACACCAAAAGCCTCAGGCTTAGAAAAAAGTAAATTCACATCTTACAGTAGACCACAGAAGAATAAAGTTTAACACTCTTCAGCAATAATAAAGAAAAACAAATGTTAGTTTTATTTTGAGTAAGTTTTGCTTATTGGTATGGATGCACTGGATCATTAAAGGTCTAAGAAAATGGGATTGAATACATTACTCTAGAATTAAAATAACATCTTACTCCTGATTTCTCCCAACATGGGGACAGGAGAGCTTTCAATCAATAACAGGGGGAAAAAGTAACTGGCATTATTTAGAAAAGTAACTCTTGTAAATTAAAAAGTAATGCGTTACTTTACTAGTGACTTGAAAAAGTTGTAATGCGTTACCCCCAACACTGGCTGAGCGTCTGATGGACTCACCGGCACAAACGGCTGAACTTTACTGCAGGGAAACCAGCCGACCTCTCCGATGGTCAGATTCCTGCCCTGAAACACACATCATGCACTATTATTTACAGTATATGCATATTTAAATGGAGTCAGCACCACGTACCAGTCTGAGTCATATCCAGGATTTACCATGACAAATAAACCACTAAAGAAATGCGGAAAAGAGAATGAGAAAGTGCAGACGTGTAGAGGTTTCTCTTCTCCATTATAAAACAGATCAGATGTCCTGCTGTAACCTCATTCACATACAAATCAAAACCGAAAAACAAAAGGCTCGCACTTCTGTTCATATAGTCATATCATCATCTTTGATGTGTTAGGTGATCTTCTTTTGTTTAATGTGTGTTGCATCATTAAATGTGGTGTCAAATCATAAAACAACAGTAAATGTTAAAGTTCAGTATGTTTTAACCAACCCAGAACTTGCATTATTTTGCATTATCATGATTTTTTAAATATATTATGTGTACTAAATAGGGGTGGACAATACGTCTATTCATATTAAATTGTTTGATCGGAACAACTTGCTGGAGTTACATTTCGAAAATAAAATAGCTTAAGTGTGTGAAATATAATGTACTCCAGTAGGGTTTTCCTCGCATTTATTTGCTTTTAAATAACATGTAAATGCCGGCGCGCATTTTACTTTCACTTGCGAATTAGCAGAGTTTCGGCATCAATTGATTGAACTGACCTCAACAAAACAGTGCGACCATCTCACTTATATTAAACACAGAATGTTTCATTTATTAACTAAACAAATACAAATACACCATGCCATAGGCCTAATATAAAATAACAAATAACCAGAGGAGTGAAAGTACAGATACTCAGTGAAAATTGTACTCAATTAAAAGTACAAGAATTTGGCCAAAACCAAATTTGTCCTCAAGTATTGAAAAAGTAGAAGTGGCTTTTTTCTGACAGATATACAGAAGTTTGGTTGAAGGGAGAAAACGAAACAAAATGCATTGGCACAGGCCGAACACGTCCAAAAATAACACTTCACAAATTACACAAAGTGAAAACTACAGTAACTCATGCAACCCCTGTTAATGAATCTTAAATGAAATGATGTAAGAAGTCGTGTTTACTTTGTGTGGTTTCTGAGGCGGTTCTGTCCCCTTGCATTATACAGACTAAAAATCTTTGCTTGCGTTCATCTAAAAAAAGAAAGTCATAAACATTTGGGACATTGTGGCGTCTATTCAATGTCACTGTCTAAAAGGATAATTCATCTATTGTTTATTTAGGGCATTTAGAGTTCTCAGCAAATATTGATAATTATTTGTGATTAATTAGATTAATTAATGAGCAATCATGTAATTATTAAGATTAAAAAAAGTGAGGGCGGAGCTAAGGTAAGGTGCTCATGTCAATCAACTATCGTGGGAGGGGCCTCTGTCTGTGTGTCGTCACACCCACAAGAATCTGAAAATGAACAGATTTTAAAGAGAGAATATTACTTTTGAAAATTAAAAATACCACGGGGTGGATTTTTATCATTGTAGGGTGGTTGTGTTCACAAAATGCCAACACACATTAAAGTGAGTTTTGCATCCGATGACCCCTTTAAAGGTAGTTTAGTTGATTGACATGAGTGCCTTACCTTAGACCCGCCCTCACCAACCTGAAAGAGTCAGACACCAATCGCCATTGCGTCGGATGTTGGATGTAATAATGAACATAGCAGTCGTCATTTACTCCCAACATCTGAGCCGCTGAAGGTGTGGAGGACAACCTTACTTTCGTTTTTAAAAGGAAAGCGCAGATCCCGATCTACATATGCGTCAATGTTCGTGCGAATCATTCCTGATGCAGCTTCACCCACAGCAGAAGTCAGGATAAAGGGTTTTTATGCATCTTTGCAAATGTCCTTTCATAATAATGGGCTTGTTGGCAAGGTTCAACGCTAAACGCGACTAAAGTAAACATTACGGCTCATAATCCCACATAAGAGAGGGGCGGGGCGAGAAGAGCTCATTTGCATTTAAAGGGCCCATGCAATAAAATGAGTTGAGTTTTTGCAGAGCTGGTTTTGACAAGGTAAAAGGGTGTTTTTTTTACACTACTATTGAGAATTTTTAACTAAAGTATATTATAGACTTTTCATTAAGACCCCAAAAAATTATATAAACTTGTGAATAATAAGCACCCCTTTAAGGGCTAAACAAAAAAGCTTCTTCTATGGCAGATGTCTTCAACTCTGCTCCTGGGGACCCACTCTCCTAGAAAGTTTATTTTGCAACCGTCTTTGGCACACCTGCCTGAAATTTTCAATCAGTCTTGAGGAGCTTGATCGGCCGCTTTAGGTGAGTCTGATTAGAGTTGTAGCTGAACTCTTCAGGATAGTGGGTCCCCAGGAACAGGATTGAAGACCTCTGTTCTCTGGCATCGGAAAGCATGTTGTTGGTAACAAGAAATGACCTCTCACCTCCCACCACTGCAGATCAACCTCTGCACGCGTCAGCTCCACCACGTCGCCCACAGTCAGCGGGAGCGGCTGACCGAACGCCACCGGCGGCGGAGGGAGACCGTAATAATCCACACACACCTCCATCTTCGGCAGACCTGATCAAGACACATGTGTGAGGGACATGGACCAGAGTGTGTGTGAGTATCAGGACACCATCTGATGTGTGTGTTACCTGGTTTGGCCTGTCTTTGAGACGCTAACCTCATGGTTTTACCCTGAAAACAAAACAAAAATACACTTAAAGGAGTTATAATAATGTACTCACCCCCTTGTCTTCCAAGTTGTTCATGTCTTTCTTTCTTCAGTTGTAAAGAAATGGTGTTTTTTGAGTAAAACAGTTCAGGATTTCTCTCCATATAGTGGACTTCTGTGGTGCCCTGAGTTTGAACTTCCAAAATGTAGTTTAAATGCAGCTTCAAAGAGCTCTAAACCATCCCAGCAGAGGAAAGAAGGGTCTTATCTAGCAAA
This sequence comes from Garra rufa, assembly GCF_049309525.1. Classification (NCBI taxonomy): domain Eukaryota; kingdom Metazoa; phylum Chordata; class Actinopteri; order Cypriniformes; family Cyprinidae; genus Garra; species Garra rufa. The sequence goes on along the minus strand of NC_133366.1, from coordinate 1,627,452 downwards.
ATGATCGGATATTTTCGACTCGGATCGTCTTGTCGAGCTAGACAAGATGAGCATTTGAAGTTGTAAAGTATATAAATTGTAATATTCTTTTTAGAAAATAACCCATTGTTTTGCTAGATAGATAAGACCCTTCTTTCCTCTGTTGTGATCGTTTAAAGCCATTTGAAGTTGCGTTTAAAATGCATTTTGGAAGTTCAAACTCAGGGCACCACAGAAGTCCACTATATGGAGAAAAATTCTGAAATATTTTCCTCAAAAAACAATTTCCTTACGACTGAAGAAAGAAAGACATGAACATCTTGACCATCACTGACTTCATGTGCATGATATTATAGTATATTATATTATATTTAAGCTGATTGAGTTTTAAATGTTCGAATTCAGTGCAAATGGGTTTATCATGTGCTTGTGTGTGAACTTTATGTCTAATGTCCAGTGTAAAACAACAGGACGTGCTGTGAAGAAGTGAAAAAACATGAAAATATGCAAAAAGCGACATAAAGACAGTTGAGTAATTTGTATGCACAGACCTTCTTGAGCGTTCCTGACAGCTCTGTGAAGTGAATGAGAAGCACAAGTCAACTGAACGAACACCATCAACACATTACATTCTCACGTTTTTTTTTAATCTGTTTTCTCACCAGAGTTTCGTCCACATGCAGGAACTCGACCCAGACACTCTTTATGAGCGGCCATCTTACAGCGCGAGCAGCGGTAGCCCTGATAGAAGATCCCCCTGAAACACAGACACACACATAAAACTCAAGATTTACTCTCCTTTATATTTTACAGGACTCAGATCCTGACACATCTACATTTGTCTTTTTTTTCTACTTCTACTGTTTGTATTTAATGTTATCTGTTATCCACCATGGGTCTGAGAGTAACGCAGTTACAATTCTCTGTGTGTCCTGTACATGTGGCAGAATTGACAATAAAGTTGACTTTGACTATATCTTTTGAGTTTGATGAGCTCGATGAAACTCAATATGAAAAGATACTTTTACTTTCACAGTTCAGAACTTCCTCTTGGACTAAAAAGAGCATACTGAAACCAAGCTGGAAACCAGTGGTTTTGTTATTATTTACAATCACTAAAAACGAAACTATTAAAAACAATCTTATTACCTGAAATAAAGCTTGAAAATGAAAATGAGAAAACAATGAGTTGCCTTGAAAATGTTTGTCTTAAAGTTAAACTAAATAACTAAACTAGTAAAACTAAAATAAAAAAATGAATAAGAATGAAAGTGAAATATTAAGCAACATTTAAAAAAAAAATTACAAAAACAAAAAACATGCAAGAACATAAACTAAAATTAAAATAAACACAAAAAACAAAAACTAATAAAACTACTAAAAGTCACATGTCTGACATTTTTATTTTAGAAAGCTACATGTATCAATACAAGAACCAACATAATAAACTGTAAAAAAATAAATTGCTGTGATTAATTATCACAACTTAAAATGTAACATTAGAAAACACTTTATTGTTTGAACTAAGTAAGCATTTACTGAAACCCAGCTGCGAACCAGTGTTGTTATTATTGATAAACACTCTCATTAACTGAAAAAAAAAAACATAGAGGAAAATATAAACATTAGATGAAAAACTTAAACTAAACAAACATTACAAATGTTGCCTTGGAAATTAAATAAAAATAAATTAAGTCCTAAAGTAAAACATTAAAATACTAAAATTACTAAAACTGAAATAAAAAATAACTAAAAAAATAATAGTTAAAACTTAAAAAAAATAAATTATTAAAACTTAAACTATATTTAAAATAAAAAGAATAATTCAAAATAATAAATACGAAATACTACATTGAAACATCTTTCTGTGTCGGAAAGCTAAATTTATCAATAAATGATCCAACATAATACACTGTAGAAATGATCGCTGCAATTAGTTGTCACAAATTCAAATTCAACATTAGAATATGTAAAATGTTTCAACTTTCAAAAAAAGTTTTCATGCTTGACGTAAAATTACGTAAAATAGTTATCCAAACTATTTTTAAGTTGCTATACTTTCCGCAGCAGCATTTTTTACTCATTTGGCAACAGGTGTTTGTCGAGCAGAAAAGAGCAGCTCATTCACTCACAAACACTTGAGTCAAATGACTATTTAACAGTGATGAAGCTGAAGTTCACCTGAGGAGCATCTGACAGGCTTTACATGATGTGGTGTCTTCAAAACAGTGCATCTGAAACTCATGACCATTAGCCGTGCTGTTCTCTGGACACATGTTGGACCTACAAACATGTTTGAATTATTATAGGAACAGGATATTAGAGATGGAGCTGAGATGAAGTTTTGACAAACATATGAGTAATGGACTCACAGCGCCATTTCGAACTGCTCCAGCCACTTTTTCTTCAGCTCTCGCGTCTTAAAGAAGAGATCGAAGCCGCCCTGACCGTACAAGTCCATCAGCAGGAACGTGTGCGTCCACTGTAAACACACACAAGCGTCATGTACAGGTGTGCACTAATGATAATGATGAAGCACTGTGAGACGAGAGAAGGTGTGGATGGAACCTTCTTGCTGTCTTTCTCTCCTGACGGCTCGTCTCTCAGCTGGTAATGCTGAAGCTCAATCAGCTCCTTCAGCTCCATACTCTCGCCGCTGCGCTTCTTACACACTAACAGAGCCTTGTCGAAGAGAAAGCCATACCTGCACACACACTGTACCTGTTATACTCATATTATAGCTCTATATTTACTGCTATCGTTACACTTATCATTACATTGATAGTTCTCTTTATGTTTATAATTATATGAATTATTATTGTTATAGTTATTGTAACATTTTTATAATTAGCAGTAGTTATAGTTCTCATAAGAGTACACACACCTGTCCTGTTTGGATTTCTTCTCAAGGCTGCAGATTTTGAATTCTCCGTCTATTTTGGGTCGTCCGTATAATGCCAGAGACTGAGACTAAACAGAGATATGGAGAGTCTGAATCAGCATCAAACACAAATGAATCAGAATCAGAGTTCAGTACTGAAATGTACTGTTCTCAGGAACTTCTGTACCATATTCTCGATGCACAGCTGAAACGTTGTGATCTGACGGATGATCTCATTGTCTCTCTTCACTTCGTTCACACACTGAGCCAGATCCTGCACACACACATTGCTGAAACTTCTCCTGGTTCTACCATAGTACATGCTAAACACACACACACACACACACACACACACACACACACACACACACACACACACACACACACACACTCACCCTCATTGCATCCAGTGCAGTACGCAAGTTTTCCTTCTCTTGTTGATCCACTGTGTGTTTCACAAGCTCCTGAGACACACACACACGGAGACATGAATTTAAAAAAGACTGTATAGTACAAGCATTTCCAGAATATTAATCTGAACACTGGATAAAGCTGGGTTCATAATTCCTGTATGATTTTGTTGTCAAATTAATGTTAAAATACTGTCAACAGACATAAAGCAAACACATTTTCACCATGTTTGTTAGGAGTGAAATGTAATGTAAATCAGTGTGAATGATATATGAACAACCCTCTCAGTAAAAACCTTCAAAATCTAGGGAGGAATAAAACTCTAAGTTTTGGTTTATGCAAGTGCTGCTGAAGTGGAGAAAAAACTCACAGCCTTTAAAGATATGCAATTTTACCATGTTTTTAACGGGTAAAATGCTGTATAAATCAGTGTGAATTATATATGAACAAACCCCTCAGTAAAAACCTTCAGAATATAGGGAGGAATAAAACTCTAAGTTTTGGTTTATGTAGGTGCTGCTGAAGTGGAGAAAAAACTCACAGCCTTTAAATATATGCATTTTTTACCATGTTTTTAAGAGGTAAACTGTTGTATAAATAAGTGTGAATAATATATGAACAAACCCCTCAGTAAAAACCTTCAGAATATAGGGAGGAATAAAACTCTAAGTTTTGGTTTATGCAAGTGCTGCTGAAGTGGAGAAAAAACTCACAGCCTTTAAAGATATGCAATTTTACCATGTTTTTAACGGGTAAAATGCTGTATAAATCAGTGTGAATTATATATGAACAAACCCCTCAGTAAAAACCTTCAGAGTATAGGGAGGAATAAAACTCTAAGTTTTGGTTTATGCAAGTGCTGCTGAAGTGGAGAAAAAACTCACAGCCTTTAAAGATATGCAATTTTACCATGTTTTTAACGGGTAAAATTCTGTATAAATCAGTGTGAATGATATATGAACAAACCCCTCAGTAAAAACCTTCAGAGTATAGGGAGGAATAAAACTCTAAGTTTTGGTTTATGCAAGTGCTGCTGAAGTGGAGAAAAAACTCACAGCCTTTAAAGATATGCAATTTTACCTTGTTTTTAACGGGTAAAATTCTGTATAAATCAGTGTGAATGATATATGAACAAACCCCTCAGTAAAAACTTTCAGGGTATAGGGAGGAATAAAACTCTAAGTTTTGGTTTATGTAAGTGCTTCTGAAGTGGAGAAAAAACTCACAGCCTTTAAAGATATGCAATTTTACCATGTTTTTAACAGGTAAAATTCTGTATAAATCAGTGTAAATGAGATATGAACAAACCCCTCAGTAAAAACCTTCAAAATATAGGGAGGAATAAAACTCTAAGTTTTGGGTTATGTAGGTGCTGCTGAAGTGGAGAAAAAACTCACAAACTTTAAAGATATGCATTTTTATCATGTTTTTAAGGGGTAAAACATTGTATGCTGCTGAAGTGGTAAAAGAACTCACAGCTTATTAAGACATGAATTCTTACTATGTTTTTAGGGGTAAACTGTTGTATAAATCAGTGTGAATGATATATGACCAAACCCATTAGTAAAAGTCATCAGAATATAGAGAGGAATACATCTCTAAGTTTTCTACTGGTCTACAAGTGCAGTACAAGCAAATTTGGATAAAAGTGTCTGCAAAATCCATAAATGTTATTTGCAAATTTTTATTTTTGCTTTCCACTAGTTGGAAAGAACCCTAATGCATTATGGATGCAAAATAGTCCAAAGTTTTTATTAGGAATCTTAAGTAAGTTTACATCCTATTCCCATCAGCACTGTCTACAACTTACAGTTCATATTTTTTAAAATCTAATTAGATTTATATAAAAAAAAAAGTTTCAGGAATGTCTTCATTTACACAGACATGTGTGTTTTTGTTGTTCTGTACAGGTTTGTTTGTACTTATAAAGGTCAGATCTCACTAATACAGTGAATCTCATGTGTGTTTGTGTGTGTTTTACCTGCAGCAGCAGATGATACTTCAGGACTCTCTGCATGGGAACCATGAGCAGATCTCGCAGTGAAAACCTGCCGCTGTTGGCCCGCATTGAGCACTCCTAAATGTGAGCAGGTTTGCTAAATGAGATTACTGATGCTTTGCAGTGCTGGCTTTTGGTTAGTCGTTGGTATTTATATCAGGTTAAATGTGTCTGTGGTGTGTGTGAATGTGTGTATGTGTGTTTCTGACCTCCAGTTTCATCTTCACATCTTCATGCGTGCTGGTGATTTTGTCCAAGTGTTTGGTGGAAGCTTCCACCTGACTGCAGTAACGTCCATACAGCAACAGCCTACCACACACACACAGAGCCATTTTATTCAAACAGAAAACATCCTTTCATTCATGTATGTTGCAATGTAAATCCACTCTTACAATTTAAGTGATTTACACATTTCATAAAAGACGTTCAAGATTAACGAATCAAGCATTGTTAAATAAATCAATAATTCCTTAACAAACCAGTTGATTCAATGATCAATGAATGAATTGTGACCCTGGACCACAAAACCAGTCTTAAGTCGCTGGGGTATATTTGTAGCAATAGCCAAAAATGCAAAGTATGGGTCATAATTACTGATTTTTCTTTTATGCCAAAAATCATTAGGAAATTAAGTAAAGATCATGTTCCATGAAGTTTTTTTGTGAAATTCTTACTATAAATATATCAAAATGTAATTTTTGATTAGTAGTATGCATTGTTAAGAACTTAATTTGGACAACTTTAAAGGTGATTTTCTCAGTATTTAGATTTTTTTGCACCCTCAGATTCTAGATTTTCAAATAGATGTATCTCGGCCAAATATTGTCATATCCTAACAAACCATATATCAATAGAAAGCTTATTTATTGAGCTTTCATATGTTGTATACATCTCAGTTTTGTAAAATTTAACCTTATGACTGATTTTGTAGTCCAGGGTTACAATTAATGAATCAATAATTCAATGACTAAGTCATGAAGACAGTCGCTTTTTAATTCCTAAACAAACCACTGAGTAAATGATTCAACGACCCACTCATAAAGACTTCTGAATGAACCAGTGTTGTTGAATGAATCAGTTGAGTTAATGATTAATTTACAGATTCAACGTTTATGAGTATATGAGTATATGAGTCGTACCTCTCCTTGTAGTTGATGAAGATCTGATAGAGATTCTCGGCTCGTAAATGCAGTATGGACTCCTGCAGCTCGTGAAGCAGAGAGCGATGGGTATTGGCCAGTTCCTATAAGAAAGGACATGAATTATTAAACTGATCGGATGAACCTGAGAGACTCGTGAGCTTATAATGATGATGATGATGGAGAGACTCACTTGGACGTTGATGAAGATGTTCTCAATGTCCACAGGCTGCAGGAAAGGCTGCAGTGGTTTAAGAAAGTGCTGCGGACACACAAACAAACACAACAGGACGTGTGTATGAGCCTGACGCACCACGTGTTCATCGTTCATGCGTGTCTGAGAGCAGCGTCTGTGCGCTCGCGGTTAAAGAGACTCTACTGCTGAAACACTTTCGGTTTCAGGTTGACTGACGTTCCTCTCATCAGATGTGTCTGTGAGAGAATCAGTAGACCACAGCACCTGCACATCTCAGCGGCCCAATGGTCAGAGCCTCGGTGTCTCTGGGTTCGGTTCCAGAGCGTGAGATCATTCAGAATCTAATAAACTTGAGCTCCTATGAAACCTGTTGCATTTCCCCCAAAAAATGTTTAATGGTTTGATTAGCAAATAAAAAACATGTCTAATCAGCTAAATTTATAAAAAGTACAAAACAAAATATATACACTACCGTTCAATAGTTGTAATAGTCTTTAAAGAAGTCTCTTCTGCTCATCAAGGCTGCATTTATTTGATAAAAATACAGAAAAAAACAGTAATATTGCTAAATGTTTTTTACAATATAAAATAATGTTCTTTATTTTAACATACTTTAAAATTTACTTTAGAATTTATTCCTGTGATGAAAAGCTGAATTTTTATCAGCTGTTACTCCAGTCCAGTGTTGTTTTTGACAACCATCTTAGATTTAGTCTTAGTCTTTTAGACTAAAATGCTTATTAGTTTTAGTCAAATTTTAGTCACTTCTATATGTGATAGTTTTAGTCCAATTTTAGTCGACGAAAAGCCATAAAGGTTTTAGTCTAGTTTTAGTCAAAAAAGGGGAAAAAGTAGTCTTTTAGCAAATTAATGTAGGTCAGTAAGTATTTTGCTGTTGGGTAGTGTCACTTATAAGTTGTGAAAACAGCAGATCTATAGTTCAACACAATGTGAGCTTCCGGATTGACTATTTTCACCAATAATTACAATAATGAAGGAATGTTTTAAAACATAAAAGACAAACAAGGATGGAATGCTAAAACGGCTTGCCATACTAGTATGGCAAAGAGTATTTAATGCTAAAACGGCTTGCCATAGCGGCAGATACGTTTTAGGTTTTGATTGGCATGCACAATAAGCAGAAATGTCATGCATTTTAAACGTCTGACGGACCACCCACTAACATTTTCGTCTATTCTCGTCTCGTCAACGAAAACTCACACACGTCTCGTCATGTTTTAGTCATCAACGAGCCATTTTTATCTCGTCATCGTCTCGTTATCGTCATGAAAAAAAGTTGCGTCAACGAAATGATTTCGTCATCGTCATCGTTGACGAAAACAACACTGCTCCAGTCTTAAGAAATCATTCTAATATGCTGATTTATTATTAGAATGATCAATGTTGGATAATATCAACAGTTGTGCTGACAAATATTTTTTGGAACCTGTTATTTATTTATTTCAGGATTCTTTCATGAATAACAAGTTTAAAAAGTACAGTGTTTATTCAAAATATAATTATTTTTTAACAATGTCAATTATTTATTATTAACTTTTAATAAACTTTTAATTATTAACTTAATACATCCTTGGTGAATAAAAGTATTAATTTCTTAAAAGAAGAAACAATAAAAATGTACTGACCCCAAACTTTTGAACAGTAGTGTATATATTTTTAATTCATTCATTTTTTTTTTTTTCATTAAAATGTCCCCACAAGTATAGTAATACCAGTAAATTTTGACTCTGGAGGGGACATTTTTTGGTCCCCATGAAGAAACAAACTTATAAATCACACAGAATTAAGTATTTTGAGAATGTAAAAAGGTTCTATATTGGTATCGATGGTTTACATGAAGAACCTTGAACATCCATGGAACCGTTTAAAATTGTTGTTTTTTTAAGAACTGTTCACTGAAAGGTTCTTTGGGGAACCAAAAATTGTTCTTCTATTGCATCACTTGCAAAAAATCATTTTGGAACCTGAATTTTTTTAGAGTGTAAGGGGATAGAAAATACAGTTTGTACAGTAGAAAAAACATTACGCCTATGGAATGAACCCATAATGATAATACCAATGTAAGTGTGTGTTTACCTGAAGTATTGAATCCAGTGTGTTTGTGTATTTCTCCTCTGTCTGTCTGATTTCCTGAAGACAGCAGCTCCTCTTGTCCACTTCAACCTTCTGCTGCTGTGAGAGACACACAGACAGATGAGCAGTTCTCTATAACTCTGTGGTTTGTGTATGTGTGTGAAGGCCAGTTTGAGTTTTAGACCATCGGATTTTGTAAGGTGAGGACATTTTGGCCAGTCCTCACTTTCAAAGGCCTGTTTGAGGGTCAAGACTTGGTTTTATTAATCAGGTTATAATTGGTTAAAGGTTAGGTTTAGGGTGAGGCACTTAGTTCTGATGAGTAGGTTTAGTGCAAGAAGCTAAAGATTGCATTGTGTCAATGTATGTCCTCACAAAGATAGCTACACTTTTAAAAATAAAGGTGCTTTAAAAGGGTCTTCACAACAGAACCATTTTTGGTTCCACAAAGAACCATTCAGTCAAATTCTCTTTAAAGAACCGTCTCTTTCTTACCTTTTTACCACAAAGAACATTTTGCGAAACAGAAAGGTTCTACAGATGTTAAAGGTTCCTTATGGAACCATTTAGACAAAACAGGTTTTTCTATGGCATCGTGAAGCAGCTTTTATTTTTAAGAGTGTATACATTGTTGTGTGTGTGTCTCACTATTTCTGGTTCCTCTGTCCTCATCAGATCTTCATAAATATCATCTCCTTCATTCTCATCTTCCTCCACACAGTCGTAAAGATCATCATCTTCCTCCACCGTGTCACTGAGAGAGAATCAGTTCTTAAATACAACTTTATTCACTTTAAACATATGGAGGTTTTGTCAGATTAAACGAGTAGTTTACTTTCAGAAAGATTTTTTACAGATAATGTACTCACAGCCCTGCCATCCAAGATGTTCATGTCTTTCTTTCTTCAGTCGTAAGGAAGTTATGTTTTTTAAAGGAAAACATTTCAGGATTTCTCTCCATATAGTGGACTTCTATGGTGCCCCCAAGTTTGAACTTCCAAAATGCAGCTTCAAAGAGCTCTAAACGATCCCAGCCGAGAAAAGAAGGGTCTTATCTAGCAAAACGATTGGTTATTTTCAAAAAAAATATATAATTTTTACTTTTTAACCTCAAATCTTGTCTAGCTCTGGGTGTCCTCTGTGTAGAGATTAAAAAGTATATACAGAACAGACCAAAAGTTTGGACACGCCTTCTCATTCAGTCTGTACTGTAGACATGAATTCAACTGAAAAAACTTGTGAAAAAATATCTTTCAGGTGGTCAAATATCAAACAGTGGAGATCTGCAGCCACCTACTGGAAAAAAGTTATTTGTAGTTGTTTTTTTACTTTTAAAAATGGATTTTCCAAAAGATGGGCAAAAATCTTAAACTAAATCATGTGAAATTATCCATGTTATCCCCATGAATTAAAGTTAGAAATGTGGGTCTTTAATAAAGTGAATTTTACATAAAAAAGCAGTTTTTGTTTTGTTTTATTTATTAATTTATATATATTTGAAAATCACTAACCCACTGAAAACTGCACAAATGTAGAGTAAAAACAGAAAAATATACAGTACAGACCAAAAGTTTGGACACACCTTCTCATTCAAACGTTCAAACTTTTGGTTTGTACTGTAAATTGTAAAAGTTTTTAGAAAATAACCAATTGTTTCATTAGATAAGACCCTTCTTCCTCAGCTGGGATCATTTTGAGCTCTTTGAAGCTGCATTTAAACTGTATTTTGGACGTTCAAACTCATAGGCACCATAGAAGTCCACTATATGGAGCATCTTGAATAACAAGGGGGTGAGTACATTATCTGTACATTTTCATTCTGAAAGTGAACTACTCCTTTAAGCTAATTTCTTTGCACACACACACACACACACACACACACACACACACACACACACACACACACACACACACACACACACACACACACACACACACACACACTTACTCAATCTGGTCTGAGAGGCCGGTGTAGATGTCATCATCTCCAACACATGCTTCATCTGGAAAAGGCCTGCAGTGAAACGACAAACACAAATCACATGTGTGACCATTCTGCTGAAGATCTGCTTCTGTGTTCCACAGAGGAGAAAGAGTCACACGCGGGTGAGTAAACCATGACTAACTCAACTAAACTAAGAGTGTGTGTGTGTGTGTGTGTGTTATACCGGAATCCTCTCTGCTGGGCCAGCGGTGTTTGTGACAGGATGGACAGCGTGTCAATCACCTGCAGTACACACATTCATTAGTATGACAGCTTTATCATTTCAGAAATCACACATTATCACTCTGTGAGAGTTCAGACCTTTGCAAAGTCTCGGACATCAAACAGGTCAAAGGCCTCGAAAAGCTCGTTCTTCTTCATGCCGAATTTCTCCTGACAGGCGCACAGGAACGTCCTGATGTTCTTCAGACACAAGAACTACAGAAACACACACATGAATAATTATATAGATAGATAGATAGATAGATAGATAGATAGATAGATAGATAGATAGATAGATAGATAGATAGATAGATAGATAGATAGATAGATAGATAGATAGATAGATAGATAGATAGATACAAAGGGGAACAGTAGTGAAGTATTTTTACTCTGCTTTAAAAGTACTTTTCAAGTGTCTGTACTTTATTTCACAATATGCCAAAGCATAATATTGTACTTTTTACCGCACTACGTTTCATATTAAATATAGTCTAATACCAGAAGTACTTTCGTACTTTTACTCAAGTAAAAGTAGTTCAAAGATGTACGTGAGTAAAATATTAAAGGTAAAAAAAAAAAAAAAACTTTTATTTCTGAAATATAGTGCAGTTAAAAAGTATGATATTATGCTTTGGAATGTAAAAATGCTTCACTACTGTCCACCTCTGGATAGACGGATGTAAAATGTAATCATGTAATATATATAGAAGTAACTGCAATCTGATTATGTGCACTTTAAAATGTAATATAATCTAATTATGCAATCCAGATTACATGTAATCAGTTACTACCCAGCACTGCAAATGACAGACAGAAAGACAAACAGATAGAGAGACTTGGCATCATATATTGTGAGTTTGCTTTACTCAGTATATGACTGTCTACAGCCAATAGGGAGAGAGTGGGGTAAGATGAGTCATTTTTTACTTATGTGGTCCTCAAGATAAGCGAAAACAATGCGGCAGATGTACTATGAAAGTATTTAAAATAATTTCAGGATGTTTCCTATTGTTTTAAATGATCAGAGTGTATCTCTGACGAAGAGATCTAAAAAATATGGCTTCTTTAAAACTAAAAATTCCTGTGGCTCAATTTGCCCCAGGTTAGGGGTAAGTTGACCCGAGTCAGGGGGTAAGATGCACCATTTGGGTGAAAACTGAATCAAACCCATTTTAAACTTTTAAAGATACTTGACCTCTTTTACAAACTAAATTAATCAAATTTCATCTTTACAAACCGTCATACTGTTGTTATTGAAGCTAACTTATTCAAAAAATAAACCAATCAAAATAAGTTTATCTTCAATTGTGCATTATTGAAACAATGCGTTGAACACTAAAGTTTTAACCTTCCCAAAAAACAGACTAAACTGAGTGTTTGTTGAGTAAAATTAAATAAACTCTCAATTAGAATAAAGGAATAATTATGACTGAAACTAATGAACGTTTTAGTCAAAAGATTCTTGGTACAACGCAAAAAATGCTTTTCCTACATAGATTTTTTGTCTTGTTTCCAGCCAAAATATCTAAAAATTATTAAATCAAGAAGGATTTTCTACACAAGTAAAAATGATTATTTTCCGAAAAAAACAAAAAAAACAATAACAATTTTAGCTTGAAACAAGCTAAACAATCTGCCAATGGGGTAAGAAAAATACTCTTCTGTTTACCCCCTTGGCAGATTTTTTTTGCTTGTTCTATGCAAAAGCACTTCATTTTGACTTGTTTTTCTGAAAACAAATAAATCAGTTTTACTTGATTTAAGAATTTTTAGATAGTTTGGCTGGAAACAAGACACAAAATCTAAGTAAGTAGCTTTTCTGCAATGTCAAATCAGCCATTAAAGACTACAGGTGCATAGATATACTTGATTATAATGTGATGAAAAGCATCTTCTGGTTATCAGAGAAAGATTTGGTGCACTTGTACACTATCCCTATCAAATAAACTACAAATAATATCTCTATATATATGATTTGCGTTGCGTAATATCACATTTAAATACCAGTTTATACTTCAGAGATCTAACTTAACTTCAGTGCCTGATGATGGGGTAAGTTAAAGCGCTGGCTCAACTTACCCCACTCTCCCCTATACATTACATAGACAGTCAAAGCAGCTCTGTATGTGTGAGACACACCGAGCAAATGCAGAAACAGCATCTACATCTGCATTTAAACTACTTCCTGAGTCACAGCCTTGTGCTGCGGGTGTGTGTGTGTCTCTCTGTGTGTAGGAGGAAGTTAAGCCGAGAATAAGGAAGTGTAATGTAAGACTAGATGAAACAAATGCTGTAAACTCCTGAGCAACACACACAATAAACTTTCTCAAATCTGTGTCTCTGTGTGTGTGTGTGTGTGTGTGACAGCTGATGTTACCATTAAACACTGACCAGTGACCACTGGGTTTCCAAGTACAGTTTACACCTTTGCTTACCCACGTACACACACACATACACTCATTTGCCATTAAGATGAGCAGCTGATGATGGTAATCAGGTGATTTCCATATTACACAGATACTCTCATTCTGTACCTGAGACATCTGGGGTCGCAGGTTAATCTGACGCAGGTTGACCGACTGAGGCAGCAGGTTATTGAGCAGCTGACAGAGTAAAACGCCATCTCTCAGCGCATGGGCCAGATCACACACCTGTCAAACACACACAGGATCGCAGATTCTCATAATACTGATCCAACATGACCAGATCAATTCTCAAAATGTATGTGACTTTTCGAAGCTTTTTCCTACGTGGCTAAACTGTGGATCATTTATAATGGCTTTGGCACAAACATCTTTCAAAATCAAATTTAACTGGATTCAAAAACTTGAATACAAACACTAAAAAGTGTTAACCAGTTTCAACTTAAAAACTTAAGTTTAGCAGGTGCCTTAAAATGTTAAGTTAAATCAACTTAAATCATTTATACTGTGGATAATTTATAATGGCTTTGGCACAAACATCTTTCAAAATCACATTCAACTGGATTCAAAAACTTGAATACAAACACTAAAAAGTTACCACCAGTTTCAACTTAAAAACTTAAGTTTAGCAGGTGTCTTAAAATGTTAAGCTAAATCAACTAAAATCATTTATACTGTGGATAATTTATAATGGCTTTGGCACAAACATATTTCAAATTCGAATTGAACTGGATTCAAAAGCTTGAATACAAACACTTTAAAAAGTTTTCACCAGTTTCAACTTAAAAACTTAAGTTTAGCAGGTGCCTTAAAATGTTAAGTTAAATCAACTTAAATCATTTAAACTGTGGATCATTTATAATGGCTTTGGCATAAACATCTTTCAAATTCGAATTGAACTGGATTCAAAAACTTGAATACAAACACTTAAAAGTTTTCACCAGTTTCAACTTAAAAACTTAAGTTTAGCAGGTGCCTTAAAATGTTAAGTTAAATCAACTTAAATCATTTAAACTGTGGATCATTTATAATGGCTTTGGCACAAACATCGTTCAAATTCAAGTTGAACTGGATTCAAAAACTTAAATACAAACATTGTAAAAAGTTTTCACCAGTTTCAACTTAAAAACTTAAGTTTAGCAGGTGCCTTAAAATGTTAAGTTAAATCAACTTAAATCATTTAAACTGTGGATCTTTTATAATGGCTTTGGCACAAACATTCAAATTCGAGTTGAACTGGATTTAAAAACTTGAATACAAACACTGTAAAAAGTTTTCACCAGTTTCAACTTAAAAACTTAAGTTTAGCAGGTGACTTAAAATGTTAAGTTAAATCAACTTAAATCATTTAAACTGTGGATAATTTATAATGGCTTTGGCACAAACATCTTTCAAATTCGAGTTGAACTGGATTAAAAAACTTGAATACAAACACTAAAAAGTTACCACCAGTTTCAACTTAAAAACTTAAGTTTAGCAGGTGCCTTAAAATGTTAAGTTAAATCAACTTAAATCATTTAAACTGTGGATCTTTTATAATGGCTTTGGCACAAACATTCAAATTCGAGTTGAACTGGATTTAAAAACTTGAATACAAACACTGTAAAAAGTTTTCACCAGTTTCAACTTAAAAACTTAAGTTTAGCAGGTGCCTTAAAATGTTAAGTTAAATCAACTTAAATCATTTAAACTGTGGATAATTTATAATGGCTTTGGCACAAACATCATTCAAATTCAAGTTGAACTGGATTTAAAAACTTGAATACAAACACTAAAAATTTTTCACCAGTTTCAACTTAAAAACTTACGTTTAGCAGGTGCCTTAAACATTAAGTTGAATCAACTTAAATCATTTAAACTGTGGATCTTTTATAATGGCTTTGGCACAAACATTCAAATTCGAGTTGAACTGGATTTAAAAACTTGAATACAAACACTGTAAAAAGTTTTCACCAGTTTCAACTTAAAAACTTAAGTTTAGCAGGTGCCTTAAACATTAAGTTGAATCAACTTAAATCATTTAAACTGTGGATCTTTTATAATGGCTTTGCACAAACATTCAAATTCGAATCGAACTGGATTCAAAAGCTTGAATACAAACACTAAAAAGTTTTCACCAGTTTCAACTTAAAAACTTACGTTTAGCAGGTGTCTTAAAATGTTAAGTTAAATCAACTTAAATCATTTAAACTGTGGATCTTTTATAATAGCTTTGCACAAACATTCAAATTCGAATCGAACTGGATTCAAAAGCTTGAATACAAACACTAAAAAGTTTTCACCAGTTTCAACTTAAAAACTTACGTTTAGCAGTTGCCTTAAAATGTTAAGTTAAATCAACTTAAATCATTTAAACTCACAAGTTAAATCAACTCATTTTTTATTGTAATAAGTTAAAATTACTTGTAGTTTTAAGCTTAATTAACTTAAAATTTTAAGGCAGATGCTGAACTTTTGAAACTAGGTTTTTAAGTTGAAACTGGTGAAAACTTTTTACAGTGTATCAATCAAAACTCAGTGAGTTGGCATACAGACCAATTTGCACATTCCTTTTTAAAACGTAAGTTCAGAAACTAACGTAAGACAGCAATTTGCTACAACTCTACAGTAATTCCATATTAAAAATGCTTTTCAGATCTAAAAAATGAATACCAGAAAAACAACTAGATGTAGCTGAACACCTATACTGAAAAAGTGTTTGTTGAAATTGAAGCAATTTATTGAACTATACAAAACATTTACATTTTTTTTTTTTTGTAAAAATCTTTTGAACAATTGTTACTCCTTCAGTTACCATTTACATGAAAGTTGAAAACAAATAATCTAGTGTAAATATAGATTATGTAACAGTGAATTCTAGACAAGAGAGCCATTCTCAAATTTTACAGAAGAAAACGTGTTTGGTATTTTAGGTCATTGGTTTATAGGTGATAAACTGTGTTTGTCGTTTGAAAAAAAAAAAATAGAAAAATGACTTGATTTGAGACTGTATTGTGAATGTAAAATTGAAAAAATCTGTCAAGATATTTTAAAGAATGTTGGTAACTCATTGACTTCCATAGTATGGAAAAATGACCATGGAAGTCAGTGGATAGCAGAAACTAGTTAGTTAGTCACATTCTTCAAAGGATCTACTTTTGTGCTCAACAGAAATAAACTCAGAAAAGTGTGGAACAAAACTTAAATGATGAAAAAAAATATTTTTGAGTCAATCTCAATGCTGTGCCAGTCTGAAAGCTGGTCAGTGCAAAGAGTTTTGAAAAAGTATTGACAAAAGAGTGATTCTTATTGGTTCACAGCTGTGGTGTAATCCGCAGGTAAATGCTCACCTGTGCGTTCTCCCAGGTGACTCTGTGGTTCTCTGGAAGCACTCGGCACTGAATCAGCCATCCGGCACACTGTCTCCACAACTCCATCTCCGACGAACTCACCTCAAATCAGCAGCGATAGCAATGCCAGCGGCCCTCGGGTGACCTTCGGTGACCTAAAACCTTCTTAACGCGTCCATGATCCCTGCGCTAAACGACAAACCCAACCCTCCCTGGCCTCACGACAACTACTGACACTACCAGCGGAGACTCAATCGAAGTTGAATCTACAAATGATAAACTAGTCAATAAGTGTCTGGCGGCTGAACGCGAGTTCATCAATGAAGCGCCTCTCTCTTTCTCTCTCTCCTTTGACCTTTGCCGTCTTCCTGCTTCTTCAGGATGTCCAGTGAGCGTCTCCTCTGTCGTCTGCGAATCTCGTTCTTTCCTCCGCGCCGCTGCTGCTGCTCTGCAACCCTGCAGAGGGGAGGAAGCCTTTCAACTGCACACAACTTCCTCTTTCCTCTATGTCACACACACACACACACATACACACACACACAAACACACACATCTGACACTTGACTTGCAAAATTTGGGGTTTATATTCCTGCATGTGCTGCTGCTAGAGAGTTTGTGTCTGTGTGTCTGTGTGTGGTTTCTCTGTATGAGTGTGAATGTGTGCAGGCCTGTGTGTGTGTGTGTGTGTGTGTGTGTGTGTGTGTGTGTGTGTGTGTGTGTGTGTGTGTGTGTGTGTGTGTGTGTGTGTGTTACTAACCGCAGCATGTGCAGTCAAAGAGCAGCAGCAGCAGTGCAGTGTTGCGTGGAAATGCGCACACATATATACACACACAGGCCAGTCATTGTATATTAGCAGTATAAAAGCAGGCATTTCATTCATCCTTCAGTCTCATGATTCAGTCAGAGTGATTTCAGGGCCCAACAATACACACTGACACCGAACAAGAGCATGAAATAAAAACCGAGATGACACTAAACAAGAATTGTGAGCATGACTGCACTAAACTCAAGCCAACTAACAAAATGCATTATGGGAAAAGACATGCTGACGTTAGATGTTTTGCTCTAAACTGTAAAATGTGAATCTGAACTCATTTGTATCCAAAATAAACATTATTAAATCAAGATACATTTACATTGAGATGCAAAATTATTAAATATTTGGTATTTTTTCCTGAAATATGTATCAAAATGAAATGATTTATGCTTAAAATATTTTAAAAAGTAATGGTAAGGAGGTTGTTAATTAAAAACTCACTTCTGAGTTAGAAATCAGTCAGTTTTTCTGTTTGTGTGTTTTGAGTCTTTCATGCTTAAGTTCATTCGTACCTTGTATTTTGAAGAGCTCTTGCCAGTTTTTGTTGATTCTACTGCCATCTTTCTGTATAAATTCTAAAATCTAGCATTTTGTTATTTTATCTACTGAATTATGCATGCAAATCTTATCTTATACGTGCTTCTAGTGTGTTTTTTGCACATGGAAATATGCATCCCTGAAGCACAAAACCAGTTTTACGTAGCACAGGTATATTTATAGCAATAGCCAAAAATACATTGTATGGGTTCAAATTATTCATTTTTCTTTTATGCCAAAAGCCATTAGGATATTAAGTATAGATAATGCAGTGTTTCTCAACTCCAGTCCTCGAGGCCCACTGCTCTGCACATTTTGTATGTTTCTGAATCTGACACACTCAGTTCAGTTCATGGATCTTTCTCCTAATGAGCTGATGATCTGAATCAGGTGTGTTAAATGAAGGAGACACACAAAATGTGCAGAGCAGTGGGCCTCGAGGACTGGAGTTGAGAATCACTGAGATAATATAGTACATTTCCTACCATAAATATATAAAAACCTAATTTTTGATTAGTAATATGCATCACTAAGAACTTTATTTGCACAACTTTAAAGGCGATTTTCTCTTCTTCTTTTTTTTTTGCACCCTCAGATTCCATATTTTTAAATATTCGTATTTTGGCCAAATATTGTCCTATCCTAACAAACCATACATCAATTGAAAGATTATTTATTCTTGATATATGAATCTCAATTTCAAAAATGTGACCCTTTTGACTCGGTTTGTGGGCCAGGGTCACATATGGATTACAACAAAGTGATTTATGCTTAAAACGAAAAAATAAGGTAAGCAGAGTTTACGTTTTGTTTGAATCATGAATTAGCAGCTTGATCTTTTGAGTTCTTCTTTTTGTTTTAATGCGTTGTATTTTGAGTTCTTGCCAGTTTTGTTGGTCTGTGTGAAGTCACTGCTGATGTGTTTCTTATAAACAACACTTTAGGCCTCATTGTAGCGTTAGTTTGCAGGCGCTACATGTGGTTTGTGGTCGTAAAAGTCACTAACTAGTCGCCACCTCCTGGTGTAATGATGAAACTACAGCTTGGAGCGCTGAACAATTTTACATTTGATTTGATGGTTTTTTTTCTCATTGTGAAGAACTGATTGACAACTAAAAGAGTGCAACTAATTTATACTCACAGTTATATGACTTCAAAGTGACTCCCAGTCATTGGGTTTATATATTTACCTGGGAATCAAACACACTACCTCGGAATGACTAGAATCACGTCGGACCAGTTAGAGGATCGTTACCTGCTAATTTCTCACACAACCGCTGGTTGAGTCGAGCTGATTTTGTTCTGAGAAACTCTGAATGTGTTTCAACCTGCAGACCGAAGCCGCAACTTCACACAGAGATTCCTGCGCTGTGATTGGCTGATAAGAGGACAGCGGCTGCAGCAGCCAATCAGAACGCAGCGCCTCAGGTTCCTCCATCAGCGGCCGCTGGAACTCAAACGCGGAGAAAGACAGATGCGGACAAGAGTTGGGCAAAATAATATTAGAAAGACAAAAAATCTGACGACTAAAACATAAATAAAAAGAGACAAGATAACGGATACGAGAAAACACCAACAGGAGTTTAGCAGCTCAGGTAGGAATTAAATTAGTACTGATAAAATATAATTTTGCTGCATTTGATGAACAAACACAAACTGAAAGTTTAATCATGGTGTCTGACATGAACTGCGTCTAAATGCAAATTCTGAAGTGCACTATTTGCATGATTGTTGTGCATGCATATAAACAAGACATTTTATGCAACACGAATTATAAAAAAAAAAAAAAAAACAGTAAATATTACTCAACAGCGCTCTTGCATATGCTGATCAGTAACTTGATCAGGCTTTCTGTTTTTGTGCAGCTAAAAGCTATGACAGGACTTTGTGTTTTTGTGTTTTAGAACCGATGAAGCAGATTGTCTGTAGGTTTGAGTCATGAACAATCGCTCGATCAGACGCTGGCTGAGACACATCGGACTGCCGCAGTACACGAGCGCGCTGGAGAAACACACTTACGGCCTGGAGGTACACATATGTAACCCTGGACACAAAACCAGTCATGAGGGTACATTTTTACTTTGATTGTCTACACTGTAAAAAACAATTTGTTGTGTCAAGCTAAAATATTTTTTTGCCTGGCTGTCTTAAAATTTTAAGTTCAGTCAACTTGAAATGTTAAGTTGTACTAAGCGACAACTTTGAGTTGATTCAACTTAAAATTTTAAGCCAGCTGGGTAACAAATTATTTTAACTTGACTCGACAAATAGTTTTTTACAGTGTAGTTGATATTTCATATAAAACTATGTTGAAGTGCATTTGTCACATTCTTTTTTACAATTATTACACATGCTGTGTTTATTAATTGAGGGACTACATTGAATATTTGTACACAGCACTGTGTAATAAAGTGTGTAATTTTATTCTCACCAATAGATCCTCTGGAGTGAATGGGTGCCGTCAGTACCAGAGTTCAAACAGCTGATAAAAAACATCACAATAATATAATGAGAAGACAAAAGCTGAAACAAATCCATCATTAAGACATTTTTAAACTAAAACACAAGTCCATAATCTATGATAACGCTTCCTCTAGTAAAAAGTGGATTGGTCTGAATCAGGAGAGAAATCTGCACTGATCAAGCATTGTTTACAATCCGAAACAGCTCTAAACAAACATGTGGCTGGATTTTGATGTGAGAGACAACAGTAGATGGACTTTTCACCGGAAGAAGCGTACTTATTATGGATTATGGACTCAGATTTGAGTTAAAAATGTCTTGATGGATTTGTTTCAGCTTTTGTCTTCTCAAGATGTTAACCGATGGACTGGAGTGGTGTGGATTTTTGTGATGTTTTTATCAGCTGTTTCTCATTCTGACGGCACCCATTCACTACATAGGATCCATTGGTGAGCGAGTGCCAATTTTCATTTTTGAGTTAACTATTCCTGTGAATAATGAAATACTGAGTGTGTGTCTGTATAGGGTCTCCTATTAGTAACAGAAGATGATCTTAGACTGATGGGAGTTGAAGATCCAGATCACAGAACAACCATCCTAAATCAACTACAGAAACAACAGCCTGACAAAGGTGAAAACACACACAGATAAATGCAAACCAGTCTTCATTGTGTCCTCATTCTGCATTATAGTTGATATCACGCTCTCTCTCTCTCTCCTCAGAGAATAGCTCTACAGTAATGACTGGCACTATGAGTCGTAAGCACTTTCTGGTCTCATCGCTTGACCTGGTCAAACCCACCGCTGACCTCTTCCGTCTCAGCATTGTGCCGCGACTACGTCGCCGTGACAACCAGAGAGTCTCCGCCTCCTGCCTCCAGCTCCCATCCCACACCTGTGATGCAGACCACGCCCCCTCCATCAAACACAAACTCAGGTGCGTTTATAACCATATTTAATTTACCCTAGTAATTTATTAATTACACTGACACTAACCATGTGCCAAATTCAAGTAGAATTAGCTTTAGTGAGTAAACTACTAATTTGTAAATGACTGCATGGTTTGCATACATGGAATTGGTTCAGTTATAGTTGAATAAGGAGGTGACGTGAGGCCAAGTATGGTGACCCGTACTAGGAATTTGTGCTCTGCATTTAACCCATCCAAGTGCACACACACAGTAGCGAACACACACACACCGTGAACACACACCCGGAGCAGTGGGCAGCCATTCCTTTATTTAAATGCTGAGTTATCTATGCCACACACAGTGCAGTATAATCTTATCTAATATAATGTGCAAATACCAATCATGAAGGCAGTTATGCTGTTAGTCTCAGATTTCTGTGGTAATTCAACTCATGGCCACGAGAAAACTAGTTTATTAGCATATTCTAATGAATTCTGTCCTCCAAACTTCAACATAATTCAACACTGTTGCTCAAACATTTGGGATCAGTAAGATTTTTAATGCTTTTTAAAGGAGACTTTTCTGCTCATCAAGGCTGCATTTATTTGATTAAAAATACAGAAAAAAACTGTTATATTGTGAAATGTTAATGCAATTTAAAATAATGATTTTCTGTTTGAATATACTTTAAAATACAATTTAGTCCTGTGATGCAAAGCTGAATTTCCAGCATCATTACTCCAGTCTTTAGCGTCACATGATCTTTCAGAAATCATTCTAAATGATTTATTATCAGCGTTGCACTGTGCTGCTTAATATATTTTTTGGAACCTGTGATACTTTTTTCAGCATTCTTTGATGAATAAAACATTAAAAAGAACAGCATTTATTTAAAATAGAAACCGTTTATAACAATAAACACCTCGTTCAAAGCTTGAGGTCAGTTTTTTTTTTCTTACTCTCTTAGAAATAAATTAATACTTGTATTCAGTAAGGATGTGTTAAATTGATTTAAAAAAGGATAGTAAAGACTTATATTGTCAGAAAAGATTTCAATTTTGAATAAATGCGGTTCTTTTGAACTTTTCATACATCAAAGAATCCTAAAAGAAGTATCAGAGGTTCCAAAAATATATAAATTAAATTAAATATTAAATTCTATTTACTTGTAAAAGTTTATCTTTAAGGTATTTGCTTTCAAAAATAAACTTACCCACAGAAAAATATATTTGAGTAAAACGTGTGACAACATGCGCCGAGCTGCCCTATAAAAAAAAACACGTACAGATACAAGTTAACTTTTTTTCTCATTCTGTCGTCATTTTAAGAGCAACATGTCACGGCTCACACTTTGGATTCTTCCGTGTGAACGCGCATACGGTGTGAACGCGGAGGCTTGCGCAACGCGCGCGTCTCTGGTTAAACGCAGCTCGACGGGGCGTCGACAGATCAAGCCGACACAGGTCTCTCTCTGCCGCCGGAGATCAGGCATGTCGACCGGGTTTTGGGTTTTCAGGGCCTCGGGCGGCGTCACACAGGTGAGTGCGCGCGGAATGCAAAGAATGCGCGAGAGATAGCGGCGCGTGCGCGCGCGGGAGGAGCGCAGCGGAGCGTGTGTGAACTCGTCAGCTGTGAGGGATCTGCTGTGCAAGAAGAAACACTTGGATCATGATCTCCCGTTGAGAAACTCCAGCACAGGGATTTCTTTTATTTTTCCAGGTAGGTTTCTGCCGGTTCTCTTGTTCTCGGACCCTGTTAATGATTATCCCGCTGTTTGCGATGGGAAGGGCAGAACTGCTGTTGCTGAGACCTTTGATATGCTACACTTTATATCTGTTCTTTAAACTCGAGTTTTGGATACTTTAAGTAAGTTTGCATCATTAGTTTGTTGTGTGCTGGTGAGCTCAAGTGTGTGTTATTAGCTCTTTAAATCTGGAAAACATGAGCTGTTCTAAATGTAGACGAACTCGGTAACATGTGTTTACTATTGTATGTGCATGGTTTTCTGTCATTATAGCTGGCTGATCACCATAGTGCAACATGATAAAAACTATAGTACTTAGTGCAGCTTTATCTCAGTCACTAGTTGTTGCTGTGATTAGGGCATGGATATGAGGAAAGCACGTTAAAGTGAACTCATTGCCTGAGTGTTAATTGTTTTCGGGAGGGGGTTGACAGAATCAACCTTGAATCCAGAAGGTCAGGAAAAGCCCATAACATCCGTTTCCATGGCAACCAATCCCAGGACATTCCCTGATGTCCAGAGGACACAATGCGTTGGGTTTGGCTGAGCGATGGGAAGGAAACGCCATTAAAGTGATATTCAAAAACACCAGTCTCCGTGTCAGTGGTGTGAAGCGCTTTAACGTGCCGTTCTCAGAGGTCTCCGAGTTTTTAACGGAGAAGAGTTTGGGACGGTCAGTGTTCTGAGCAGACGGAGGGTGTGGTGGAAGGATTCACAGAGAGGAAGTGGCTTTCTACTTGAATGCATGTCTAGCAGTGTGTTATACAGAGTTAAATCCCTGCAGTCAGCAGGATCATCGTCACGATTGTGTAACACTTCATAATGCTGGCCTCAGGACGAGGACGGTCAGCATGAGAGAGCAGCTGAAGTTCATGTCTGAGGACCATGTGTTTCAGTGCTGGACAAACGTAAACATTTGGGTTCCTGGAACTAATTAAATGCAGACTCATTTGCATTCATTTCCAGAATATTAATCTGAACACTGGATGAAGCCGGGTTCATAATTCATGGTTTGATTTTGTTGACATAGAGTACAATGTTTTTCTCTTTTTATCACTCCATAAATTAGAAAATGCTGCCAACAGACAGAAATCAAGCAGATTTTCACCATGTTTCTAGGAGAAAAATGTTGTAGAGTCAGTCAGTGTAAATGAAATATGAACACCCCCCTCAGGGAAAACCTAGATAAAATAGAGAGGAATATAACTGAAAAGATTGGCTCTTCTAAGATTTAGTTGATCAACATTGTATTATTTACTGCTAGAAGTTGCATACTGCTGCAGTGGATTTCTGAGAAATCACCAATAAAGACACAACGGACTAAGAGTGTATTGGACATTATGCTGTTTGAAGCCTTCAGTTTGTTCCTTTAAAACAAACCATTTTAATTCTTCAAAACTTGGGGCCCTCTCCCATTTGGGAGATAGTTTGAGTTGGACATTATGGAACGGACTGTTTGACGTTACATTGACAGAGTTGAGATAAGCATAATATTGGTGCCTTGATTGTTTTACTACGACCCCTTTGAAGATGACTGTTATTAATGTATGGTTTGTCTTTATGTTTTTGTTGATGTTGCTTTTTTTTTGCAAAAAAAAAAAAAGTTTGGTGTTTGTAAAAAAAAAAAAAAAACTCAGGTGCAAATAGCTAAAATGCAAAAAAAAAGTGCAAAAAAAAAATGCAAAAAAAAAAAGTTTGGTGTTTGTAAAAAAAAAAAAAAACCTCAGGTGCAAATAGCTAAAATGCAAAAAAAAAAAAAAAATCTCAAAATTGACCAATGCAAAAACAAACAAAAAATAGCTGTCAAGTTACATTATAAATGTAACTTGAAAGTAAAATGTGTAGCTTGAAAGCACTTGAATGTAATAAAAGAGTCTGAAAAATACAGAAATGTAAATATTACAAATTAACAACATAAAACAAGAAAGAATACATATATATACATACAATATATACAGTATATAAATATAAAGAATGCAACACATATAACCTGTTGTGCTCTGTTTTGCAGCAGGAGGAAGAGTGTGACGGCCTTCATCAGTCAGGTGAGAGAGTCTTGCTGTAACTCATTTGAGCCCCACTAGAACCTCAGTGCTTTACTGTGTTACTGTGATGTTTCTGAAGGTGTTCTCGGGCCTGAAGGACATGGACTCTCTGAAGAAGGAGCTGGAGGAGGAACTCAAGCTCAGCACTGAAGATCTGAGGAGTCACGCCTGGTATCATGGACAGCTGCGGCGTGAGGTCTGTGTTTGTGTGTCTACTGCTATTGTTCATCAACATCTGCAAAATGGTGATGATTTCCTCTGTGGAAGAGAATAGGAGAAAGCTTATGCAGCTCCTTTCCACATGAACACTTATAGCAGCCTGAATAAGCATAAAAAGCAGATTAGAATCATAAAAGTAGCATGCATTATTCCAAGTGTTCTCTGGTCATGTGATGTTTCAGTGTGAGGAACTGACACGAGTTCACATCTTTCCATGTTGAAATGTCTGCTTTTGTGTTCCTTGGAAAAAAACAATAGGATATGGGTTTTGATAAAGCATTATGAACATGTTGATTTCTTTTAGGTTTTCAATCTTTTAGATGCCATTTGAAGCCTTCAGTTTGTTCCTTTAAAACAAACCATTTTACTTCTTTAAGACTTGGGGCCCTTTTCTCTCCCATTTGGGAGATAGTTTGAGTTGGACATTGAAGAACAGACTGTGTGACATGCAGTTGATTTCTTTTAGGTTTTCAATCTTTTAGATGCCATTTGTTTAGGATGGACCCCCAAATTAAAATCTTTGAACTTAAATGTTTTTTAATGCATGTATTTCTTCATTAACTTATTTATTTGTACACCTTTTTAATCTAATTTCAATGTTTTATTTATTGTGTAGCTATTTATTTTATTGTTTAATTATTCATGTACACATTTGTTGACTTATTTGTGACCCTGGAGCACAGAACCAGTCTTAAGTAGCACGGGTATATTAGTAGCAATAGCTAAAAACACATTATAAGGGTCAAATGTATAGATTTTTCTTTAATGCCAAAAATCATTAGGATATTAAATAAAGATCATGTTCCATGAAGATATTTTGTATGCATCCTAACATAAATATATCAACGCTTAATTTTTGATTAGTAATATGCATTGCTAAGAACTTAATTTGGACAACTTTAAAGGTGATTTTCTCAGTATTTTGATTTTTTTTTTTTTTTTTGCACCCTCAGATTCCAGATTTTCAATAGTTGTTTCTTAGCCAAATATAGTCCTATCCTAACAAACCATACACCAATGCAAATCTTATTTAATCACCTTTGAGGTAAAAAAAGTACTCTTATGACTGGTTTGTAAAATCTATTTGTACTGATATGTTTTCTCAGGGAGCGGAGCAGTTGTTGAGTAGAGACGGGGAGTTCCTGGTGCGTGACTCCAGCTCCAGCGCGGGCGAATATGTCCTGACCTGCATGTGGAAAAATCAACCCATGCACTTCAAAATCATACGTATCGTTCTGCGACCCAAACAGGTGTGTCATCCATCTCAGCGTTTATCATTTCTGTGAGATGCTGATTCTGACGTGTGTGTGTGTGTGTTTGTAGGGTTACACCCGGGAGCTCTTTCAGTTTGAGAACGAACAGTTCGATAATATTCCAGCCTTAATTCGCTTTCACGTCGGCGGACGGCGTCCCATCTCACATTCCACCGGCGTCATCATCTTTCAGCCAATCACACGCACTCTGCCTCTGCGCATCATCCAGGAGCGTCAGGCCGCGAGGTTGTCAAGCTCCTCCCTCCTGTCGCGCGGTCAGAGCAAGAGGCGGAGCCTGAGCTCCTCTCAGAGAGACACACTGCTGGTCACCAGCAACAATCTGCTCAGGTAAACACACCACCGCAACCCCAGAATGTGTTCTTGTTCTAGCAGATGACATTTGTATTTTTAAAGTATGCAAGCTAATTATCCACCTCATCACCCGTGTGTTAGGAGTGGCAGTCAGCCTGCTAATCTGGAGACAGTGGGGAGACCGTTTTTGCAGTCGGCACAATCTGACAGCAACCTCCGCACAGGTACACACACATATGTTTGTGAACATACAGTGGCATGTGAACGGTTGGGAACCCCTTGCAGAATCTGTGAAAATGAATTGTGACAAAATAAGAGAGATCATACAAAATGCATGTTATTTTTTATTTAGTACTGTCCTGAGTAAGATGTTTGACATAAAAGAGGTAAGGAACAAAATAGCTTAAATTATTAAAATAACCCCCTTCAAAAGTTTGGGAACTCGTGATACTGTTCTTACCTGGATGATCTACCACTTTTTTGTTTAGTGATAGTTGTTCATGAGTCCCTTGTTTGTTCTGAAAAGTTAAACTGAGCACTGCTCTTCAGAAAAATCCTCCAGCTCCTGCAGATTCTTTGGTTTTCCAGCATTTTTGCGTATTTGAACCCTTTCCAGCAGTGACTGTATGATTTTGAGATCCATCTTTTCACACTGAGGACAACTGAGGGACTCAAACACGACTATTAAAAAAGGTTCAAACCATGCATTAACAGAATGAAGATGTCCAAATGTTTCTTATTTTGTTGAAATATCACTATTTTCCATTTAGTACTGCCCTTCGGAAGCAATAGAAGATACTTGCATGTTTCCTGGAGAACAAATTAAGTACAATTTATCTTAATCTTCACATTCAAAAAGTTTTCAGCCCCCGGCTCTCAAAAATTGCATTTCCTTCTGGAGCATCAGTGAGTGTTTGAACCTTTTGTAATAGTTGTGTTTGAGTCTCTCAGTTGTCCTCAGTGTGAAAAGATGGCTCTCAAAATCATACAGTCACTGCTGGAAAGGGTTCAAATATGCAAAAATGCTGGAAAACCAAAGAATCTGCAGGAGCTGGAGGATTTTTCTGAAGAGCAGTGCTCAGTTTAATTGTTCAGAACAAACAAGGGACTGAACAATCATCACAAAAAACAACAACTGGTAGATCATCCAGGTAACAAACAAAGTATTAAGAACCAAGGGTTCCCAAACTTTTGAAGGGGGTTATTTATAGTA
This sequence comes from Garra rufa, assembly GCF_049309525.1. Classification (NCBI taxonomy): domain Eukaryota; kingdom Metazoa; phylum Chordata; class Actinopteri; order Cypriniformes; family Cyprinidae; genus Garra; species Garra rufa. Next base: position 1,599,281 of record NC_133366.1, on the reverse strand, counting down.
TCTTCTATTGCTTCCGAAGGGCAGTACTAAATGGAAAATAATGATATTTCAACAAAATAAGAAACATTTGGACATCTTCATTCTGTTAATGCATGGTTTGAACCTTTTTTAATAGTCGTGTTTGAGTCTCTCAGTTGTTCTCAGTGTGAAAAGATGGATCTCAAAATCATACAGTCATTGTGGGAAAGGGTTCAAAGATGTAAAAGATGCTGGAAAACATTGAGGATTTTTCTGAAGAGAAGTGCTCAGTCGAACTGTTCAGAACAAACAAGGGACTGAACAACCATCACAAAACAAAAACAAAAAAACTGGTAGATCATCCAGGTAACAAACAAAGTATTAAGAACCAAGGGTTCTCAAACTTTTGAAGGGGGTTATTTTAACAATTTCAGCTCTTTTTTGGTCTTCTGGACTACATGTAAATATCTTTTATGTCAAAAATCTTACTCAGGACAGTACTAAATAAAAAATGACATGCATTTTATATGATTTTCACAGATTCTGCAAGGGGTTTCCCAAACTTTCACGTGCTACAGCATTTAAAAACTGATCTGAGTTCTGAATATCACACAGAATGATTTGTTAATGTTATGCAGGTGTCCCTCAGAGCTGTCCATCACAGGAGTCTAGCCCCGCCCCCGTTTCCCCAGTGTTTCGCACAGGAAGTGAGCCTGTGCTCAGCCCAGCTGCTTCCTGTGCCACTCCGTCTAGCCAGTCGAGTCTCGGCGGCTGTCCTCTGCGTGGCTCCGATGGACAGCTGCATTCACGAGCTCCACCCAAACCGTTGCGGATCTCCATCGTTTTCACTCCGACTCAACCCGAACCGGAGTCTGATCCTGGCGGCCTGTACGGTGAGCTGGTGCCGCAGGTGAGAGTTCATAACCTTATGCAAACTTACTTAAAAAGTAAGCCTAAAATGTTTGCGAGCAAATGCAAATATTCTTGGGAGAAGTCAAATTTCTTGGGGGTCCTTCCTAAGGTTTGTCAAAGGGGTCCTAACTAGAATAGTAACTGTTTGCCAGGGTTGGGGCCATTCATGAACTGAATTGAGAATGAATGGTAAATTCCAATTCACTTCCTGGAATGGAATTGGAATTGAATTGGAATGTCAGGAAACATTGAAATCAAATAAATTCCAATAAATTCCACTTGAGTTGCTAAATAAAATAATTTGACTTGATTGGCTTAATAGTTTATATTCTTTGAATTGGAATTGTTGAGTTCATTCCTGAATTGACCCCAACCCTGCTGTTTGCAAATTGTTTCATGTTGACTTCAAAGTTTCAAAGAAGCCAAAGTGATAATTATTTAATAATTAGATGCTATGAACTCACCTTTGACCTTGCGCAGGTCCCCATCACCATGTTGCCCAAAGGTCACGCGGCGCGTCTCCGCGCTCAGGAGCGATGGACCAGTCGCGCACGTCTCACCGAGACCAGCTTCGGTTTCCTGGAGGCGCAGAAGCTGGAGGAGGAGCACAGGGAGAGCGATAGGATTGAAGAAGAGGAGCGCGACTGGCACTTCGAGCGGCCGCAGACTGAGACCACATCATGTTTCCGTCTGGATGAGTTCCGCTCACTCATGCTGCCGGACAACAACCGTCCGCTGGATCAGAGCGTCCTGATGAAGGTCAAAGAGCTGCTGACGCGCACCGACGGCAGGACCACCGCTCTACACATGCTCAGCGTCAACTGCCAGGTACCACACGCCAGCATTATCATCACTCACTGAAACTATTAAAACCCTTTTGTTAATAGAAGTGAAGCTGAAATAAAATATTATATGGCAAACCTAAACTACATGAAAACTAGAAATGTTACCTTGCAATTAAGCAAAATTGGTTTAAGGCACTAAATTTGGTACACTGAAAAATAACTTTCTAGTATTTTTGTCTTACCTTGTACAAATGTATGTGAACAGGTTTAAATCAAGAGACATTTATGTGACTTCAAACTGACTTAAGAAGTGACCTTTCTGAAGAGCTGATCAAAATTTTTGAATGAAGAGAAGTTGAGATATACAAATATCAAGACTAAGAAAGAATAAATATCTAAAAAATAATGAATGTTCTTAAATCAAGATACATTTATGTGACTTGAAATGTGTCGATAGACCTCATGACTTAGAATAGATCATTTTAAATATACAATTATCTAAACTAAAAAATAATACATATCTACAAATATTAAATATTCCTAAATCAGGGTACATTTATGTGCCATCAAATTGACTTGAGATATTAGGATAGATCTCATGACTTAGGATAGATCTTGTTTTCTGAAAAAACATCTGCTTTCATCTGAATTGCGTTTATTTTAAACATCTAGACTAAAAAGAATATATACTGTATGTATGAACTTAAATCAAGAGACATTTATGTGACATCAAATTGACTTAAGAATGGACTTTTCTGAAAAACTGATAAAAATTGAGTTTATGCTAAAAAAAAAGAGTTTTCCTCTGAATTAAGTTGATTTTAAATATCTAAATATCTACACTAAAAAGAATAAATATTTTAAGTTATTTCGCTTCTCAAGTAAGTGTATCTTGATTTAAGTATGTTCAGACATTTGTACTGGAAAACAGTACAAATGTGAACAAAAATATTAAGTAAGTTTATTTTTTATGGAACTTGAAATAAATGAATATGGAACTAAAACTGAAATAATGACAATAAAAATGACAAAAGCATACAAAAATTACTGAAACTGAAAACTTAAGATACTAAGTCTTATTTTCTGAGAATTTATGCTAAAAAGAACAAATTGCAAAAAAGAATGCTGTTTTGACTTTGAATTAAGTTTATTTTTCTGACCCCGTTGGTAGATTTTATCATTTGTTTTTGTATTGTTTTATGCATAATGTTTTCAGAAAATAAAATGTAATAACAAACGGAATTTTGCTTCTCAAGTAAATTTATCTTGATTTAAGATTGTAGTGGAAAACGAGCCAAAAATTCTGAGAAAGATCTTTTTGCAGTTAATAAAAGCTTATTAAATTTATTAATAAAAGCTATAATAGTTCATAAAAAAACACAATACACGTCTCATGAGCCTCTGTCTGTCTCAGGTGGCTCGGGTCACAGGTGTGACGGTGGAACAGAAGAGGATCATGGGAGTGGAAACCGGTCTGGAGCTCATCACGCTGCCACACGGAGGCCAGCTCAGACAGGACCTGCTGGAGAGGTGCGTGCTGTCGTGATGGTGATGGTGATGGTGATGATTTCATGTGTCGTGTGATGCCATCATGGTGTGATTCCCCATCAGGCATCACACTCTGGCTCTGGGCGTGGCGGTGGATCTTCTGGGCTGTACGGGGACGGTGGGGCAGCGGGCGATGGTGCTGCACAGGATCATCCAGCTGGCACAAGAGCTGCGCAACACCACACACGACCTGTACGCCTTCTCCGCTGTCATGAAAGCACTGGAGATGCCGCAGGTATTTCCTACACAGAGTTCAAATGCAAAATAATAGTTGTTTTAAATGATATATTAAAGAATAGGATAACAATTTATGTTTTTACCATACGTCTCCAGTTGAAGTGAATTCGAAGAAAACCCCCTTCAGTAAAAGCTTTCAGAATATAGAGAGGAATAAAACTCTTAGGTTTTGGTTTATGTAAGTGCTGCTGAAGTGGAGGAACAAACTTTTAAAATATGTATTGAACTTGGAATCTACAAATGCAAATAGATAAAGAGCAATAATAAATGAGTGTAAATGATATATGAACAAATCCTTCAGTAAAAACCTTCAGAATATAGAGAGGAATAAAACTGTAAGTTTTGGTGTATGTAAGTGTTGCTGAAGTAGAGAAAAAACTCACAACTTTCTAGGTATATTCCTTTTAGGAATAAAATGTCCTATTAATCAGTGTGAATAATATATGAACAAACCCCTCAGTAAAAACCTTTAGAACATAGAGGGGAATAAAACTGTAAGTTTTAGTGTATGTAAGTGCTGCTGAAGTGGAGAAACAAATATTTATAATATGTATTAAAAAATTAAAAACCTACAGACACAAATTGATAAAGAGCAATAATATGAGTGTAAATGACATATGAACAAATCCTTCAGTAAAAACCTTCAGAATATAGAGAGGAATAAAACTGTAAGTTTTGGTTTATGTAAGTGCTGTTGAAGTGGAGAAAAAAACTTACAACCTTTAATTATAAGCACTTTCTCAATTTTTCTAGAAATAAAATGTCCTATAAACCACGTTAAATAATATATGAACAAACCCTTCAGTAAAAACCTTTAGAACATAGAGGGGAATATAACTAAGTTTTGGTGAATGTTAGTGCTGTTTAAGTGAAGAAAAAAAACTCCCTTTAACAACCTTTAAATATAAGCTCTTTTTCCATGTTTCTAGTAATAAAGTTTCCTATAAATTAGCAGGAATGATATATGAACAAATCCTTCAGTAAAAACCTTCAGAATATAGAGAGGAATAAAACTGTAAGTTTTGGTCTATGTAAGTGCTGCTGAAGTAGAGAAAAAACTCACAACTTTCTAGGTATATTCCTTTTAGGAATAAAATGTCCTATTAATCAGTGTGAATAATATATGAACAAACCCCTCAGTAAAAACCTTTAGAACATAGAGGGGAATAAAACTGTAAGTTTTAGTGTATGTAAGTGCTGCTGAAGTGGAGAAACAAATATTTATAATATGTATTAAAAAATTAAAAACCTACAGACACAAATTGATAAAGAGCAATAATATGAGTGTAAATGACATATGAACAAATCCTTCAGTAAAAACCTTCAGAATATAGAGAGGAATAAAACTGTAAGTTTTGGTGTAGGTAAGTGCTGTTGAAGTGGAGAAAAAAACGTACCTTTAATTATAAGCACTTTCTCAATTTTTCTAGAAATAAAATGTCCTATAAACCACGTTAAATAATATATGAACAAACCCTTCAGTAAAAACCTTTAGAACATAGAGGGGAATATAACTGTAAGTTTTGGTGAATGTTAGTGCTGCTTAAGTGAAGGAAAAAATTCACAAACTTTAAATATAAGCTCTTTTTCCATGTTTCTAGTAATAAAGTGTCCTATAAATTAGCATGAATGATATATGTACAAACCCCTCAGTAAAAACCTTCAGAATATAGAGAGGAATAAAACTAAGTTTTGGTGTATGTAAGTGCTGCTGAAGTGGAGAAAAAAAAAACTCACAACCTTTAATTATAAGCACTTTCTCAATTTTTCTAGAAATAAAATGTCCTATAAACCATGGTAAATAATATGTGAACAAACCCCTCAGTAAAAACCTTCAGAATATAGAGAGGAATAAAACTGCTAAGCTTGATGTATGTAAGTGTTGCTGAAGTAGAGAAAAAAATAATTTTATGAAATCAGCCTTTAAAGACATGTACTGTAAATTAAATCTACATATACAAATAGGTAAAGCGCAATTATAAAACCACGTGAATGGAATATGAACAAACCCATCAGTAAAAACCTTCAAAATACAGAGAGAAATAAATCTTTAAGTTTTGGTGTATGTTAGTGCTGCTGAAGTGGAGGAACAAACATATAATTATATGTTTTGTAATCTACAGATGCAAATAGAGAAACTGTAATAATAATGTGTTTTTGATGTTTTCTTTCCACTAGTCTGAAACAAGATGTTATGAAAAGTCAAACAACCCAAAATCTCAAAACTGATTAATGCATGAAAAAAAAACTCTGTTCCTCCTATAATTTTAATGTTTAATATATACAGTAGTCAATCTTTGAAATGGATCCAAAAAGTTCATCAAAGTTTTGGACATATTGTTTTGGTTTTAGCACAACTTTGATAAAAGGTTTTCAAATTCACTTCAAATGTTGACTAGTGTAAATAATATCTCAGGTGATGAGGTTGGAGATGACGTGGAGAGCGTTGAGGCGCAATCACACCGACAGCGCTGTGACATTCGAAAAGAGTCTCAAACCCTTCATGAAATCCCTGAATGAGGGCGACGGTGAGTGTTTGTCGTGAGCTGACTGTGTCTCATGTTGATGTTGAGTGAGTTTCCAGCAAGTGTTTTGTGTGGTAGACACCGTGGTGTCAGGGCCGCTGTCTCTGCCGCACATGGTGCCGTTGCTGAGGCTGATGGAGGGCGAGGACAGCGTGGAATCCACCGACAGAGGCTGCCAGCTGCTCTACAACCTGCTGCAGTCGGCACGCAACGCCGCACTACACGCTAACGACTGCACGCAACACGCTCACGGCCTGCTCTCCGGTACACACAAACACCTGCATCAGTCAAATGCTATCAATGCAAACTAGCTTTTGCAGAAACTGCTAGTAAACTTCACAAACAATTACAAAGAAACAGTGAAACATATGTTGAAGACTGAAAACACTGAAATAGTGTTTTCTTGTAAAACATACTCCCAAAATGGCTCCTTGTCACAAACATTACGAGAAACAAGTTACAAAATATGTTACAAAATTGTATTTGCATTCAGCTCTCTGACTTTAATGCAGTGAGAAAGTCACTAAATTTGGTGCCCAAAGTGGCAACAATGACAGACATGTGTTGCCAGTTTGGGCACCAAATTTAGTGACTTTTTCACTGTTGCTGCGTTAAAGAATTATGACACTCTGATTGGACGACTGACCTGTCACTCTCTGCCTCCAGCCGGATGGGAGCCAATCCCGGAGCTGCTGGAGATGTTTCAGACAGAGTTCGCCCTTCGGCTCTTCTGGGGACAAACGGGTGCCAAGGCTGAACGCAAGGAGCGTTACTCCAAGTTCGACAGGATCCTCACGGTCCTCTCCAACAAACTAGAACCGGATGGGAGCTCAGAGGTTTGACTGGTCCCTTACTGGCGAACTGAACCACTCGATAAATGAACCCACATCTTCATGAGTTTAGGATCAGACTACAATAAATGTTAAAAAAGACCAGAAAAACTCTGCAAGCCAAAACACAATTAGACGACAAAGGACTTTCAGTAATAATGCGGTTGTTAAGGTGAAGCGGATTCTCCTATTATACGATTCAATGTTTAAACACCGCAAATATGACACGCTTCACCTTCAGTTTGTTTACAGTGATGATGATGATGATGATGATGTTTTAAAGCTGTGATTGTGTTCACACTTGAGTGAAATGTGCCAAATCCATATGCTTAATTTCAGAGGCACGCTTTCTCTTATCTGAAACATCTATGACATTTTATATGTAAAGAATATATTTTAATTTCTTTATGGATTAAAATGAATATTAATATATCAAACTGAGTCTGTTCAGTTTTTAGCAGTGATGCCCAGCCTTGTTCCTGGAGATCTACCATCCTACAAAGTTCAGCACCAGTGCTGATCAAACACACCTGAAGCAGCTGATTAATCTCTTGGGTCACACTTGATAATTACAGACAGCTGTGTTGGAGCAGGGCTGGAACTACACACTGCAGGTAGATCTCTAGGAACAGGGACACCCCTGGTTTATAGTTAACACGAAACAGCATCACAACCTGATTCACTTTCAAATTATAACCAGTATTAGGTGTCAGCTACATTGTGGTGTAATAATGTCTCTTAAATGGCTGTGCATCACTTGTTGAGTGTTTAATAATATGTGTGCAGCCAGCAGGGGGAGACATACACCAAAACACATTTAAAACCAGTAAACTCACATATGTGTATGTCTGTGTGTGTGTGTATATATATATATATATATTATATATACACACACACAGACATACACATATGTGAGTTTACTGGTTTTAAATGTGTTTTGGTGTATGTCTCCCCCTGCTGGCTGCACACAGAGTTTTGCATATTTAACTGAAAATTGATTTACAATAATGCGTTACTTACACACTATTGTTCTGTTTAAATACTGTGCAGTTGCTTTGACACAATCTGCATTGTTAAAAGCGCTATATAAATAAAGGTGACTTGACTTTATAAAAAATAACAACAAATGTTATATATTCTAAGGGTTATTAATAGGGTTTAGATAAAAACAAATCTAAATTTAGTGCATTACTTAATGAAAACTGTTCCCTGTTGTGCTCAAGCATTTTAAATGGCAGATGCACTTATTGATACTGTGTGGACGCTAATATAAATATGGTCATAGTTATTATTGCATTGAACGGATCTTTAAAATAAATATGGCAATGACTCAGCACACATTTGGACACACTTGAGTGTATTTACGCTTCATGAAGTTACAACAATGAGAGCTGAAGGATTCTACATGCAATAATGAACCAACACAACAGAAAAGACAACCAAAGTCTGTTTTAAAACTATAAATGTCCAGGAAATCACAAGAAACTGCAAAATGCATATCGATTGGAAGAAAATAAATCAAAAGCATTAAACCCATGACATAAAAACAAGAGCTGAGGGAGTCACCTGAGCACAGCTCATGCTCCTGTAAAACATGCTATCAGCCGTTTCTGATGGTGGCTGAAGGTGCGATCAGATGATCTGGATGTAGGACGCCGGCACGTATCCCTCGTCTCCATTGGCCCTCTGAACTCGGACCCATCCGTCACCCTGATCCTCCTGCATCAGACTCAGCTGCTCATTCACACGCATAGACACGGCGCCCTCGCTGCTGCCTGAAACACACACACAGATGCTCACGACAAGACCGGACCGACTCAACGTTTACCAAATGACAAAGTGCACCAAAAAAGCAGCTCACCGTCAAAGTCATAAAGCGCTTTGCACTGGCCGATGGGGAAGTCAACATCAAAGTCCTCATCAAAATCACACTCGTAGAAGTTATCTGATGGAGACATGCTGGACTCGCTCGGCACAGCAATATACTCTGAGCTGCACACACATGAAACCGGTTACAATCACACTGTGATCTCAGATCAAACCTGCCATCTTCAGAAGAGTCAATGTTTTCCAAACACAATCCCATATAAAGACAGACGTTTGCTTATAGACCAACCTGGCGGGATAGTGTTGCAGCGTCCCACCGCCAGCTTCAGTCAGCTGAACCTGCAGAACACACGTGTGTTTATATGTGTGTCTAAGTGCTACACGCGTGTGTCTGTGTGTGTCTGTACCTGGTATTTGTTGAGCTCTCCTCTCAGTTTGGCAATGTTATGAGCGGTCTGTGTGATCTGAGGCTTAAGGCGGCTCGGATCTCCAAGCTGAGAGTTCTGCTCATACACATCCTTCATCTTCATCAGAGCCTCACTGATGGACAAACAGACAGTGTTAAAGGATTACTTCACTTCCAAAAAAAACATTTTATGATCATTTACTCACCCCTTGTCATCCAAGATGTTCAAGTCTGTCTTTCTTCAGTCGCAAAGAATTTTTTGTTGTTGTTGAGGAAAACTTCTCCATACAGTGGACTTCAATGGTGCTCAATAGATGAGTTAAAAATGCTGTTTTAATGCAGCTTTAAAAGATCCCAGCCAAGGAAGAAGGGTCTTATCTAGTGAAATGATCAGTTATTTTCTAAAAGAAGTACTTGATATACTTTTTAACCTCAAATGCTCGTCTTGTCTAGCTCTGTGATGCACATGAATACTCTGTGCACTCTGGTTCTAGACAGTTAGGGCATGTCAAAAAAAACTCCCATCTCCAACTTCTAAATGCAGAAGTAGGACCCAGTGTTTACAAAGGGAACATTCAAAGAAGGTCAAACACCCTTTACAAAAAACAGGAGCAAATGAGATGGGAGTTTTGACAAACCCTAACTGTCTTGAACCGGAGTGCACAGAGTTGACGCAGAGCTAGGTCGGTAAAACGTCTATAAATGTTACTTTTTTTTTTTTAGGAAAATTCACTAGATAAGACCCTTATTCCTCAGATGGGATCATTTAGAACCCTTTGAAGCTGCACTAAAACTGCATTTTTAACCTTCAATCTTTTGAGCACCACTTAAGGCCACTGCATGGAAAAAAAAATCCTGGAATGTTTTCCTTGAAAAGCTCAATTTTTTGCGACTGAAGACAAACCATCTTGGGTTTGTTCTGTACAAACACTAAAAGATAATTAAGGGGATGTACTCCTGTGTTTAAATGCATTTATTGCTCCTGAAACTTACATCTGCAGTCACAGAAATGGGGTCAGTGTAGATGTAGTGAATGAACTCGATCATGTCTGACCAAGCAAACATTTTTTTTTTTTTTTTTTTTTTAAATCACATGAACACAGTTGTGGATTATTGGTTTGCATGATTGATGGTAGTTGTGTGTGCGCATTTAGAGGTGCTCAGCGAGACGATGATCTACCTCTGCTCCGTCTCTCTCTGCAGCTCCTTCTGAATGTCATCGATCTTCTCCTGCAGACGCCTCCTCCTCTGATCCGGAGGGAGACGAGAGAGATCCTCCATCGATGAGGGCTTCACAAACACAAACACAGAAACATCAATACTTCACATACTAAACACTCAGACTGAACACTCCCTCACCTATAGTACATACTCTTGGTATACTTCAATCTTAGATCAACCACCCTAAAACAAATGTTAATTTGAAAGTTACTGATGAGTCACGATTTGTATGCAGATTTCAAGCACAATTATGACCACATTGACCCCACTCATGATCATGCACTGGATTTGTATCACTTATAAATGGTATACAAACAAAAAAATAAACATTATGCATAAAGCTGCTCACCGTGTTCTTATCGGAGGATGTCAACTGCAAATTCGGACACATGCACAAACATAAGTACATGTATATTTACACAAACACACCACATATGAACTAATCTCTATCTGATGTGTGCTCTAGTGTCGTGATGGTTGACTGTTTGTGCGTACCTTGTTTTTCTTGTGGAAGAGTTGCTTGATGCGGACCTTCGGCAGGTGTGCTGCAGTGTTGTCAGATGCGGCAACTCTGACTACCTGACTGTAATCCTCAAACTCCACGTCAGCAGGAGGCGCCGCACCCGATTTATACTGCTCTATGAGAGCCATAGTGTCCTACACACAAACACCACATGAGCATGGCAAATCTCTGCGCACTTCTAACATTTACTCATTCATACAGAGCAGGAATGAAAAAAAGAAAAAAAAAAATCACATATTAGATCCTATTGCCTAAAATGGGAATAATGGTGTTATAAATAAACGACATTTCTACTGGCATTGCTTTTTGCAGTAACAAGTTAACAAACTAATATACTGTTGCGTTAACTGACAATAAAATGTGAAGTTATTATAACTGAGCTTACTAAAGTGGTTTTTAGCGCTCTCTCAGCCATAGGACCTGTAAAGTTGCGCATTGCGTCACGTTGCACTCTTCTTCTGAGGTAAATTCTGGCTTATTCCTCTCAGCATGTTTTCTTCCAGAAATGAAAGTAGACTAGATTAACATGATGAATGTTCGTTTACGGCCGGATGTGGGCATTTACCTACATGTCCATTCATCTCACATGGACGTTGATTACATTAGATATATTGAGTTCAGATGGGAAAAACTGGAGCTCGTGTTGGTATCATACAGATTACTTTAGCAGAGAAAATTTGATTTCGATGTGACATACTTCATTTAAAAGTAGACATTTCAAACTTTCTATACATATATTTCTCATGTCTGTGAGGCAGGTATTCGCTAAGCTTCAGTTTATTTACGTGTCTGTGAAGAGAGATGACGGAGACCGAGACGAAAGAGATATAGTCATAACAACAACAAAACAATGTGCTTTTGTAATTTAAAGAAAATAAAAAGGATGCACCATTTATTTTCTTTAAATTTCAAAATCACATTGTTTTGTTGTAATTATGACTATACACAAACAAAAGTAGACTCATGTTTCAGTATTTTTAGTTCTTTTTTTATGATCATCAAGGGAAAAAAAACGCACCGGTGAAGTCTTCAACCCCAGAGGGTTTAACAGTGTTGCTGCAGGATGTTTTTCACGTTCGCAGGTTAAAGTAACCCCTATGGTGTGATATTTAGCCCCTGGAAGGTGTCTCTCACATTGTCCCACAGCAGCATTAAAATAGGGAAAATTAGTAAACAATGTTTTATTCATTTGACGTATTTATTATTGGGGACATCCTAGTTATTTGACATATCTGAACATTTTTTTAAAGCAACACAATAGTTACTTTACCCTGGTAATTAGTTACTTTGATAATGATGTAACTTAGTTACTAACCCAGTTACTATTTGTGATAAGTAACAACAAGGGTTTCAGAAGAGATCTCAATGGCTCAAACTGTGCTCTGATTAGTCAAGATGCCAAAGTCTGCTGTCGAGTAATTTATTCAAACGTATTTAAATGAAAATATTTTTTTTATCAATTCATTTATACTCAATTTGAATAAAATCCACTTATTTTTAATAATTTGTTTTTTTTTCTTTATTTAGTGCATTTTACTTTTAATATGTTTTATGCATAACTAATGTTTTTTTTTCTTCATCAAAATGATTTATTTGAA
>NC_133366.1:1535452-1577952 GCF_049309525.1 Garra rufa | reverse complement strand
GCCTAAAACACACACAGCGTCCGTTACCCATGATGCATGAAGCATAAGAATATGTCGAAGGAGTGTGTCGTACCTTCTCCACGTCTGCTTTAGTGGCGTTGACGTCCTGCTGGACTTTCTCAGTCTGCTGATTGGCCTTCTCTGCTTCTTTCCATTCCTTCTCAAAACGCTTCTTACTCTGGATGGAAAGCAATCAATAGAAAATGTGCATACATTAGTTTTAGCTTTTGATCCACATCACATTGCAAATGTTTAAAATTTTATAGCTGTCTTTATTAATTCAAACATATCCAGCTTTTTCTTCCTGTAAAAGTGTGCATTTGTAAATTCTACGGGTGTGGCTTTCATTCTCATTTGCATCCAGCTGTTTTTAGCGGTGTGAAACAGCTGGTTTTGTGGCTTGATATTGCAAATCGATGTCTTATCATATTATCTTTATTATGACTGGTTTGAAGTGCAAACAGTTTCACCGCTGTTGTTTTTCTTGTTATTTCCATACAGTGGATAGTCTCACGAATGGGCTTATTTTCACATTGAAGAAAACGGTGGACATAAACAACATTGATCAGTCATGATCAAATCTGGTGCTTTGATGTATACTGTTGTGTTTTTGTCTAATGAGTCTGAATTACGGTTTTTAAATTAGCAAATTAAAACAAAAACATTCTTGCTGACTAGAAAAAACCCTAACATGAAAACACTCAAATACATGTCCATGACTTTAAATTAAAATAAAAAAAGAGCATAAATTAGTTTCAGCTTTTCCATTCACATTATATTGGAAATATTTCAATAACCTAGTATTTTCATACCCGGTCTTCATACTGCTAATTGACATAATTCAACTCTCTTAAAATATTAAATACTACTGCAAAACCAGTGATATTTTAGTACCACTGATATAAAATTATGTTCTAAATATATTTTAAATTAGTTTACATTTTGGTAATTTCAATTTTAAATTTAATACATAAATGTCTTTATGGATATAATTGTGATTATCACTTTATAGTTTTGTTACATACAATTAATTATAATTTCATATTTTTTATTTCTGTTTTAGTTGAAGTTATTTTAATACAACTTGTTGAACTAAAAAAATAGAACTGTTGCAATATCAACAATTATTATTTTATTTTTTTCAGATTTTAACCATGCAAAACTAAACTGCAACAAAAACTAAATGACTAAATAACTGAAAATAGCAATACAAACTATTTTAAGAGTTCAAAACTATAAAAATCATGATCATGTGCAGAGTGAGACGATCAGACATTCACTCACAGTCTCCAGCAGTTTGAAGCTGCTCTCCAGGTTCTGCTGAGCTTTCTTCACATCACAGAGATACTGCACCACAGAAACCAGATTCACAATCAGCATCTCATTACAGATGAACATTATTAAAAGCAAAGATACTCAGCAGGTTATGACAGCCTGGTGTGCACTGAGAGGTCTGTGTGTTTCCGGTCTTTCGCTCACGTTCTTGCGCTCCTGTCGCAGCTCCTGCAGGTTTCTGTTGAGCTCCACGCAGATGTTCAGCGTCATGCTCTCAGACAGCTGCTCCCTCTGAGCCGCGTAATCGTTCAGCCCATTCAGTACGTCCTGAAACGCCTGCTGATTGGTCAACCTGCAGAAACACAACAACATGCTGAGGATGCTGCGGATCAGGGTTGCCAGGTTTTCACAACAAAACCCACCCAATTGTGCATTTTGAGGGGTGTAAAATACCCAATTAGCATTCCAGGGGCTAAATATCAAGTTTTTGGGGTCACTTCAACCCGCGGACATTAAAAACAACCCACGGCAACAGTGTTAAAGTAGCCCAATTCAGCTGGAAATCCGTAGACTTGGCAACACAAGTAAACACTTTTTTACTGAGGAACATACAGCCAGCTGATAAAGATATGTGACCCTGGACCACAAAACCAGTCATAAGGTTAAATTTGACAAAACTGAGATTTATACATCATATGAAAGCTCAATAAATAAGCTTTCTATTGATGTATGGTTTGTTAGGATAGGACAATATTTGGCTGAGATACATCTATTTGAAATCAGAAATCTGAGGATGCAAAAAAATAAAAAAGACTGAGAAAATCACCTTTAAAGTTGTCCAAATTAGGTTCTTAACAATGCATATTACTAATCAAAAATTACATTTTGATAGGTTTACAGTTGGAATTTTACAAAAAATCTTCATGGAACATGAACTTTGCTTAATTTCTTAATGATTTTTGGCATAAAAGAAAAAATCAATAATTTTGACCCATGCAATGTATTTTTGGCTATTGCTACAAATATACCCCAGCGACTTAAGACTGGTTTTGTGCTCCAGGGTCACATATGTTCTAAAAATGTTAAGCTAATGTTCCCATTTCTGAGATATTATTTTTTCTTGGTTATGTGAATGTTACATAAAAACGTTAAGGGAATGTTTATAATTTCTGAAACATTATGGCAACTTCTGAGTGTTCCCTGAACCATCTGAAACAAGAAGTAGCAATGTTTATGAAACATTTAGACGGATGTCCAGCTAAAATGTCTCATAATAAACATTCCAGGATTGATGTATAAGTAATGTTTTTGTGCTAATGTTTTGAGAACTTTATTAAAAATCAGATAACTTTGAATAAACATTCTATTAACATTTGTTTAGAACTTTGAGGGAACCTTGTTGGAACATAACCAAAAATTATTTTGTGAAATTTACTACATCCAATATTAATGATGCAGCTTTGTCAGAAATACCGGAAATATCTTAATTCAACTCAAAACAGTTGAGAACAGCAGTGAGACTTTGCCTAATACACTCACTTTGTGTCCTGATCTTCTTTGATGCCTCGTCTGGAATATTTCTTAGTGAGGTTCCTTCAGGGAAACACACACAAAACAGGTTAAACCAAGGAGAAAGATGTTAAGCCTGACCACCAAAGGCCTTCAAGATCACAAGATCAAATATCACTGCAACAAATCATTCTGCACTGCAAAAAAAATGCTTTTCTTAGATTTTTTTGTCTTGTTTCCAGCCAAAATATCTAAAAAATCTTAAATCAAGAAGGATTTTCTAGACAAGTAAAAATTATTTTCTTGTTTTCAGAAAACAACAAGCCAAAATTCAGTGATTTTTTTCTTAGAACAAGCAAAACAATCTGCCAATGGGGTAAGAAAAAAAAAAATCTTATTTCAAACAGAAAACAAGATTATTTTTCTTACCCCATTGGCAGATTATTTTGCTTGTTTCAAGCAAAAACACACTTAATTTCGACTTGTTTTTTTCTGAAAATAATACATTAATTTTTACTTGTCTAGAAAATCCTTCTTGATTTAAGAATTTTAGATATTTTGGCTGGAAACAAGACAAAAAAAATCTTAGTAAGAAAAGCATTTTTTGCAGTGTGTATATGCAAAAAAAAAAAAAAAAAAAAAAAAAAAAAAGAGCATTTGGCTTTGTGAGCTAGTCAATGCTCTTCACAATAGGGAGTCTATAAAAACAACTTACAGAAAAAAACTGTAAAAAAAAAATGGAAAAGAGAAATAATAAAATTAACCCCATTAACTGTCACTGTCCACTCTGTGGGACACCCAAGTTTACTTCACCGTTTTACAAATAAATCCTAATCTAATCATGACAAACTATACATCGTTGGAAAGGTCTAAGGCTCCTAAATAGATTTGACATTTTTTTGTGTTACAAGTTATGTAAGAAAAATAATAGTTTAATTTATGACAAGAGTGCACCTCAAAAATCTACTTCATAACTGGAGTTCTGCCCTTTGTCACAGTCTTCCTCATTGCCCTTTTCCCTATCACACTTTAGAAATCATAAGAAATTATATATCAGTTGAAAACTTAAATTTCAAAATTCATCCTTTGAAAGCCTTTTTTAAAATTTACATGAAAAATTTACATCAAAATCATATTACAAAATGTTTTTGTTCATGATTTATATATTTTTTTTATTTCAAATTCTTTTTCACGTCTCTTTTCAAAAATGAGAGTGACAGTTAAGGGGTTAAACTAAAACAAAAAATAATGACTAAAATAACTTAAAATTATTCAAACATAAAAGAAACGCCACAGTGCAATTGTGAGTAGACAAAAAGGGAAAATAATGAAACGTAATAGAAACGAAATATTTCCCAATTCTTATTTTCGCACGCATTTATACAATTAACTTTTCTGCGGTACAAACTGGGTCTTTTTATTATGAAAATACATAGCTTCCTTTTAAATTTCTGGATGGGATTCTCACGTCTGAGGATGATGATTTTTGGGGTTTTGTGGCATAAAAACCTCAGATTTACATTGTACAAACACAAAGCAGTATCTTGCCTGAGCTGTTTGGCATAGTTCTGCTCGATCTCAGCTCTCTCTTTGACAAACTTCACATATCGCTCCAGCAGATCCAGTCCGCTCTGAGTGTGTCTCTCAATGGCGTCATGCTGGTCCTGCAAACACACGATACACAGATTTGTGTGGTATGTAGTACATTCAGGTCTGAGGATAGGTGTGTTAGGTGTGGTGCATCCAGTGTGTCTCTCTTTTCCCCCATGTGAAACTCTTAAACTAGCTTGACAGGTCCATCTACTTCACACTAGCAGTGACAAGACGACCTGATCTGATGTGACTTCAGCATAAATGTGCAACTAATACTCTTTTTAACAACAGCTAATTTGAACTAGAATAACCTAACTTGAACTTAACTTATCCTTTTTTGCATTTTGCATTTTTAGAATTAAAAAAAACCCTAAGTATATACTTTGCTTATCTATTTTAACAGGAAGGTGTGTGAGCTTTCACTGATCTACTTCCTGTTGGTCCAGAAATCATTCCAAAGCAATGGAGATCTTCAGCGCTGTTCAGAAGAGGATAGACACCAGTGGTTCCCTAAACCAGTCTAACCTGCACTAGTCAAACCTCAGACAGAGAAAGAAAATCAGTGAAGCTGTCACATGACTCAAAGAATAAATAATAGTACAAATATAGGTAAACATTACAAAAACAATCATTGTTGTGACATTTTATTTTCTTCACAAACACTTAAAATGAGAAGTGGATAAGGAATCATGCCCTTGCAACTGTTGCAGCTAACCCATTAAGGCTAGTACAGGACAAGCATAACAAATTTGACAAGCTTAATTTTTTTTTTAGTTTCAGTTTGTTGCGTAGTGTACTTTTTAATGCTTATGTCTAGCACGCATTTCATTTACATCACTTTATTAGGCTATTATGACTATTATCATTATTTCAACTGATACTCAAGTGATGCATGGTTTTGATATCAAAATCACACTTTCTGAGTGGTTAAACCGCTATAAGTTATCAACATTAAATTCAGCGTCGCTATTTATTCATTTTAAATAAAGGATTTTTCAGTAACGCGTTCACCTGTGCAGCGTTTTTACGGTCAATAAACACTTCAGCCTGACGCTCACATAATAACACACCTGTTTGCTTATGAAATAAAGAATAAACTTACCCAAAGATCTGAACCCCAATCCATGATCTCTGACAAAGACAAGCCCGTCAAAGAACGCAGGACATCAAACTCCTGAAGGAAGTCTGTTTCAAATCACAATCTTTCCATAAACAACATCAGGTAGGCTAAAGCCGTGTCTTTGTGACAAGGAGACGTCTTTCCCCGTGAAACACGTTTATGTTTCGTTTTACGAGGTAAATCAGTCCTTCCAGTGAAGACAAGTGTAGTTTACTGTGGGCTTTTCTCATCTGATCTCAGCACGCAGCAGTCGAGATTGAATTACACCTGAGTTCACAGGTAGCTTTGGTCGTTTTTATCCTATACAACGATAAAAAAAAAAAAAAAAAGAAAGAATTTAAAATAAAATGGAAGTTCTTTATAATTCCTAGACCTAGATGAGCGCGGCGTTTCTGCCAAAAGCAACTACAGTCGCAGGTTCAGTCGTTACCAATAGATTTCAATAGAACTTAAGACCATAGTTAGATAACGAAGCTTTTGGGAAACGCAACCCTGATCTGGTTTCTAACACTACACTGACATCTACTGGACCAAACGCGACAAGAGGAGAACTAGAAACAAAACTAGCCAATAATGACTGATTGCAGAACAGCAGAACCATACGTCACAGCAGTCACACGGCAGCAGGCGCAGACGGTAGTGGGCGGAGTCTCCTGCTGCAGCCCAATCAGGTCCCACAAAATATCCGTCCTAAATAGTATTCGAAAATAGAATTGGTATGTCCTAAAAAGTATTCTAAAGATTTCCGGAAGGTCTACTACAATTTACCTTTAGAATTCGAAGTACGGATTAATGCGCACTCTAACGGCTATTATATTGCCCACAACACATTGCGTGTTGAGCGAGGATTTGATTAGAACTACAAATACGCATAAAAAGTGTAAAAAAAAAACTACAAACATGGCGTATATGCGCGACCAACGGATGGGTAGAAAATGGGGTTTAAGTTATAAATAATCAGTGTGTAACCTTATAAAAAATATTTATTTAATGTTATTCGCGTTATATTTCATGTGCAGCAACATAATGAACTTTTATAATGGCAGAAACAAATGATGAGAGTCTGCTGGCCAAAGAGCCCTTCATGCTTCACTTTGAATTTAAGGATGATATGGACATTTCCTTAATGAGTGTGTGAACAAATCATGCCTCTGGATTAATTGCATGTTTAAAGAGTTTTGATTTATTTTAGGTTTAAACTAATTTAGTTAGGTGAGTAATGTGTGGTTATTATTGTTGTTAAATGTGTGCCTTCTGTGCTATATGTTTTGTTTGATTTTGTAATATTTTTTGGGAAAATCCAGTTTATGATGGGTATAGTGTATAGTACATGGTATTATGTACAATGAAAAATTGGTTAATACTGAAATGATTAGGTAAAAAATATAGTTTAACTAAATAAAAACATTCTATTGCTCAAGTTTTGTTTTGTTTTTTTGTTTGAGCTTTGTACTCAGTTTATACTGTTTAAAAATATATAGAAAAATATAAGTTGATCATTATTTTCACCCACTTTCGATCTCAGATGGAGACTCCGCCCACTACCGTCTGAGCCTGCTGCCGTGGCGCTGCTGCCGTGTGACTGCTGTGACGTATGGTTCTGCTGTTCTGCAATCGGCCCTATCTCAAACTAGCAACGAACCAATCATAGTGGCTTGGTGTCAGGTTGGGCCAATCACAGGTTTGATCCCCAACAAGATTTGTTTGAACACCTGTGAACCATTGAAGCCAAATCGGAAGTTAGAACGTCACTTTTTATCACTAGACGCCATTTCAGACCATCGGAAACAAAAGTGCCATACTTTTTAATGTAAGTTCAGAATTGGTTTTCTTACATTTTCCAGGTCTAACTTATGTCAGGATGCTTACAAATGTACAGTTCATTGTAACGCCATCGTTTGAATGTGTGATGCTTCTGGTGTCTTTCGCTTTCGCTTATTTTACCGGTCCACATAGTTTACTACACTTTCTTATTCTTATTTACCCACAGCGATTATGAATCGAAAGTCTGCACATTTATATTTACTAGCACATATTTGTGTTGCAAAATAAGGTGGTCAGTCAGTGTGCTTTATTGACATGACAAAACCTGTACATTTGCATTGCCAAAGTAATAGAGAAAAATGTAGTGTAAAATATGAATACATTATTAGATTATGTAACTATATAATTACACATTTATATATAACAGAACAAGAATAATAAACATACTATAAAAGTGAATGAAAACAAAGAAAAGCTAATCAAATGTTTAACGCCAAAAATAAAATTACTTGACTGCGGAGTGTGGACCGCATGGGGAAAAAAAGTTTATTCAGGACACAGTATATCACATTTTAGATATTCAGTTTATTGACAAACTGCCGTGAACAGATGAACAGAAACCAGGTTATTCGACAAATTTTCTTTTTGAAAACGAATTGTTGCATCCAAAAAAATAAATAAAATAAAGATCAACTGCGTTTGGAAATCACTGTCAAAATGAAAACAAATATGATTTCGATATTAGACCCAATATAATGCTTTAAAAAAAAAATAAGGATAACTTTTTATTGGACAATAAAGTTCTTTAAATTTAAACAATGTATTGCAAGTTTAAAGTATACATTAATATTTACGTAAATACAAAACCTCTGTCGGCTTGGTGTGTCCTGGCTTTTAGGGTTAGGGTAAGGGGATAGAAAATATTAGACATACGGAGGGTCCCAGTAAAACATGGAAACCTGTGTGTGTGTGTACCTGGTATTTATCACGTTATGGGGACCAAATGTCCCCACAAGGATAGTAATACCAGTAAGTTTTGACCTTGTGGGGACATTTCTCAGGTCCCCATGAGGAAACATGCTTATAAATCATGCACAATGAGTTTTTCTGAGGAAGTAAAAGTGTGCACAATCTCCTGTGAGGGCTAGGTTTAGGTGTAGGGCCATAGAAAATACGGTTTGTACAGCATGAAAACCCTTACACCTATGGAATGTCCCCATAAAACATGTAAACCCAACATGTGTGTGTGTGTGTGTGTGTGTGTGTGTGTGTGTGTGTGTGTGTGGGTGTGTGTGTGTGTGTATGCATGTGGAAAGGTGCTGCCTCCAAATGCTTATTTTTTGCAACCATCCTTAAATGTCATCCCTGGTTAAAGACCCAGCTTGCTTGCAATTTTATGTGTGTGTGTTTTGAACTGTGCAAATTATGTATCCCTTATATTCAGTGTGTTTCCATATGGCTGGACTGAAATCATGATAAAGATCACAGGAGATCACTGCTTCTAAAATAAGTGTCCGTGAGGAGAGAGGAAGACATAAAAGCAGAGCCTTCAGATCCCAGCTGTGTGTCTATGAAGAGTGAGACATTCATCATACCTCTTCCCCTGTTTTCAGTGATGCATTAGTGACCTTTGACCTCAGGTGAGATTGTACACTATAATTAAGCTCAGGGACTTTTCTCTGGAGATATAGGACCAGTACTGAGACTGGGGCTTTTAACTGTGACTAACTTCATCAGTGATCCTATAAACCATTTATTCAACTAATATATTTGTAAGCGTTTAAGCGTTTCGTTAAAAAAATTTATTGAAATGGTTTAAACTGTCAATTCCATCTTATTGTGAAACTTTTGCTTATGTCTCCCACCATGAAAGAATCCCTAATGTTCAGTGATGGACCCCAGCCAGAAAAAAATTAAATGCTAATAGAAATGATTCTGAATGCTATAATATAAAAGATAACATTTTTCCATGAATAGAGAGAAACAGGCTGCGGCATCTCCAAAACCCAGCGGTGTCTCTATGTGTGACAAATCCATGTCTCTGGAATCAGTGGCCTCTAAGCTCAGGTAAGACTAAGACTTTTTTCAGCAGGTTGACTAGTTATAAAGTTCCTATTTCGAGAAGTAAGTGTCAGGTTTGAAAATCTCTTTAGTGTGCAAGGTCCTCCCAGTTGGCTGAATTTTAATTCAATTCTAATCTGACTCCATTTTATTATGACCTTGAATTTACCTGAAATGCAAATTAGTTGTTTGTCCATTTCAAATTATTATTATTCTCAGTTTAAAGCTTTATTATTCCCTTTGGGGCAATGGTTACGGCTATGGTGCTGCTTCACATACAACGACAACATTTAATACACATAGACTAAAATATTTTAACATGCGCGCACACACACAGACACACAGACAAAAATATGCTTACTACAAAAATGAATTGTTTCAGGCACAAAGGTAAATTTATGATTTGTGGAACATCCAGTTGTCCTTAAACACCATCCATCAGAGACATCAGCTCAAAATTAGAGGATGTGTCCTGTCCCCCATTATTTCATGCCATCCTCAACACCGTTGCTGTTCATATAGAGATGCAAGACTATGTAAAGGAACACCAATTTACATAGTAAATATTTGAAAACATTTACAATACCTTGCAGG
The DNA here is from genome assembly GCF_049309525.1 of Garra rufa. NCBI lineage: Eukaryota > Metazoa > Chordata > Actinopteri > Cypriniformes > Cyprinidae > Garra > Garra rufa. The sequence continues at coordinate 1,568,036 of NC_133366.1, read as the reverse complement.
TATTTTTTTCGTAGACAATGGCAAAGACCATCATATATATATATATAAAAGAAAAGACAATATTTTCAACAAATTAATTCTAAAAAGACCTAAGAGTGGGTTACTGCACAAAGTTTCCTCAAGACAGAACATTTTCTGATGCATTTTGAAAATGACCTCAGTATTTTGCTCAAACTTCAAAATATTGTCAAAAATTGTTTCGTGATATTTGTAATTCATTACTACATTAACATATACCCCATTAATAATCAGAGAAGATTGTGACTCAACCTAAGTCAATTTGTGTATAATATATAAAATGACTGTGCAAGTATATAATGTATCTGTAATAAACTTATGAGCCCTAACCTTTTGTTGTCGCTGTTAAAAAAAAATGCATAACCCATGAAACAACCACAATTAAAAAAAATTAAAAAAATAAAATAATATATATATATATATTTTATTAAAATGACGGGTTTCAGCGTATTAAATGGCAATGTAAAGTCAATGAACACAAGTGCCACACTGTTTCCAGATGCAGTATGTCAAAACAAAGAACGGAGCCTCTGGTTTTAAACAAAAAAAAAAGCGTTTTTATTCTAGCTTCATGCAATCTTTTTTTTTTTTTTTTTTTTTTTTAATCAACTCTTGAATGTGGATAAGCAACATTTTGAACAAAAACCTGAGAAAATCACATTTTTATAAAAGGCTATGCCTGGATCAGATTCAGATTGATGATCAATACTTGGATGGAATAGAACAAAAAAAATGCAGTTCATGGCCCCTTTTAAAGTGGTCATCAGGTGCAAAACTAACTTTTCCAAGTTGTTTGAACATTAATGTGTGTTGGCAGTTTGTGAACACAACCACCCTACAATGATAAAAATCCATCCACTGGTGTTTTCTTTTTAATCTTTAAAAGTAATATCCCCTTTTTAAAATCAGCTCATTCTCAGCTTCTTGTTGTTGTGACGAAATACATTTGATTGACATGAGCGTCTTACCTTAGCTCCGCCCCTCACCGAGCTGAAACAGTCCCAAAACGATCATCATTGTGTGATTCAGGTGCAGAAGCAGACTCTAATTGAGCGATTGAGGTGTTCTGTTGTTGAATGTAATACTTAACACAGCCGTCGTCATTTACTGAAGATGCAGAGGAAAACGTTACTTTCACTTTTAAAAGGAAAGCGTGTTCCGGTCTGAATATGCCTCTGTGTTCATGCAAATCATTCCTGATGCAGCTTCACCCACAGCAGAAGTGAGTGTAAAGATTTTTTATGCATCTTTGTGTATGGCCTTTCTTAATAATGTGCTTATAAGCAAGTTTCACTGCTAAAAGCGGCTAAAGTAAACAAATATGTCTTGCAATCCTAAAGAGGGGCGGGGAAAGCAGAGCTTGTTGGCATTTAAAGGGGCCATGTCTTAAAACGAGCTGAGTTTTTGCAGAGCTGATTTTGACAAGGTAAAAGGCTGTTGTTGTTTTTTACACTACTGTTGAGAATTTTTAATCAAAGTATATTATAGACTTTTCATTAAGACCCTAAAGAATCATATGAACTTGTGGAAAATGGGCATCCGATGACCCCTTTAAAGGTACTAGGATATGCCACTACTGGTCAACATGTGGTTTTTGTTCTCTAGCTTTGATTATCTTTGCAGTGATGAGAGGGATGATCTGATCCAGGTTCAGTCCAGATGTGGAGTTTGTGAGCAGGTTCTGAGAGATCCAGTCTCTATCACATGTGGACACAGTTTCTGCAGACAGTGCATCAGTTTATACTGGGATCAGTCCAGTTCTTCAGAGGACTTTGACTGTCCACAATGCAGAAAGAGATTCAGAACACGTCCTGTTCTACAAACACACAGAATCATGAGAGGATCCAGTTCTGCTGGTTTTGCTCGCTGTTCCACACAAGCAGCCCTGCAGGAGGAGCCTGGAGACCTTCAGAAACCAATAGATGATGAACTACAGAGAGTGAGAGACCAGCACAAAACCAGCATGAAGAACAAATATGAGAGGTTATTTGAGGGAATGAAACTCCAAGAGAATGAAACCCTGTTGAACAGGATCTACACACAGCTCTACATCATAGAGGGAGAGAGAGAAGGAGTGAATGAAGAACATGAGGTTTTACAGATGGAGAAAACAGCCAAAACACAACACTCACAAGACACTCCGATCTACTGCAATGACATCTTTAAAGCCTCATCTGAACCAGGATGTGAGGAGAAAGACCAAATCAAGACTGTTCTTACTAAAGGCATCGCTGGAATCGGAAAAACGGTCTCTGTGCAGAAGTTCATTCTAGACTGGGTCGAGGGAAAAGCCAATCAGGATGTAGATTTCATGTTTGTGCTTCCATTTCGAGAGCTGAACTTGATCCGAGATCATCAGTACAGTCTTCACAGACTTCTGCTGGACTTTCATCCTGAACTTCAAGATCTGCAGTCAAAGGTTTATGAGGAGTGTAAAGTTGTGTTCATCTTTGATGGTCTGGATGAAAGCAGACTGAGACTGAGGTTTTCAGATGATCAGAAAGTTTGTGATGTGACTGAGACTTCATCAGTGGGTGTGTTGATGTCAAACCTCATGAAAGGAGAACTGCTTCCCTCTGCTCTCATCTGGATCACCACCAGACCAGCAGCAGCCAATCAGATCCCCTCCAAATACATCAACCGTCTGACAGAAATTCAGGGATTCAATGAGCCTCAGAAGGAGGAATATTTCAGGAAGAGAATCAGTGACCAGCATCAAGCCAGCAGAATCATCTCACACATCAGAAGAGCAAGAAGCCTCCTCATCATGTGCCACATCCCCGTCTTTTGCTGGATCTCATCCACTGTGCTTCAAAATCTCCTGGAAGAAGATCTGAGTGCAGAAACCCCTCAAACTCTGACTGAAATGTACATCCACTTCCTGCTGATTCAGATCAACATGAGTAACCAGAAGTATGAAGAGAGAGATCCAGAGAAACTCCTGCAGTCCAACAGAGAAGTGATTGTGAAACTTGCTGAAGTGGCTTTCAAACAGCTGATGAAGGGCAATGTGATATTCTATGAGGAGGACCTGATTGAGAGCGGCACAGATGTCACTGATGCCTCAGTGCATTCTGGGATTTGCACAGAGATTTTTAAGGAGGAATCTGTGATTCATCAGAGGAAAGTCTACAGCTTCATCCATCTGAGCGTTCAGGAGTTTCTCGCTGCTTTCCATGTGTTTTATGCACATGTGGTCAAGAAGCTTGGCCATGAATATGACTCTGAATATGTCACTGAATATGACTCTGAATATGATATTCAATATGACTCTGAATATGACTCTGAATATGACTCTGAATATGACTCTGAATATGACTCTGAATATGACTCTGAATATGGCTCTGAATATGACTCCAGCCATAAATATGAATTTCTGCATGAATTTGATAAAGCCTCTCTGTATGATCTCCTAACATCAGCAGTAGATAAATCTCTTTATTATAAAAATGGACATCTGGATCTCTTCCTGCGGTTTCTCCTGGGCATCTCACTTGAGTCCAACCAGAAACTCTTACAGGATCTACTGACACACACAGAGAACAGCTCAGAGAGCATCAGCAGAGCCACACTGTACATTCAAGAAAAAATCAAAGATGATTTTATAGGGCATCTCTCAGCTGATCAATCCATCAATCTGTTCCTCTGTCTGCTGGAAGTGAAAGATCAGACTCTGTCCAGAGAGATTCAGGAGTTTGTGAAATCAGACAAACACTCAGAGAAGAAACTCTCTCCTGCTCACTGCTCAACAATCTCCTACATGTTTCAGATGTCAGAGGAGCTGCTGGATGAGCTGGACCTCAAGAAATACAACACATCAGATGAGGGGAGAAGAAGACTGATACCAGCTGTGAGCAACTGTAAAAAGGCTCTGTGAGTATTTAATTATTGATTAATAAAATGGCTGTTTTTTTTAGAAGGCTTTTTAAAATGTTAAAATTACTCTTTTTAATAAACCACACTGCTGGACATTGTTGATATTTGAAATCATCCCAAACAAACACACCCCTCTCTTCACATCTCCAAAACACTCTACAATCCTAACTGCCCTGCTCCGAGTCAGTCTTTAAAGGAACACTCCACTTTTTTGGAAATAGGCTCATTCTCCAACTCCCCCTGAGTTAATAAGTTGATTTATACCGTTTTGAAATCCATTCAGCCGTTCTCCTGTTCTGGCGATATCACTTTTAGCATAGCTTAGCATAAATCATTGAATCCTATTAGACCAGTAGCATCGCGTTCAAAAATGACCAACGAGTTTCGATATTTGTCCTATTTAAAACTTGACTCTTCTGTAGTTATATCGTGTACTAAGACCAGCGGAAATGTAAAGCTGCGGTTTTCTAGGCAGATAAGATTAGGAACTACACTCCCATTCCGGCGTAATAGTCAAGGAAGTTTCCTGCCGTAATATGACCGAAGCAGGCGCAGTAATATCACACAGCACATGTGGAAATGCTTACTTCCGTCAACATATCCAACGTGACCAACTGCATGCACAGGCAGCGTTCCTCGCCAAGGAGACATTTGTGAGAGACGATTTAGAAAATATTTACTTTGGTGCAGATCCTGAACCGTATCAATTTGAACCAGAATTCACTGAAGCTGAGGTTTTGGAACGAGGACTTGGATGCAATGCTGCATCCTGCAGTAGTAGATTTTTTTTCCGGTTTGACAAAATAAACTGGAAAAAACGTCACACGCCGAGTGGACCTAATGGCCAGCTGTCGCCAGAGTAAGTTATTCCTGCAACCACTATAATATATAATATAAAGATTTTGAATGCAAACTGTCAGTTTGCAGTTTCAGGCTTATATTCATGATGTACACTTTTACTCAAAACTCACTTTAAAACACCACCGACTGTTCTCAATAACTTTCTTTTGCAATCACACATGGAATTTGGTCATAGCAAATACTAAACCAACTGTTCGCCCAAACCTAGTCGTCAGGTATTGTATTTCACAGGTAACGTTAGCCAACAATAGCAATTAATCATGTTACACTTACAGCCATGGGCGATGCTCCTCGTTGTCCTGTCTGTAACGTTACTGAAGGTTGTTGGGATCGCCGTGTCCTTTGGACGCCGTGCTGTAGTACCGGTAAAACTATCCAAATAGTCATCAGGTTGAAAATGATCGGAGCAAACACGCCATTTCTTGATCGTTTCTAACGGTGTTTTGAGATCTATGTTCAGAGCAGCCAGCCATTGATTCATTAGTCGGAATTGCTTTTTTTTTCGTGGGAATTCTATGAAACATGGTAGTAGAGTAAGTTTTCGACTTACTATCACAGCCCCTTACAATGCACATAACCATAACTAATCACACACAGGTAAATCCAGCCACTAATAATTTACCAGTTGCAACTCTGACAGCTGCAACAACCAGAATTACACAAACTTAGTGCCGGTCACATTGGAAGTTACCTAGCTGGGATCTAATTTCAGGCGCTGTGTGATATTACTGCGCCTGCTTCGGCCATGTTACGGCAGCAAACTTCCTTGACTATTACGGAATGTAGTACCTAATCTTATCAGCCTAGAAAACCGCTGCTTTACATTTCCGCTGGTCTTAGTACACGATATAACTACAGAAGAGTCAAGTTTTAAATAGGACAAATATCGAAACTCGTTGGTCATTTTTGAACGCGATGCTACTGGTCTAATAGGATTCAATAATTTATGCTAAGCTATGCTAAAAGTGATATCGCCAGAACAGGAGAACGGCTGAATGGATTTCAAAACGGTATAAATCAACTTATTAACTCAGGGGGAGTTGGAGAATGAGCCTATTTCCAAAAAAAGTGGAGTGTTCCTTTAACCCTAATCACCGGTTTGCAAGGTGAATGCACTAACAGTGACACTAAACACTACATTCTCTAGCAGTCGTCAGTGCACCTCTTGGGATCAGGGGGTTTACCTGCACAAATCTCACTAGCTGGCCTGGTAATTAGTTTCTGTAATTACATTTATAATTAGACTGTTGACCCAATCCTTTACACCTTAACCCACCCTTAATCCCATACCACCAAACCTGTCCCTAACCTTACCCGTATCCCACCTCAATAGCAGCAAAAGTGTTTTGCAATACAATATGAACACAATAGGTACATTTGTATTACGTTTTTATGTAAATACATGTTAGTTAAAGGGATAATTCACCCAAAAATAAAAATTTGATGTTTATCTGCTTATCCCCAGGGCATCCAAGATGTAGGTGACTTTGTTTATTCAGCAGAACACAAACGAAGATTTTTAACTAAAAAGGGTGCAGTCTGCCAGCCATATAATGGCAGTGGATGGGCACCAGACCTTTAAAAGTAAAAAAAAAAAACATGCACACACAAATCCAAATTACACTCTGCGGCTCGTGACGATACATTGATGTCCTATGACACGAAACCATTGGTTTTTGCGAGAAACTGAACAGTATTTAAATAATTTGTTACCTTTGATACACAGCCACGTCCATCTCTCCTGAGCACAAGCTCATCATCCGACTGCAGGGTGTAATTTGGATTTGTCTGTGTATGTTTTTTTTTTTTTTTACTTTTAAAGGTCTGGTGCCCATCCACTGCCATTAGATTGGCTGGCAGACTGCACCAGTTTTTGTTAAAAATCTACATTTGTGTTCTGCTGAAGAAACAAAGTCACCTACATCTTGGATGCCCTGGGGGTAAGCAAATAAACATTAAATTTTCATTTTTGGGTGAACTATCCCTTTAAGGCCACTTAATGTAAAGTGGGACTTAAATTTTTTTTTCCTTAAAATATTGCTTTTGTACTGTATGATAGTACTTACAAACCATTTGTGTGTCTGACTTTTTTAGTAGGCCATATACAGATGTTTTTCTTTTCTTTTTTTAAGTGACCAGAAAAGAAGGAACCATTTTTTTGTTGTTGTTTAAAAGAAGTGGGTGACTTGTTTACTCCATTTAGTCCATTATTTTCCAATATGTGGACCTAAGGGCGTAGATTTGCTTTTGTCATTGGTGGGGACATAAACCCAAGTAAACCCACCCAATCATTTTCGCATTTATGATGGACCTTTGACCACAGTTTTATGTCACCTAAAGTCTTTATTTATAGCTTATGGTATCGCCAACATAATCATAATTTATAAAATAGTTTTTTTAATGTTAGTGTGACAGTAATTACACAATTTTGATTTTGTGAACCAACAACATCAGCATCAGTGTGTCTTCCTCACGCATCACTTTATTTTAATATTAATCGAATTGGACCCAGGACTCTGCTGTTGCTGTAGGAATGAACACAACTTTTATGTGCATCTGACTGACATATAAACCGACTGCGTTACACCCATGTATTAAACGTGCGTCCTTGAAATGTTACTTTAGTGAAAATCATGAATTATGTGCCAATTTTACCTCATTTTTACACAATACTTGTTTTATTTTTGTATTGTCAATTATTTTCTTATTTAAATGTTTTTATAAGGTTGCCCTGATACCTCTTAGAAAAACAGGCCTGAACTCCAACTTATTGTGCTGTGTTTCATCTCCCATCCAGTCTTGCTGGCTGTAATCTCACTGATCAGTCCTGTGAAATTCTGTCATCATCTCTACAATCCTCAAGCTGTGTCTTAAGAGAGCTGGACCTGAGTAACAATGATCTTAAGGATTCAGGAGTAAAGCTGCTCTTTGATGGTCTGAAGAGTCCAAACTGTCAGCTGGAGATACTGAGGTTTGTCAAATATCTCCACTGATGTTTTGCTTTAAATTGCTTATGAAAAGCACTGTGCAAAAAATTAATGGCCAAGCAATGAAAGTGCTGTAGTCCCTATTGTTATTGTTATTGCATTTTAGTCTATAATAGTCCCCACTGAGAGTCTATTATAATGAATAACTCTATAGTGCCACCAGCCGTTCAGAAAATCACTTTTAAAATTGTTATAGGGTCACTCTATCTATCTATCTATCTTCAAACCTTATCTATCTATCTATCTATCTTACTAGTCATGCTAAAATCATACTAGCGACTTGCTAGTCATGCCAGAATCATGCTAGCGACTTGCTAGTCGACTTGCTAGTCGTGCTAAAATCATGCTAGCGACTTGCTAGTCTAGCTAAAATCATGCTAGCGACTTACTAGTCTTGCTAAAATCATGCTAGCGACTTGCTAGTCATGCTAAAATAATGCTAAAATAATGCTAGCGCCTTGCTAGTCGTTCTGAAATCATGCTAGCGACTTGCTAGTCTTGTTAAAATCAAGCTAGCGACTTGTTAGTCATGCTAAAATCATGCTAGCGACTTGCTAGTCATGCTAGAATCATGCTAGCGACTTGCTAGTAATGCTAAAATCATGCTAGCGACTTGCTAGTCATGCTAAAATCATGCTAGCGACTTGCTAGTCATGCTAAAATCATGCTAGCGACTTGCTAGTCATACTAAAATCATGCTAGCGACTTGCTAGTCATGCTAAAATAATGATAAAATCATGCTAGCGACTTGCTAGTCATGCTAAAGTCATGCTAGCGACTTGCTAGTCATGCTAAAATCAGGCTAGCGACTTGCTAGTCATGCTAAAATCAGGCTAGCGACTTGCTAGTCATGCTAAAATCATGCTAGCGACTTGCTAGTCATACTAAAATCATGCTAGCGACTTGCTAGTCATGCTAAAATCATGCTAGCAACTTGCTAGTCATACTAAAATCATGCTAGCGACTTGCTAGTCATGCTAAAATAATGATAAAATCATGCTAGCGACTTGCTAGTCATGCTAAAATCAGGCTAGCGACTTGCTAGTCATGTTTAAAATCATGCTAGCGACTTGCTAGTCATGCTAAAATCATGCTAGCAACTTGCTAGTCATACTAAAATCATGCTAGCGACTTGCTAGTCATGCTAAAATAATGATAAAATCATGCTAGCGACTTGCTAGTCATGCTAAAGTCATGCTAGCGACTTGCTAGTCATGCTAAAATCAGGCTAGCGACTTGCTAGTCATGTTTAAAATCATGCTAGCGACTTGCTAGTCGTGCTAAAATCATGCTAGCGACTTGCTAGTCGTGCTAAAATCAGGCTAGCGACTTGCTAGTCGTGCTAAAATCAGGCTAGCGACTTGCTAGTCGTGCTAAAATCAGGCTAGCGACTTGCTAGTCGTGCTAAAATCAGGCTAGCGACTTGCTAGTCGTGCTAAAATCATGCTAGCGACTTGCTAGTCGTGCTAAAATAATGCTAAAATCATGCTAGCGACTTGCTAGTCATGCTAAAGTCATGCTAGCGACTTGCTAGTCATGCTAGAATCATGCTAGCGACTTGCTAGTCATGCTAAAATAATGCTACAATCATGCTAGCGACTTGCTAGTCGTGCTAAAATCATGCTAGCGACTTGCTAGTCATGCTAAAAATCATGTTAGCGACTTGCTAGTCTTGCTTAAATAATGCTAGCGACTTACTAGTCATGCTAATATCATGCTAGCGACTTGCTAGTCATGCTAGAATCATGCTAGCGACTTTGCTAGTCATGCTAAAATAATGCTAAAATCATGCTAGCGACTTGCTAGTCATGCTAAAATCATGCTAGCGACTTGTTAGTCATGCTAAAATCATGCTAGCGACTTGCTAGTCATGCTAAAATCATGCTAGCGACTTGCTAGTCATGTTAATATCATGCTAGCGACTTTGCTAGTCATGCTAAAATAATGTTCAAATCATGCTAGCGACTTGCTAGTCATGCTAAAATCATGCTAGTGACTTGCTAGTCATGCTAAAAATCATGTTAACGACTTGCTAGTCTTGCTTAAATAATGCTAGCAACCGCATAGCAACCGCATAGCAACACCTTAGCAACCACCCTGGGTACCTTAGCAACCGCATAGCAACACCTTAGCATCTATTCACATTCAAACTATTTATATCTTCTAACTATTTATATCTATAAATCTATCTATTTTCAAACTATTTATATCTATCTAGCCTATCTATCTTCAAACTTTATTAATCAAACTAAAACTATTTCAAACTGAAAACCTTTAAACTTTCTTTAAACTAAAAGCTTTTAAAACTACTTAAAACTTACTGGCTAGGCTTTCTCAAGCCAACTTAAAGTTTGCTAACAAACTTTTTATCTAGTTATTATTATTATTAATTTATTTTTGTCCAATTTTGGGGGAATAATCTCATTTTTGGACTAAGCCACAGAAAAAATTACTAAACAGAATTTTGATGTTCATATTTATTCAAAAGTTACGGTGTTGCAAACTTAACGTTGATCTAAAATTGGGTCAGAGGCTATATCTTTGCAATATTTTGTTCAATTGAAATAAAACTGAGGGTCCTTGGCAAATTTGGGAACCACATCTCCTACAGGTCATGAGGCCTGAAAAGTATCTATTTTTTGCTTATAACTTTTGAACAGTTTGTCAAAAGTTTTGTATGAATTTGTATGAATTATTGACAGCATGTCCCAAAGGTACCTGAGAAGTTTGAACACAGCACAACCTAGTGTTTCAGGACTTTTTAAATCATTGTCCAGATTTTGATTTGTGTCTATACATTCCTTGGCTTATGCCGATTTGTGACAACTCATTTTTAACAACTTTGTTTGTCACTTTGAAGTAAATTAAAAAAGGTCTTTTCACTATTTCTCCTTCAAAATTTGTCCAGTTCTTTCAAAAAATGGCTCAGATTATCTTTGGAGTGAGCCACACAGTTATGAACAGACTGAACAGATTTTTGATATTTGCTACCATTTCTGAGAAATACCCCTCAAGTTGGCCATGTCTGTGTTTATCTTATGCTTGTTAGCTTACTAATTGGTTATCATGCTAACCAGTTGCCATTCTTTTCTTCAGCTATCAGGTAACCTGTTAACTATGTTAACATGAAGGTAGCTTAGCTAACTGTCTTAACAAAGTAAGCTTAGTTAATTGGTTAAAATGCTGAGTATTGTTTTTTGTATTTTGAATTCAGTTTGGCGCATACCCAGAACGCAAGAGGTATTGTGGCCAGAGATGGTGCAAAAGGCAAAAGTTGCTTTTGTTCCAGACATTGTGATTTTCTTAGACTGGGGTAATCTGAATCAGAATCAAAAAAGAGGTTTATTGCCAAGCACACACAAGGAATTCATCTTTGTGTCAGGAGCTTCCAGTGCAAAAAGTACAGACGTAGTGCAGTAACGCATATAATCTAAGGTAATATAACATGTGGTGCATATACAGTAGTCAACATTCAAAGTGGATCAAAAAAGTTCATCAAAAGTTGTCCTAAGATAAGAACGGGTATTCTTTTTGGTTTTAGGACAAATTTGATGAAAGGTTTTGATCCACTTCGAATGTTGACTACTGTGTGTGTGTGTGTGTGTGTGTGTGTGTATATATATATATAATATATATATATATATATATATATATATATATATATATATATATATATATATATATATATATATATATATAATACACACACACACACACACACAGGGTGCGATTTGCTCTATATCATTTGTTCGTTGTTTGAAATGAAATCATTACAATTAATAGGCCTAACTTACAACTTGTTTTTATTAAGTTGTGATCACATTAGACTGTTTTCCTATGAAAAATATTTAATGACTTTTTATTTTATTTTATTTTTTTAGATTCATAATGTAGAGCCTTTGTCTAATGCTCACAGTGCTTGCAGACACTGGCTGTGTTCTAGTTTTTTATTCCCTTCCCTCACTAACTTTCCTCTGTCTCGTTGACTCAGTTGTACATCATTGATTATGTTGCATGAGTGCCCACTCACCATTGCAATGGGTCGAATTGAAATTTCCAACTTTAAAACGACAATTGGGATTTAACAGTGGGGAAGTTGTTAGGGAAATTTGTAAGTGAAGTGGTATGCAGCCTCTGTGCTTGCTGTGCCTTCAGTTCTTGGCCCCATATTGCTGTTAGCTTTAATTTTCCCCTGCATTTACTTTTTGTATGTGTTTCATTCAGATTTTCCAGATGTAATTTCACTGCTCAGTGTTGTGAGAGTTTGTCATCCGTTTTACAATCCTCAAACTGTGTCTTGAGAGAGCTGGATCTGAGTAACAATGACCTGCAGGATTCAGGAGTGAAGCTGCTCTCTGATGGACTGAAGAGTCCAAATTGTCAGCTGGAGATACTGAGGTTTCTATGAACAAGATAATATATAAAAGTTTCAAATAAACATTTTTAACATTATACTTTTAAAATATGTACATTTGCTATGGTTCTGATCTGTCTTTGTGTGTCTGTAAGTGATTTGATTGTGTATGTCTATAGATAACATGACTTTTTTTGTAGGTTGTCTGGCTGTATGGTGACAGAGGAAGGTTGTGGTTATTTGTCTTCAGCTCTGAGTTCAAACCCGTCACACCTAAAAGAACTGGATCTGAGCTACAATCACCCAGGAGAATCAGGAGTCCAGCTGCTCAAACACAAACTGGAGGATCCAAACTATAAACTGCAGATACTCAAGTATGAGGGGCATTTATCTATTAATTATTCATTCATTCCCATCATTTAAAATGGTCTATATCCAGTTTCTACATTTACAAATTACAATTATAAACACAAGGATACATTCCCTTAATTATCAAAAGAACAAGGGAGTAAAACCAAAGAATATACTTTTGATGTAGAAAACCAGATTGTTGAGCTTTACAAAAATAGAATGTGTCAAATAGAATTGCAACTAAAGATGGTGAGGAGATGAGTTCAAGTGGCCAAGACTCTCCAAGGATCACAGCCAGAGAATTGCAAGGATTAGTTGATTCTTGAGGCCAGAAAGGCTAAAAAAAAAAATAATCAAACAGCCCCTACATCACCACATGTTTTTCAGGATGGTTTCAAGAAAAATCCTCCTTGCTTCTCTAAATTTATTTTGCAAATGTTCAGTTGTCAGACATAACTGTAACTTCAAATTGAACGGGCTTAAATAGTCAGATGAAACAAAAAAATAGCTTTTTTGACCGCAAACCCACCAGATGTGTTTGGTGCAAACAGGAATAAAAAGTACCCCATGCCCATTTTTGGAAGAGAAGAGAAGAACTGAAGAGCAGAATAATTGCAATAATTAATAGTTGCATTTTATAATGAGATTTTCCCCCAATTTCCATTTTTTGCTTCAATGATAAAAATTTGAATTAAAATTGTGAATTTTTAAATGAAAGATCAAATGCGGGTATATTTTTACAGCAACCTTTGCTCATATTGACCAAGGTTACCAATAATAGATGGCATTGTATACTGACCCAGAAACAAGGTTGCTAGGTCTGCAAAACAAAATCAGTCCAAATGTTAATTCAAACTAACCTTATAGTGTTTTTTTGTTTTTGTTTTTTTTGCATGGTTTTATTCTCTGCCGAAATCCTGTTCTAAGGAAGATCACTTTAAAGCTTAATAACCAACAAGTGTTCAAAACTATTTTCTTACTTTAGACCGATTTACAGTGGTAAGCTTGTAATAACGTTGTCTAATTTGAGTGGTACTGGTAGCTTTTCACAGGAAATAAAAGCATGCCACAGTTCGTCTTTGCATCATTGCATAACATCTGTAAACATAAAGGAGTTCTGGCTAGTAGGCTATATCGCATGTGAGGATCTTGCAGGTAGCAGATTGTTTATAGCCTTTTCTCACAGCAGCTGGAATAATTAAACTTAAAACAAGGGCCTTACTGTCTAATTGATATTTGTTTATATACAAGTACAAGTCTTTTTTTGGAAGTGAAGTATGAAGCAGAGACCTTCCATTAGAAAACCAAAAATTCAAATGACTTAGGAATTAAGCAATGTGTTGTACTAGTGCCGAAAAAATACACCAATACCAAAAAAATTAAACAAATACCAACGTTGTGCAATTTTCAATACCTTACGATGGTAGTTAAATCAGTGTAACATGACAGATAATGTGAAAGATATTAGTTTCTGCACCAAACTTACTGAAAATAAGCACTGTAGAATTTAAGTTTGGAATTCTGCGTACAACCAAAATAAAAAAAATCTAGGAATCAGCAAAACTGTTGGGACCAGTCTGCAAACAATACCACATTGTGCTTTACATTAGACCTCTCACAACATCTGAATTAGTATTATACCAAGGTCTGCTTTAACTGTCTGTTGGTGGTTGGATGGCTTGAGAGCAGTGTTATTACCAGGTGTTTAGAATTTTTTTTTTTTTTTTTTTTTTTTTTTTTTTTTTTAGGTTAAAGGGATAATTAAGCCAACAGTTCTACTTTTTCAAATCCTCATGACTTTGTTGATAATTCCTACCAATTGAGTTTTTTTTAAAGGGTTCAGTATATCTTTTTGTATTCTGCAGAAGCTAATTATTCAGAGATTTGGAATAACATGGGGGCTATGGAATGATGGCAGAATTTACATTTTTGGGTGAACAAAGTTTGTGTCTGTGTGTTTGTTGCAGTAAAGATTGTGTTTCTTTTTCCTTTTTGTCTGTATAATACAAATATGACATGTGTATGTTTGTGTTTTATAGTGTGGATCATGGGGGAGAGTTGAGAATTAAAGCAGGGCCACAAAGATGTAGGTCTATAAACAACTCATTTACATTTAAATTTACATTTACATTTAACAGACACTTTTATCCAAAGCAACTTACAAAAGAGGACAATGGAAGCAATCAAAATCAGCAAAAGAGCAATAACATGCAAGTGCTATGACAAGTATCATTTAGCCTAATATGCTAACACATTGCAAGTTTTTTTTAAATTGTATAATAAATAAAAATACAATTTTATCATTTAATGATATGTTGTTGATTTATCTCTCATAGTGTGTTTCTCTCTTCTTGTGCTCAGATGCTTGTGATCTCACTCTAGATCCAAACACAGCAAACACTCATCTCATCCTGTCTGAGGAGAAGAGAAAGTTGACGTGTGTGGAAGAGAAGCAGCCATATCCTGATCATCCAGAGAGATTTGCTGGGTGGTTTCAGGTTCTGTGTGGAGAGAGCCTGACTGGATGCTGTTACTGGGAGGCTGAGTGGGACGGACCGGGGACAGAAATAGCAGTGACGTATAAAGGAATCGGAAAGAAAGGAGGGAGTGATCAGTTTGGATCCAATGACAAATCCTGGAGTCTGATTTGCACTGAAAACAGATTTGCAGTCTGCCACAAAAATAGTCAAACTGACATACGTATTCCTCCATCCCAGTCTAATAGAGTAGGAGTGTATCTGGATTGGCCAGCCGGCTCTCTGTCCTTCTACAGTGTCTCTGACACACTCACACACTTACACACATTTAACACCACATTCACTCAACCCGTCTATGCTGGATTCAGGGTTTGGTACTTCAACACCTCAGTGTCTCTCTGGGACATGAAACATCCTTTGAAAAGCAACAGAGACCCACAAATAACCAGGTGAGTGAAATATACTGTGTTAGGGATGTGCAATAATGACAAAAAAAAAGATATCTTTATTTTTTGGAATATTGTCAATAATGATAAATAGACAATATTTTGCTGAGCACTGTTAGTGTGCTGGTACTTTTACAGGTTTAGTGCGGCCCTGGACAGCTGACGTCCAAAGCTTTTGATATTTTTAATATTCTGTGGTTCGTTTGCAACAGAAATTAATCTAAGTTTAAATGAATTTTTACCTTTGTAAAGTCATTTATAATTTATAAATTTAATTATAGTTATTTGTTTAAGATGCTTTTTGTTGACAAAATACAGCAGAAACAAGCACTGTAGCAACCAAAATGTAACTCACTTAATATTTGACTTCTTGCTTTTTGAACTCTTAATTAAATCATTCACATTTCATGTCATATTAACTATATCAGATGATATATAAATATGACGGTCATACAGGGGCATATTTGCCGCCTTGTCTTGTAGGGATGTACCGATCCGAATCGGCCGAGATTGCTTGCGCGTTTTGTCTGTAAAGCCAGTTCTGTAATCAGCGGTAAATGCCATCAGGTGCTTGATTTCACGTTGAGCCATATATACTACACACAGCCGTTGTTTACCGACGAGCTGCGCAAATCAATGTTCATTATCAGCGTGAATGTGCGCAGCTCGTCAGTGAACAACGGCTGTGTGTAGTATATACGGCTCAAAGTGAAATCACGCACCTGATGGCATTTACCGCTGATTACAGAACCGGCTTTACAGACAAAACGCGCAAGCAATCTCGGCCGATTCGGATTGGTGCCATCCCTATTGTCTTGAATTTTGGAGGAATTCTAAATGTATTTTAATAGACTAAATCTCTCTAAATGAGCATGCTTATGTATTCATGCACTCTCTGGGTGTGTTTTTGTTTGGATTTTACGATATACTCAATAATGTCAAATCTCATATTATTTAAACGACAATTACGATGTTACTGTTGACCAGGGGTGGCAAACTCTGCAGGACTGTGGCTCTCCAGGACCAGAGTTCAGCTTGTACTTTAATAAAAACTCCTGCCTGTAGCTTCCTAGTAACCCTTCAGACCTTGGTTAGCTTGTTCAGGTGTGTTTAATTGGGGTTGAAGCAAAACTCTGCAGGGTTGCGGCTCTCCTGGACCGACGTTCACCACCCCTGTTGTAGACTATATATATATATATATATTGTGCACAGCATGCTTCAAGGGCAATGGTTGAAACTTGGTTGCAGTTACATAGAAAAAAAATAACTACTGAAAAATAAAAAACATCACAAATTTTATAAGCACTCGTGTATTTTTCCCAAATTCCACATTATTCAAACATTTTTTTCTTAGCACAAACTTTGCTCTTCATTCTTGATACGCAAACATGCACGTTTGAATCACAAGCAATAGCATGAGATCAAACACCTTTGCAGTCCATCAAAGCATTCTCAAAATCTGTTTTAAAACACATGAACCCATTCTAATTGTTTTTGATTCACCTCAGTATGCATAAATTAATCACGATTAAATCACACTTAACATGAAAGTTTTTAAATATACTTTTATATTGCAATAATTTAACATTCAGACTTCAAATGACTGTAGAAACAACATAAAGACTGAAGGTAGGTATCACTGATACCAATATTATTGATGTCTCTAGGGATTTGTTTCCTGATATTGAACTATTGACTATAGCCATTTAAAATTACAGTGTAATTAAGAGCTGTTATTAGATTTAAAAAAAAATATAATAATAATAATAACCTTTGTTATTACAAACTGTCATTACCATTATTTAAGACACTGTATTTGTCGCAGAAGAGATTGTTTCTTTGTTTTTCCGTTTTGTCTTAATACAAATATGACATTGTGTTTTATAGTGTGGATCATGGAGGAGAGTTCAGAATTGAGGCAGAGCCACAAAAATGTAGGTCTACAAAAACACACTTAATGATATGTTGATTTAATGATATGATTTTCTCATATAGCAATGTTTTCTCTTTTCTCTCATTTACGTCAGATGCTTGTGATCTCACACTGGATCCAAACACAGCACACACTCATCTCATCCTGTCTGAGGAGAAGCGAAAGGTGACGTGTGTGGAAGAGAAGCAGCCGTATCCTGATCATCCAGACAGATTTACTGGGTGGTTTCAGGTTCTGTGTGGAGAGAGTCTGACTGGATGCTGTTACTGGGAGGCTGAGTGGGACGGACCGGGGACAGTAATAGCAGTGACGTATAAAGGAATCGGGAGAAAAGGAGGGGTTTACTGTCAGTTTGGATACAATGACAAATCCTGGAGTCTAAATTGCACTCATAATGGTTTCACAGTCTGCCACAATAGTAGGCAAACTAACGTTCTCATTCCTCCATCCTTGTCTAACAGAGTAGGAGTGTATCTGGATTGGCCGGCTGGCATTCTGTCCTTCTACAGTGTCTCTGACACACACACACTCACACACTTACGCACATTCAACACCACATTCACTGAACCCCTCTATGCTGGATTCAGGATTTATTCCTTTAACACCTCAGTGTTTCTGTGGGACATGAAACATCCTTTGAGAAGCAACAGTGATCCACATACAACCAGGTGAGTGAAATGTGTGTATGAAATACTCATTTAATCTAGTTATGTGTAGCCTAAATTAAAAAAAATAACTTTTTGTCACACCTCCTAATTGTTAATTGAATAAAATTACCTGCCATATGTTTTTCATACCATCTTCATAATTGTTTAGAAACTATAGTATTTATGAACTATGTCCTGAAAAGTTGCTTTTTTGCCTATTTTGTTATTAATGATAGACTTCATAGATATTATTTGCAACATTATATACTAGATTGCTTTCCTTTCTCTGTAAAAACATGAAGTAATAGTGAAAAACCAATGGTAAGTTTTTCACAAAAGTTGTTGGGAGGTGTGAGAATTTCGACATTTTCATTTTTGAGTAGTTTTTTTAAGTCGATTTCTGTGTTGATTTGTGTAATTTATGTGCCGTGGAGGTCAAATGACCATTCTTTCGTTTTGACTGTCAAACCGCTTATGATGTTGCAATTACCATTTATCATCACTCTTTCATTCTGCCTTTAAGCTCCTGTAACCTCAAATCTTCTGAGCTCAGTGTTCACCCACTGCTGAAGTGTCAGTCTTGCGTCCGTATAGCTGATCCAGATCAGTGGGTTCAGATTGAGCCGTCATCCTGTACAGACAAAGGAGTGTCAAAGTTCAGGGTCAGCACTCAGCCAGGCCGTTACGAGTGTGTCAGGACCAGGATGCGATGGGTCTGTGATTGTGACGTCAAGCTTCAGTATCACACCATCGATGGTCAGTTCCTCAACGCAGAATTGGAGAGGCTGCAATGCAACCGAATCGCTCCAGTGATGGACGTGACGGTGATCTCAGGGAAACTGGAGGAAGTTCATCTGCCACATTACGCCTGTTTAGGAGAGTTTGAAGCTTACCTCAGAGATGCAGTGAAAGTCCTCAGTGTAAAAGATGAGGGAATAACCGTTGAACCTGTTCAGCTGACACGATTCCATGCTAAGATAGTCCAACCATCCTTCTCTATTAAAACATTAATCATAAGTTGGATAATGGGATGGGATGAACACTGCGATCTTCTAGTCTACATGCGCTCTAAAGTCCCTCTCATTCTACATGTCTATTTTTTTCCGGTTGATGCTCATGCAAAAGAAAACGTTGAGAAGATTGAAAAATCAAGTTGTTCAATCTTGCATCCCAGACCTGACAGGCCGTTTCGGATGAAAACACCACACGTTCTTGATGTTCCTGGTGCCTCTGTCCATCCCAAAGAAGGGATTACACTCAGAAGAGAAACTGACCCAAACTTCTTCAAGATCAAGACACGTCTGGAGAGTGATCTTCAAATGACTCTAATCAGACAGGAGGACAGGGAGATTGTCTGGACTGCAACATTTGAGAAAGATGAACTTGATCAGGTTCATCCACAGAGAGATGAGTCGCGTCTGAATAGTGAGGCAGATAAAGCTAGATATTTTAATCACCACTGGTCAAATATCATTCAGGGGGTTACAAATGTCCAGATCATTGCAGATAAACTGCTTCAGCAGCAACTTATCCATGAGGAACAATATTCAGAAATCACAGAGTGTGTAACCAGTCAGGATGGCATGAGAAAAATGTGTGACATTATACGTAAGCACGGCGACTCTATGAAAGCTAAATTCATCTCTGTTCTTCAGGAAGAGAAGCTTTACTGCTTTTGAACACTGCTCTTATTCTACACTTTTTGAGTTCAAGGTGCATCTTTTTGAACTGCTTAAAAAAAGCAACCTCAGATACACTGAATCCTTCTCTAGTGATGATACTTTAGACACTTTGGATGATACTTGGGCAGCAATGAGGTTTTTCAAAATATTCAATCATAGTAATGTTACAAATAAATCAAATTAGTTTTTGCATGTATAAGTAAATGTTCCACAGGGAAGGTAAAATGAGTTTAAAGCCAAAGTAGATTTATATTTGTCTAATAACTGCATTTCATACTTATTGGTTAATTGCTGATGTATTAGTGTGTGTGTGTGTGTGTGTGTGTGTGTGTGTGTGTGTGTGTGTTTAAAATTTAGAAGATAGACTTTTGGTTATTTCATGGCATTGAAATATTTTCATTTGCAGACATTATGAATAATGTGTGGTAAATTGGGATTAATGGTATGATTCACAAAATTCTAATTCTTCTGGGTTTAATTTTTCTCCATGGCTAAGCATACTTAACCCCTTGTTTTGGGCAAGTTGTATCGCTTCCATTTCACTAGCAACATTTCTGTGGCCTTTTTTTTATAGAAAACATCCTCAAATATAATTAGTTGTATGGTTACCTAATTTCTCCTTGCTTAGAGGAGTGTCTAAATCATTTCAATTTTATGCATGTTAGAAATAAATAGTAGAAAAATAAAGTGTAGAGTGATGGTTTTCCTATGAAAGCAGCTGAGTGCTCTAGATTTAAAAGGTTTAAAAGCAAAATGTGAGATTTGTCACTGATGTTTATTGAACCTGGAATATTTTTCTGTTGTTGGTTGAGCAAGTGACGGTTTAGTGTGTAGCTGCATGAATGAATGAGGCATTTCTATAGTGCTTTCATTGTGTATTGCCGAAATCGCTTTACAATCATATGGGGGATCTCTCCTCAACCACTGCAGCATCCACCTGGATGATTCGATGGCAGCCACAGTACAACAGTGTCAGTGCACTCACCACACACCAGCTACAGGTGGAGAAGAGAGAAAATGATAGAGCCAATAAAATGAGCCAGAGGAGGGAATTTGGCCAGGACACCTGGGATACACCCCTACTCTTTATGAGAACTGTCTTAAATGACTACAGAGAGTCAGGGCCTCATTTTAATGTCTCATCCAAAGGACATTGCTTTTTACAGTATAGTGTCCCCGTCACTATACTGGGGCATTAGGACCCCCATACACCACAGGGTGAGCGCCCCCTACTGGCCTCACTAACATCTCTTCCAACAGCAACCTCGTTTTCCACAGGAGGTCTCCCTAGACTCAGCCCTGCTTAGCTTTAGTGCGCAACTGGTCTTGGGCTGCAGGGTGATATAGCGGCGGCATGGTATTTATTTATTTCATAGTATTTAAGTTTGTATCTCTAGGAGCACACATTTCACTTCCAGTGCCACCAGAAAACTTTCACATTGTTTTTTTTTTTTTTTGTTTTTTTTTTTTCCTGAAATGTTTCTGCTTTTACTGGTTTACAAAAATCACTCCCACAGTATGAAAATGCAGAAGTGGGATGAATTTCAGAGCTTCTGCTCAAAGAGGCATCAGTTCAGAGGAGGAACAAGAAACATGTACATCCTCATAATTCACGGTAAGTCTATAAATACAACCTGTTAATCCAAAATTGTGAAATAAAGAGTGTAATCACTATAATCCATAACATTTGAGTACCTAGGTTTACATGTTAAGAGTAAAAATACTTATATTTTTTTTCTTTTTCTGCAGCAGTGATTCACTGATGGATGATGGCGTCTGTCAAAGAGCTGCTTGTGAACTCACTAAAGGATCTAGTAAAAGAGGATTTTAAGCAGTTCCGATGGTACTTAAAGAATTATTGGCATATTTCAAATTCTGAGATTGAGAATGCAGATGTCTTAGACATGGTGGAAAAAATCGTGGCACATTTTGGACCAGAAGAAACTGAAGATAATGATGGAGATCTTGAGGAAGAGGAAGCAGAACCTTCTGGCTGAGCACTTGGAGAATAAACATAAAGAAGGTAACGTTAAAATTACATTAATTTAATATATGTGACCCTGGACCACAAACCAGTCTTAAGTCGCTGGGGTATATTTGTAGCAATAGCCAAAAATACATTGCATGGGTCAAAAGTTTTGATTTTTCTTTTATGCCAAAAATCATTGAGAAATTAAGTAAAGTTCATGTTCCATGAAGATTTTTTGTAAAATTCCTACTGTAAACATATCAAAATGTAATTTTTGATTTGTAATATGCATTGTTAAGAACCTAATTTGGACAACTTTAAAGGTGTTTTTATCAGTCTTTTTGATTTTTTTGCATCCTCAGATTTCTGATTTCAAATAGATGTATCTCAGTCAAATATTGTCTGATCCTAACAAACCATACACCAATAGAAAGCTTATTTATTGAGCTTTCATATCATGTATAAATCTCAGTTTTGTCAAATTTAACCTTATGACTGGTTTTGTGGTCCAGGGTCACATATTAAGTGTTTAGAAGTGTAATGTTTTTAATGTAAATAATGGAGTAAATGTTGGCTTCCAGCTTAAAGTTTCCGCTGATGAGTTTGTGTGATTTATGTCATCCATTTTGTTTCATCTCTGTTTAACAGTTCAGGCTGAGGGAAATATGAAGGCTTCTGCCACTGTTGAAGCTACTTCAAAACAGATCTATGGTAAATAAAGATCACTGACTGTACAGGGAAATACATACTGGCACATAAATTAGGTTCACTCATATTTTAGTAATATGGATTTCTCATGTAGATACAATATAAAATATAAGCAGCAAATGCAGGGCCAAGCTTTGGTTTTACTTCTACTGTAATTCACCCGTCCCTTTGTCTTATTTAGGGTCACAGTCAGCTGGGTCAGCTTTTTTAAAAGGGCGATTTACAAATGCTCAGAAAACATGAAGTTCAGTACTTCTGTGTTCTGGATATGAAGGTGGATCTGTTACTGATCCACTGCATCATCAGTGCCTCAGATGCTAGCAGTGTATGAAAACTCTATGTTGTGGTTGTTTACACAAAAGGAACTAATCCCATACAAGAAAATCACTGCATGAAAAGGGGTATTTTCTTCAGTTGACGGCACTGTACACTGTTGTGGAAGTTTCAGGTTAACGACTGTTTACGGTAATGTTCAGGCAGAGCAGAAAATTGTCGATAACTGCCGAAAACTGATGTTGCATTGGCTTGGCAGTTGACACCCCCATTAGCACAATGAATTCCTGATGCCTTTGTTTATAAGTATTTTTCCATTTCCCCCCCTGATATTCTGGCTATTTCTGTGTAGTTACTTATGCTTCGTTGTACTCTGTAAGGATGGTGTGCATTGTACTGATTATCTGTAACAATTGTGTTTCCAGCTGTTGGAGGCGAGACAAAGTGTACTGGCTGATGACAAAGGACTACATTGTTTGGGTGTTGGGTGGATTGTGAGACCTTCACCAGTGCAAAGTGTGGCATTGCATTCACATGCGCCTGCAGAGTGGATTACCTTCCGATATATTACTACCACTAACATACAACCCAATGGGTGCAAAACGGCATACTGTAACATCTGTTTAACTTGTACTTGTTTGTGTGTATTTTTTCTTTGCTGCATCAATAAAGCTTTTTCATTTAATCAACATGTCTGTCCCAAATGTTTTTTCCCTAATATGTCCTTAGTTTGGAGTCCATGAAATAAGTCACATGAATACCCTATCCAATCTTAGCCTTATGTAAAATATATTATTATATCTTAATGATTATTTTAGACTAATATGAACCATATTTTTATTAAATAATAATAAGGGAGGGGTTTACTCAAAATTGTATTATAATTAGGCTACCCATGCTGACCAATAGCAGCAAATATATCAGCCAATAACAAATGCTTTTTCTATTTTAAAAGTTGTGGTTTCTTCCAATGGGTACTGTGGCAAATTCAAGTCTGCCCCTGGTCACAGGGATGCTGGAGCTTATTCAACATTTAGAGCCAGAGGCAAGTACCCTTATTAGATGACCAGTCTATCATTGTTGTATTGTTTATAATTTTGACCAGGACTTGTAACTGTCACGGAATTTGTGTAGTTGGTGCATGACTACAAAGAAACTGTAGTGTAGAATTTTTTGTTTGTTTCTTGCAAAATAATGCTCATAAAGCAGAGTTCCAGAAGTCAAAATCAGACTTTATTGGACAAAGGAACAACCCTGAAATGCCTCCACAATCTGACCATCTCTCCTGCAGTTTACACTTTTATACAGGTTTAAAAAAAAAAAAAAAAAATCATTTTCATTTTTTTCTCTCTCCTGGAAACCATCCCAGGACTCTCGAATTCCCGCACCACAGTCACCTGGTTATCTTGTATTCTTTGTAAGGGTGACTAGTCTATGTCAAAACATATTTTGATTGTGCCAGGTTAGAATTTACAGATAAATTGTGTTACAAAAAGACATTCATACTTCTTGTTGTTTCTTTTTTCTTTCTTCTTTCTCAAAGGCTCAGATGCAGGGGACAATAAAGCTTATCTTCGAGATTACAGAGATCAGCCTCAAACTAAAGAATAAATTGCTACAGGACTACAAGCGGATATTAGTGGATATTAGACAGGCAAAATGATTATATTTTGGTTTGGCTCAGCTACAAAATCAGACATCAGAAGATTGCAGAGAACGGTTCGGTCTGCTGAGAGGAAGGTGCTCCCCTGCCCACCCTTCAAGAACTGTACACATCCAGAGTGAGGAAAAGAGTTCAGAAAATCACTCTGGACCCCTCACATCCAAGCCATCCCCTCTTTGAACTCTTACCATCCGGCCAGCGCTACAGAGCCCCAAATATCAGGACTACCAGACGCATGAACAGTTTTTTCCCCCAGGCAATCCACCTTATGAACAGATAAAATGTTCCTCCCATTGTGCAAAAATGTGTGGAATAATCTGACATCTACTGCTAGCACTCTAACACATCCCTGCATTCCATCCTATCACCTATAGCACAACTGAACATATTTATTTGTCAATTTTTTTTTTTTTTTTTTAATTTATTATTATTATTTTCTATTTTTATTTTTGGTCTATTTATGCTTACATATGTGTACATTTTCTTATTCTCTTATTTTTATTGTCTGTGCGTCTCTGTGTACTGGAAGCTAATAACACTGAAACAAAATTCCTTGAATGCGCAAGCATACTTGGCAATAAAGCTCATTCTGATTCTGGAGTCTCTGGGGGAAAAGGTTTTATAAGTTTTTCTTAAATGATTCAGATTTTACTGGTTTAAATTCTGAAAAACATCCCACAGTATTAAAATGCAGAAGTGAGAAGACTTATAGAGTTTTTGCTCAAAGAGGCGTCACTTCAGAGGAGGAACAAGAAACAGATACATCCTCATTATTCACAGTAAGTTATTATATCTGTATATATTTAAAAATGTCACATACTGTATTAGTTTATATTATTTAGACCCTAATGTTAAACAAAACTGAAATTTTTATCAGAATTCTGTGAAATTCAATGCAGTTTAATCTCAGTTTCATTTCATAATTCCTGAAATTAGATCCACATTAAGAGTGAGATTTGTTTCTCTCTTTTTTTGCAACAGGATTATGGCGTCTGTTAAAGAGCTGCTTGTGAACTCACTGAGAGAACTAGTCCAAGATGACCTGAAGAAGTTTCAGTGGTACTTGAAGCATCATGAGTGTGTTTCAGCTTCTGAGATGGAGAACGCAGATGTCTTAGACACAGTGGATAAGATGGTGGCATATTTTGGACCAAAAGAAACTGTAAAGATCACAGTGAACATCCTGAAGAAGATGAACCAAAACCTTCTGGCTGAACAGTTAGAAAGTGAACATAAAGGTAACATTAAAATTAAATTCTTTCTCCTTTTATTCAGTAGAGTGACTGTTTAGAAGAGTGATGGTCTTATAATAAGGAAGTAATTGTTGGCTTTCAGCATAATAACCTTTCCTCTTAGCTCTGCCGGTGTGTTTGTGTCAATGCATTTTCTTTCTTTAACAGTTCAGGCTAAAGGAAATATAAAAACTTCTGCAACTGCAAAACAGATCTGGGGTATTGATCACTGTTTGTACAGGGAAATTTATATTGGCTAATTAATTAGGTTCACTAGAATTGTAATTCTAATTGAGGTACAAAAGCAATTACAGGAATGATGCCATATTTAATACTACATATATTGCAATCCATCCATCCATTTGTCTTATGTAGGGCCAGGATGTTTGCACATTGCCTTCCTGAATGTGCTTGTTAGCATGCAGCATGGCTAATGATGCTAAAGCTACTGCTGTCTCTGACTGTAGCCACAGAGATCAGAGTTATGTTGTTATTTATTTAATTTTTAAGAAGCGATGAAGGTGCACTTATAAATTATACAGTTGATGAGCAATTTCAGGTTAAAAATAAATATAACAAATAGCTCTGGTTTCTGTGAATACAGTATGATACAACATGCTAACAAGCACATTCAGAGAGGTGATTTGCAAACATTTACAAAAGTGAGGTACTTGTATGTCCTGAATATTAAAAGTTGTATCATAAACTCCAACTGGTGTTCTGTGATGTTCTGTGAAACCAAGCATTTTACTCTGTATACGCCATGGTATTTCCATGACTTTGCAAGTTATTGCAACAAGTTAGAATTTACATTATAAACTGTGTTGCAAAAAGACATGCATACTTATTGTCATCTTTTCTTCTCTCTCAAAGGCTCCAATGCAGAAAACGTTAAAGCTGATTTTCATGATTACAGAGAGATCAGCCTCAGACTGAAGAACAAATTAAAATGGGAGTACAACCGGATATTGGTTGGCGATTCTCAGATGGGTCATCGGGAATACCTGAATGATATTTACACTGATTTGTACACAGTGGAAAATGAGACTGGAGGAATAGTGAGTGAACACGAGGTGAGACAGATCGAATCAAAACGCACCCGATTTTCTGCCAAGGACACGCCTATCCAGTGCAATGACATGTTCAAAGACCATATGGGACGACAAAACAGAAAAGTGCTGATGATGGGGATCGCAGGAGTGGGAAAAACTATCTCGGTTAATAAATTCATTCTTGACTGGGCTGAAGGAAATGAAAATCAGAACATACTCTTCATATTTCCACTCCCATTTCGTAGACTGAATTTGATTACAAAAAAGTACAGTCTCATGGGACTACTTAACAAATGCTTCTTTAGTGGTCCTGAAGAGCTGCCCTCTCTTCCTGAAGATGACTCTAAGGTCATGTTCATATTTGATGGGCTGGATGAAAGTCGCTTCCCTTTGAACTTTAAACAGGGTGACAGATTTACAGATGTGTATAAAAAAACAACAGTGAGTAAAATAGTTGCAAACCTGATCAAGACACATCTTGTTTCCTCTGCCCTCATCTGGATCACTTCCAGACCAGCAGCAGCCGGACTGATACCCCGAGACTACATTGATCAGGTGACAGAGGTACGAGGATTCAACAATGAGCAAAAAGAGCAATACTTCATCAAAAACAGTCCTGAGGTTGCTGGAAACATCATCTGTCACATTAGAAAATCCAGGAGTTTGTACATTATGTGCCACATTCCCCTTTTCTGCTGGATCTCTCTCACTGTTCTTCAGCCTCTGCTGGATCAAGAGAGCAATGACAAAACTCCTACAACTCTCACAGAGATGTACACAAGCTTCTTACTCTCCCAGAAGCAACAGATGAAAGTAAAATACTGTGATGATGATAAACCTAACCCTGAAATCAAGTCTTTTGATAAGATTATTCTGAAGCTTGGGAAACTAGCCTTTAAACAACTACAGAAAGGAAACCTGATTTTCTACAAAGAAGATCTTGTGGAGTGTGGACTAGATGTCAGTGAAGGGTCGGTGTTATCTGGGTTATGCACTCAGATCTTCCACATGGAAAAGGCTGTGTCAGAGAGAAAAGTTTACAGCTTTGTGCATCTCAGTGTCCAGGAATTCCTTGCTGCTCTCTACGTGTTTTTCAAATATAAATGTTCCAAAAGAAACCCATTTCTTCAATCATGGAGGGAAAAACTGACATGGAGACTCTGTAAAACATCCTTATTTGACCTTCATAAAGCTGCAGTCAATAAGGCTTTACAGAGCAAGAATGGACACCTGGACCTTTTCCTCCGCTTCCTGCTGGGTCTCTCACTGGAGTCTAATCAGAGTGACCTGAAGGAACTGCTGCCAAAACTAGAAATGAAACCCAAGAATGTCAAAGACACTGCTGACTATATCAAAAAGATAATAGAGAGCGAAAAATCAGTAGAGAGGACCATCAACCTTTACCACTGTCTGAGTGAACTGAAAGATGACTTGACAGAGGAAATCAAAAAGTATCTGAGCTCAGGAAACCTATCAACACAGAATCTCTCCTCTGCTCAGTGGTCAGCTCTGGTGTTTGTGCTACTGATGTCAGAAGAAACTCAAGAAAAATTTGAACTGCATAAATACTGCAGATCTGATGAAGCGTTAATGATACTGATGCCTGTGATCAAAAACACCAGAACAGCACTGTAACTCAACTTTACATTAGTTTTTATGTGTGTGTATATATATATATATATATATATATATATATATATATATATATAATGTTAAAAATTGTTTTCATTATGTCTTCATGTATATATTTTATGTATTCATTTATGGTGTCTTTTGTAAAAGCTGCGTTTGCAAACCAGTGCACCTTTGGGGTAATGACTTAAATTGCCCAAAATCAATTTATTATTAAGGGTATTATTAAGGGGTTGACTATTAATTTAACTAATAGTTAAACTAAAGAAAGCTTTTTTTATTATTTTTTTAATTGTCTTACATTATCTCTTTAATGTACTTCAATAACATGATAAACCTGTTGAAATTATCTTTGCTTTTACTACATTGCTACAGCCAAAGTAATTTTTTATTTATTTTTTTTTATTTTTGTGCTTCACATTATAAAACCTGCCTAATATACATATTGTATTGTTATTTTTGTTCTACACAAAGACTGCAGTCCTGCCATATTTCTGGTCAGCACTGTGAAAGCGTGGCATCAGCTCTACAATCTTCAAACTCTGTATTGAGAGAGTTGGACCTGAGTAACAATGACCTGCGGGATTCAGGTGTGAAGCTGCTCTCTGATGGACTGAGGAGTCTAAACTGTTGGCTGCAAAAACTTAGGTATGTAAGAACATATAAAATGTACAGTACATACAGGGATAATATACAGTCTTTCAGTCATGTTTCTGTACATGATCTGACTCTTCTGTATATGATTGTGTCTGAAGGTTGTCTGGCTGTATGGTGACAGAGGAAGGCTGTGGTTATTTGTCTTCAGCTCTGAGTTCAAACCCCTCACACCTGAGAGAGCTGGATCTGAGCTACAATCACCCAGGAGAATCAGGAGTCCAGCTGC
This sequence comes from Garra rufa, assembly GCF_049309525.1. Taxonomy (NCBI): domain Eukaryota; kingdom Metazoa; phylum Chordata; class Actinopteri; order Cypriniformes; family Cyprinidae; genus Garra; species Garra rufa. The sequence goes on along the minus strand of NC_133366.1, from coordinate 1,538,992 downwards.
TCAAACACAAACTGGAGGATCCAAACTGCTCACTGCAGAAGCTCAAGTAGGACAAACACTGTTACCCAAAGTATACTTTGATGTGTATTCTGTGTTCCACGATGGTCTGTGCACTGTCTGCATGATGTTGATTTCATCATCAGGAGGGTCTGTGAGTGTCTGTGTGCAGCCCAACTTTTTCTATCCGTGTGGATAGTGCACAAGGGTTTGTCTATTGGTTTCATGTCAGACCTTTCTGAATAAGACTCACAATGACTAAGGCCAACATAGAACCTATGGACAAACCTATGCAGGGCCCATACCTTAAGACCATTTCACACCTATATTTGGCCCACCAGGAAATGTTGGCTGGGAAGATTAGTAAATAATACAATAGCTGTCCTGACAATAAGCTTGAGAGATTATGCTCTAATGTGTGTATTTCTGTGTTTAAAGTGTAGATCATGGAGGACAGATCAGAATGACAGCAGGACCAAAAAGGTGTAGGTTTAAATGCACACATCATCATTCCTATTGTTGCTACTGTTGTGTTCTCATTGTTTCTCTGTTCTTGTTTTCAGACGCTTGTGATCTCACACTGGATTCAAACACAGCGCACACTCAACTCATTATCTCTGATGAGAACAGAAAGATGACACGTGTGCCAGAGCATCAGCCGTATCCTGATCATCCAGAAAGGTTTGATACATGGTGTCAGGTTCTGTGTGGAGAGAGTCTTACTGGACGTTGTTACTGGGAAGCTGAATGGGATGGGGTTGGGACAGAAATATCAGTGACGTATAAAGGAATCAAAAGGAAAGGAGGCAGTGACTGTAGATTTGGATACAACAACAAATCCTGGAGTTTGTTTTGCACTGCTAATGGATTCACTGCCTGGCACAATAATAACAGAACTGATATATCTGTCTCTTTAAACCCCTCTAAGAGAGTCGGAGTGTATGTGGACTGGTCTGTTGGCACTCTGTCTTTCTACAGCGTCTCTGACACGCACACACTCACACACTTACACACATTCAACACCACATTCACTAAACCCCTCTATGCTGGATTTAGGGTTTATGACTCCTCAGTATCTGTGTGTAAGATTTCACAGTAGAAACATATGTGCAACTCACTTTTAATGCAGAATATGGAGTCAACAAACCACCTGACATAGATAAGATGAAAAAAAGACTTTCAATCATTGACTTTATCAAGATATTATTAGAAAAACATAACACTGATCACATCAAGCATAACTACATTCTTAAATCAGTCATCATAGTCATTGGAATCGGATGTTCTTTGAGTCCAGTTTGTGGTAGTTGAGTTTAAAGACTCCTGATCTCAACCATCCATAGAAAACTGTGTTCACCATGTGGAGAAAGCAAAAACTGTCACAAAGTCACAGATAACGTATGTGAACTTCTACTTACTGTATGACTCAGTACAACTAAAAGTATTGATGGTAGTAGATACAGCATATTGAGAAAACAAAAGCTTTCACATCCTCAGCCTTGAGTCTGCACTTCTCTATTGATTTTTAACATATCATTGCTGTTGTTCTCCCCACTGATATTTGCAGAACTGCTCAAGAGGCATAGGTCTGTTGTGATTCCACCAGGAATTTCCTTTTATTGTTAACCTTTAGTTTATGGATTAAATTAATTTAAGAGATGGTTTTAAAATGGAATGTTTTCTCATTAGCCCTTGGAACCTTTAGTGAATCGACATATTCTATTGTAAAACTGTAAATATGTTAATGATTATGAGTAATTGCTATTCTAGATCCTGTTTCTTTATCAAAATAAATGTCTACTTTTTTAAAGGTAAATAAACTGCTTAAATCTATATCGTGATGTTTGGGGAGTAGCATTTTACTAGTCTGATCAAGGTATAATGTTAACAAAATACAAAATTACTGCTTCTTTAGCCCTATAGGGGAATATAACATATTTGATAAACAACTAAACAATTGTATCTGCTAGACACAACATAACATAATGCATCTTTCTTTTTTTGACACTCCTTTCATTATTGTGGTCCATTTACATATTTAATTTATGTTGTATGAGTTTATCTTTTCTTGATGTTTACTAAAGCATGTAGAACTTCATAGTTAACAGAAGAGGAGCCTGACACTCTGACACATACAAGTGTGTGTGTGTGTCAGTTTGAACAGTGCAAATAGTGAGTTGCTGCTAAATTCTTCATTTACTTTTCAGAACATTCATACTTTTTTTTTTGGAAAATTAACATATAACGTTACTTATAAATGAAATGAAAACATTTACTTTTTAGAAACATGCTGCATTTATTTGAACACAGGCTAAGTTCTGAGGCAGATTACCAGAAATAGCCAATTTTGGATAGTTTGGGATTTTTGGTCTTATAGTAGTCCTCTCCACTACTCCTAACTTTTCACAGGTTTAGGAGCTAGTTTTAGCTCTAAAATGCTTTAAAATATACTCATAAAGTAAAAATTTAAGAGTCCTACTAGTCCTTTACTTTAAATTTACTATCATTGTTTAGTGCATTAAACATCTATTCACAAACTGAGTATTACTAATAAACATGGTCTAAACATACGCTCAGTATAAACACTTTACATCTGATTGTTATGCGATAAATTTAATTAATATGATCTAAAAGTCATAAACACAAGCATGCTTTGCATGTATTATACAATATGTGTTGTCTAAACATTATTAGACTATATCATTCAGTGTTACAGTGTAAATACTTACTTTTATATTGCATCGTTTTCTAGACCATTAAGAATCGTGGCATCGTGAGACATTTAGTTGCAATGAAATGAAATCTAATTCATGTTAGGAAATATAGTTTGGAAAAAGTCTAACTAGTAAAATATGTACAAGTTTTGTCACAGTAATACAACAGTGAATGCAAGTAGGCTAATAAAAGAAATCCTTCTTAAAAGTCATGTAAATGTCTGCTGGATCAGCCGTGTGTCACATTGTGTTCTTCTTCTGATCAACCTAAAAGTCTTAATCCTCACAGCACGTCATCTTCCAGAAATAAACAGTAAGCCAGATGAACTTGAAGGAAACTCACTGCTTTGTTTTGGTGAGGTGGGCATTTACCTCCTGCGCTTTTCACATGGCTAATTATAATATGAAAGCAAAAGTAGCTTGTGGCCATGATCGAATTAAAAATAATTAGCTCTGATCAGACAAACTGGACATCATGTTGTTTTCATATTGATTACGTCTTTACACAATACTTGTTTTCGAAACTTACTTGACTTAAAAGTATACTAAATTTTCAGTATAAAAGTATCAAGTGTTCTCTAGATATGTCACTCACGTCTCTGTGTTGTGTATTGGCTGATTTATAGTATATTTTAATGACGTGTTTCTGAATGAAGATCACAGAGACCAACACAACAGACAGCACCCTGTATGTTTTCTTTATTTTGCTAAATCACAAAAAAAAATTGTTATTATGAGTGTATAAAAATAAAAGGGTCTACTTTTATTTTTATACACTCATAATAACAAAAAACTTTGGATGATAAAGTAATTTAAAGAGATATTAGAG
>NC_133366.1:1481052-1534952 GCF_049309525.1 Garra rufa | reverse complement strand
ATAGACATGTTTTTCCCATGCCCAGTACACTAAGGGATTAATATGTTTTAAAGTCGTAATGCTGAAGGAATTTTGCAATTATGCTGCTGTTTTGTTTTATTATTTTTGCGTTTCATTTAGCTATACTGATTAGAATTTACCATAAAATGTCTGATGTGCAAAACACAAAATTTGAGGAAAAAAGATTGTAACTTACTATTTTTGTTGTTTCCTTTTCAAAATATCTAAAGATAATCTTATGAGCATTATAATTATGAGCTCATAATGCATTTATAAGCAAAATGACATTCATTTGATGACAGATATTTAGTCTTGTTTTAAGCAAAATGTATTTAATTTAGTTTTATCCCCCTAGAAACAAGTTAAATTATCTGCCAACGGGGTAAGTAAAATATTCTTAAAACAAGAGTATTTTACATACCCCACTGGCCGGAAATTTTATTTATTTTAAGCAAACTGCACTTAATTTAGTTTTTTTCCCCACTGGAAAATTTTGCTTATCTAGTAAATGCATCTTAATTTAGGAATTTTTAGATATTTTGACTAGAAATAAGACAAAAATAATCAATAATTGATGATCAGCTGACTTTCTCAGACCACATTGCTAAAACTGCCTGGTCCTGCAGATTTGCTTTATTCAACATCAGGAAAATCAGGCCATTTCTTTCAGAATATGTTTCACAACTCATTGTTCAAGCTCTTGTTCTATCCAGGCTGGACTATTGCAATGCTCGTTTGGCAGGTCTTCCAACCAGTTCTATCAAACCTTTACAATTAATCCAGAATGAGTTTGCAAGATTAATGAGCCAAAAAGAATGCACGTCACATCTCTCTATATCGATTTGCACTGGCTACCAATAGCTGCTCGCATACAATTTCAGGCATTAATGTTTGCCTACAAAACCACCACTGGCTCTGCACCCCTTTACCTCAATTCATTGCTTCAGACTTATGTTCCTCTAGAAGCTTGCATTCTGCAAGTGAACGGCACATTACTGTGCCATCCCAAACATTAAATGTTCCCTTCTGGTGGAACGACCTGCCCAACTCAATCTGAACAGCTGAGTCCTTAGCCATCTTCAAGAATCGGCTAAAAACACATCTCTTCTATCTTTATTTGACCCTCTAACTCTAACACCCTCTATTCTAATTCTATTTTTTTTTAATTACTTACTGCTTGTAGTGGCTATTTGTCCATAAACTTAAACAAACTAATAATATCAAAACTTCTCAAATGGCCACTGAGGCTACGTCATGGGTTAGGCTTTACGCAGGTTTAGAGGTACCAAAATAATCTAAGGTCCATAGCAAAAGATGAGTTTGAGGAGGTTTATTTACACAAAGAAAGCAAGCTCACAGGCATTTTCTGCGGACTCTCTTACGCTGGTAAAAAACCATATGCCCTCGCAGCCTGAGGTGCCTCCCACCTTGACCTACTTATGTAAATTAACATAGCACCATGTGACCAATAAACAACAATGTAAATACACAAGAAAATAAGCATAAATGCAAAATAAAGCAAATTAACTTTAGCAAGAAAAGAAAGGAAATAAATCAGGCTATAACTTAACTTAAGCCTAAAATAAACAAAGTACAGAATAGCTCCAACACTGCTTGTTTTCTTTAAATAAAAAACAGCCAACAAACTTACACTAACTTCTCTGTTTTTCTTGTATTCTATCTCTATTAATTTACTTACTTGTTTTCTTAGAATAAAAAAGAAAAAAGCAAGCTAGTTTTAGAGGCCTAAAAATAGATAGATAGAAAACAACTAGAACAGAGAACTAACTATTTTTTTCTATTTTCTTTTTATTTATTATATAATTAAATTAATTAAAAAGAGAACTGAGAATACGAATTGCATTGCACTTGCATGTTATTGCTCTTTTCCTGTTTTTGATTGCTTAATTTGGATAAAAGTGTCTGCTAAATGTAGTTTTTTCTCTCTCAAACATTCTGATGTCTGTGTGTGTTTAGGCACATGATGCAACAAGTTATGCTGCAAGATATTTGGACAGGAAAGAAGAAGGACTTTTATGGACACCTTGGCTGAGTTAAACAGATGACCTCACATCCTGATCATAAAAGACTGAGCTGACTGTTGCTTCAAATTCTGATCCCACTGAACAGTATCTCTGATGCTAGAAGCCCAGAGCTGATTAGACCACTGATTGTTGATTATTACTCTTCAGTATAAAATGTAATTGAATAGTTTTTCGCTATACTTAAGTTTCAATTCTCTTGACCTTTCTAGTTACATTAAAAGACTTTATCAAAGATGTAACACAAAACTGCAGGCTTTTCATTTCAATGTTTGAAGACCTTAAGCAAGAACATACAACTTGGGCTGAACAATCTTATAGGGTAAGTTTTGTTTTTTCTTTTGAAATGCTTATAATTCAAGAGATTAACTTACATTAACTTAAATTAACTTACTTTCAAAAATATGGTTAACGATGTTAAGAGACACACCCAGAACAACAATTCGAAATTGATTTCTAGAACAAAGGGTGTGTGTGTTTTACAGTCTTTCATTGTCTAAAGTCCAATGCAGTTTACAATGCAGTGTTGCACTGATGTTTTTTTCTTTTACTCATCAGTGGTGTTTATTGCTGAGCAGCAGGGTATGCAGGATTTCATATGAGGGCACATGAAGGGAGTTTAGTTTTTCTGAAAAGAAACTGTAGAGTAAATGTAAATATTTCAAAAAGCCCTTTCCGTCTATTTTCAGTATGTTTCTGTCTCGCTTTAGTATCATTGTCATTTTGCCTATTTTGTTGTTGCTTTTGACGCAGAATGAAAGAGCTTTCCCTTGCTATCACAAACAGCTAAAAACATTGAGTCTATCCAACCCTGCACCTGTTTTTCTTTTGTTTTGTTTGTATTTGCACAACAGGCATAATATGTTTTATCCTTTAAAACATTAAGTACATTTGAGTAACTTACATTTTATTTTTAAATATTTATATTTAAGAGCTGTCCCGTTTTTTCCTTCATGTACTCAGAAATCCAACAGTTAGCCAATACCCATAATACACTGAGAGGTTCCAACCAAATGAATTCTCACAGCTCGCCAGAAGATGGTGCCTGTAGCTGAATCCTCCATCCGTTTTACAAATCACTGGGCCAATGTAGTAGTTTAATACCACACAGGTATGCATTCCTTTTTTGGTTATTTTATTGTTCAGTTAAGGCTATACAGTACATGCTAGTTTCCTTGACAGAGTTCAAGATAAATCTTTTAATCCTACTACTGGTGTTTTTCTTACTTCACTTTTTTTCCAGTCAAGACTGCTGGCATCCCTCTACTTGTCTGTTTGGTGTCAGTGTTTGTGTGTGCCATAATGTGGGATTGATTATTATTCATGAAATGTGACCGTGAACCACAAAGCCAGTCTTAAGTGGAACAGGTATATTGGTAGCAATAGACAGAAAAATACATTGTTTGGGTCAGAATTATCGATTTGTCTTTTATGCCAAAAATCATTAGTACATTACATGAAGATCACGATCCATGAAGATAATTTGTATATTTAGTACCGAAAATATATCAGAACTTAATTTTTTTGATTAGTTTGAACAACATTAAAGATGATTTTCTCAATAAATGTTTTTGCACCCTCAGATTCCAGATTTTCAAATAGCTGTATCTCGGCCAAATATTGTCCTATTTTAGCAGACATACATACATCAATACAAAGCTTATTTATTTAGCTTTCAGGGAAATCTCAGTTTAGTTTAATCTTCAATTAAATTTGACCCTTATTGCTGGTTTTGTGTTAAAGTCCGTATATAATTTACTGTCTGGATAGTAGAGCAAGTTGCAGCTGGCAGTCGCTTCGTTTGAAGCTGGTGTATAGCCTCTAGTAATTTAGAAATAGAACATGTAACTCATGAACATTAGCAGTTAATTAGTAAAATAAGTTTTACTGCACTGTCACTCATGACCTGATCTAACTGCAGCAAACATTTTAGAATGTAAATGTGCACAAATGCACATGCTAAGTGTGAAACTCACTTTGTTTTTGTTCTGCAGAAGATAAACATTGAATGAAGATGGCATCTGTTAAGGAGCTGCTTGTAAACTCACTGAAGGACCTGCTAGAAGCTGAACTGAAGGAGTTTCAGTTTTACTTGAAGAATCATAAGTGTGTGTCTCAGCTTCTGAAATGGAGAATGCAGATGTTTTAGACACAGTGGATATAATGGTGGCACGTTTTGGAAAACAGATTACAAGAGGACTATGAGCGGATATTGGTTGGCAATTCACAAACAGGTCATCAGAAATATCTGAATGATATTTACACTGATCTATACGTAGTAGAGAATGAGACTGGAGGAATAGTGAGTGACCATGAGGTGAGACAGATCGAACTGACTATCATCCAAATTACTGTGAAAGACACCACAGTCTTGTGCAATGACCTATTCAAAGCCCTGCATGACTCTGGTCGGCAAAACAAAAAAGTGCTAACAATGGGGATTGCAGGAGTGGGAAAGACAGTTTCTGTCAATAAATTCATTCTTGACTGGGCAGAAGGAAAAGAAAATCAGGACATACGCTTCATTTTCCACTCCCATTCCGTAGACTGAATATGATTACAAAGAACTGCAGTCTCTTGGAACTGCTTCACGAATGCTTCTTTAGTGGGTCTGAAGATCTCTCCTCGCTTCCTGAAGATGACGGTAAGGTCATGTTTATTTTTGATGGGCTGGATGAATGCCGCTTCTCTTTGAGATTTCATGATAATGATGGATTAACTGATGTGAATAAAAAAACAAGAGTGGGTAAGATAGTTACAAACCTAGGCTGCGTTTCCCAAAAGCATCGTAAGCCTAAGAAGTTCGTAAAAATGATCGTACGACTGATCTTAATATTACGGTCTGTTTCCCAAAAACATCGTAACTTAAGTAGCACTTGAAAATCTTCGTAGATCTACGAGTGCTCTGGTGTAATCGTAAAGCCTTAAGTGCATCGTAAGGAGACAGAGTTATGAGGGCACCTGCTGGACAACCGGCAAATTGCAACTAAAATTTACTTATATTTATTTTTCATTTTATTTGTACGTATATTTTTATTCATTTCTATTTTCTACTCATTACACAATTCAATATATAAATAATAACGAATAAAGAAATAAAATAAAAATGACAAATAAATGTTAGAATGAAAAAAAAAGTTTTTCAGGCTGTGATAATTTTCACGTCACACACTGATTGTCATACAGTATATTTCACTAATTGCAGAAGGCCCCACTTGAAGAAACTGAATCACTGATTTTAGAAATTGCATTAATTACCTCTTACCTGAAATTATTCTCTTGTTAGGTTCATAATGGTCAAAGGTTGTGCTTTTATAAATGTACTGTATATGGAGAGTACATTTATATAAAACAGTGCTGATAAAGAATGTGCACATTAAACATTTTTCTACACCTACTGTATATGGATAGGCTAACAGATAGGCCATAATACTATATTGCCACGCACACCCTCAAGACTCAAGCTGAGGTAAAATATATACCCCTCTTTTCACAGACAAGGCTTAAGCCTATTCAGACTAAAATGAGCTTTTTCAACTGAAGGACACTTGCACTGACTGATCTTAAAATATATCAGTCCCTTTGTTTCGTCTCAAGATGGACCCCAGTAAAGTTTTTTTCTAAGGCACATTTATAAAAAAAAAACTTAAATCTAATTGAACTAGATTTCAAGATGGTAAGTGTCTGCCAATAGAAGGTGAACCTGATTGCTCTTGCGGACATGATGTTTTTGTAGCTCCACCTCCATTAAAATAATATTAATTTCCTCTTTTTGAAAAATGTATTTTCTTTGTTTTTACATATATTAAATGTAGCTTATTTATTTATTTATTTATTTACTTATTTATTTATTTTGATGTGAAAAAAGCAATAGTTGATAAAGAAATTGATAAATAATTCTACTTAAATAATTAAGCTTTCATAAAAATATCGAAAATGATGCTGATGTCTTTTCCGGCAAGGACTGTTAGAATTTGTTTTATGCCAGATTGGAGCAAGACAGTGGTTTTTACAGTACGACATTTCCAGTTAATTTATGTTTTTAAACTTGCTCAAGAAGAAATTACAGGACTTTTTATGTTATTCGAGTTGAATACACATTCACACAAATAGAAGAAGAATCGGAAATCAAAAATTATATGGATTGCTATAACAGCATGTGCAACAATGAGGAGCCATTCTACAGCGTGACGTTTCAGCACTTGACCAATGGATAGCGACTCCTAAGTAGCACTTAAAGCAGGGCTACGTGCAATTGTGTTAAGTGCATTTTTGGGAAACGCACGTGAAACAATAACGAACGTTCGCAAAATGACTCGTAGAAAACACTCTTAAGTGCTAAGATCAATCGTTATCGGGAAACGCAGCCCTGATCAAAAGGCATCTGGTTCCCTCTGCTCTCATCTGGATCACATCCAGACTGGCAGCAGCCGGTCTGATACCCAGAGACTACATTGATCAGGTGACAGAGGTACGAGGATTCAGTGATGAGCAAAAAGAGCAATACTTCATCAAAAACAGTAGTCCTGAGGTTGCTGAAAACATCATCCATCACATCAGGAAATCCAGGAGTCTTTACATCATGTGCCATATCCCTGTCTTCTGCTGGATCTCTCTCTCTGTTCTTCAGTCTCTGCTGGCTCAAGAGAGCAATGACAAAACTCCTACAACTCTCACAGAGATGTACATAAACTTTTTGCTTTCTCAGAAGCAGCAGATGGAAAAAAAAATACAGTGATAATCCTGAACTTAAGTTCAAAGCCAGCTCATTTGATCAGATTGTTCTAAAGCTTGGGAAACTGGCCTTTCTACAGCTGGAGAAAGGAAATCTGATTTTCTACAAAGAAGATCTTGAGGAGTGTGGACTAGATGTCAGTGAAGGGTCAGTGTACTCTGGTTTATGCACTCAGATCTTTCAGACAGAAAAGGCTGTTTCAGCCAAAAACATTTACAGCTTTGTACATCTCAGTGTCCAGGAGTTCCTTGCTGCCCTCTACTGTATGTGTTTCTGAATTACAAAGATGAGAAATCAAACCTATTTCTTCAAACCTGGAAAAAGACGCTATCATGGAAACTGTCTAATAAGCAGCTGTTTCATCTTATAAAGTCTGCAGTCAACAGGGCTTTACAAAGCGAGAACGGACACCTGGACCTTTTCCTTCGGTTCCTCTTGGGTCTTTCACTGGGGTCCAATCAGAATGACCTGAAGGAACTGCTGCCAGAACTGGAACTGAAAACCGTTAACATTAAAGACACTGTTGACTATATCAAACAGACAATAGAGAAGGAGAAATCTGTGGAGAGGACCATCAACCTGTTCTACTGTCTGGGTGAACTGAAATATGACTTTGTCAAGGACATCCAGAAGAATTTGAGCTCAGGAAATCTTTCAGAACAGAATCTCTCCTCTGCTCAATGGTCGGCTCTGGTGTATGTGCTTCTGATGTCAGAAGTGACTCAAGATAAGTTGGAACTGCAGAAATACAAAAGATCTGAAGAAGCACTGATGAGAATGCTGCCAGTGATCAAAAACACCAGAAGGGCACTGTAAGAAATGTTTACAATTATTAATTTATATGCATAATTAGTCTTTCCAATTGGGTGGTAATAATACATTTCTTTAAGTGACACTGAATTTCAATCAGACAAGTCAAATTAGACCTATTTTATTTCATAAATACCTATTTTGTATTATAAATTAAATAAGCTTGGATATTAAACTGATTTTATGAACTTCACAATCAAAGTTTTTTTTTCTGCTTACAAATCCTAGGTTATAAACCCTGTCTGATGCACATTATATCATTATTTGTTATTTTTTCCACACAGGCTACAGTCTTGTAATCTCACTGTTGAGTGTTGTGAGAGTTTGTCATCAGTGTTACAGTCCTCCATCCTGAGAGAGTTGGATCTAAGTAACAATGACCTGCGGGATTCAGGAGTGAAGCTGCTCTCTGATGGACTGAAGAGTTCAAACTGTCAGCTGAATATACTAAGGTAATTAAAAGAAGAGATGTGTCTTTTAAAATGATGTACTGAACAATGATTAACTGCTACCTTTAAAAGATTTTCCATGCTGGGAGATAAACAGTGTGTGGGTGAGGGCATGTCAACATGATTTTATTTTGATTATAGCAATTGCAAATTATGTGTAGTTCTAGCAGGCACGGTCATCTTACACACAGCGTAATTTTACCTTTCTGTCTGTGCTTTGGATCAGATTTTACATTGATTTCTATATAGAGAGAATGAGTGCAGTACCAGTCAAATGTTTGGGCACACTTAATATTTATTAAGAGTAGTTTCTAAATAATCTTGATCAAATAAAAAATAATGGTAGAATTTGCTGGAAGCTTAAAAATAGCACTGCGTATTAAACCAAACGCAATGCATTCAACCCTAAAGCCAAATTTATCTTAATATAATTCAGACCAATGAGTATAAGTGTATGTACATGATAGGTGTGACCAATAATATTGGACTTTTGATGCGTGTCTGTAGATTATCTGACTTTTGATGTGTGTCTGTAGGTTGTCTGGCTGTATGGTGACAGAGGAAGGCTGTGGTTATTTGTCTTCAGCTTTGAGTTCAAACCCCTCACACCTGAGAGAGCTGGATCTGAGCTACAATCACCCAGGACCATCAGGAGTCCAGCTGCTCAACCAGAAACTAGAAGATCCAAACTATAAACTGCAGATACTCAAGTATGTGGGGCAGTAAGAAACATTGTTCAGTAATTGTATCAGGGTTTGGCAAGAGAGGACCCACATGCAGAATGAACATAGGAACAAAGTTTATTAACAGAACTGAAAACACAGAAAGATGAGGCAGTCAAAAGGCAGAAGTCAAAAGTTTAAGAACTAAACCATAAAGACTGGAACTAGACTATAGTCTAAACCCAGGAACAAAATAAAAACTAGAATATAGCAAGAGAAAGGGGGAAAAATAGACTGAAATATGCTGAATAGCAAGCAACAACAAGACTAAAGACACTAGCAAGGAGAATGCACAAAGGGCTTGGACCAGAGGGCTTGGCGAGGATCAAGTGAACAAAATTAGACAAACAAGGACCAAACAAGGGGGCGTGGTAACTGAAAACAAGGAGGCAGAACAAGGGGAGCACATGGCCAACACAAATAAAGACACAGCCATATGCTCAAGCACAAGAGAAACAAAGAGACATTAAACAAAGACAAGACTGACAAGGCTGCCAGGGCAGGACCTTGACAAATTGTACACTTTTGTATACCCTGCTCAAAAAAAGGAAAAAAATAAATAAATAAATGAACACTTAATTATCACAGTATAACACAAAGTGAGTTAATCGGCAGGTATATCAATTTGTCTAGTTAGGAAGCATATGTGATTTTAAATTAGTTTCAGCTGCTTTAGTGCAAATGAAAGTGGCAACAGTGGGCCATGGGTTCCACCTGGTGCAGGAAAATGCCTAACCTCATATTGCCAGAGTTTGTCTGCAATTTCTGAATGACAAAGGCATTGATGCCATTGACTGGCCCTCAAGTTTCTCAGACCTGAATCCACCTGTAACCTCTTTGAGTTATCTTTCACAGCGCGTTGTGATTGAACTGCTTAAAATCACTTGAATGTTTAAATAAACAAGACTTAATAAGGGTCTTGAACTGCTCCTGTTGTACAGTCGAGGCCAAAAGTTTTGAGAATTACATAAATATTGGAAATTGGAAAAGTTGCTGCTTAAGTTTTTATAATAGCAATTTGCATATACTCCAGAATGTTATGAAGAGTGATCAGATGAATTGCATAGTCCTTCTTTGCCATGAAAATTAACTTAATCCCGAAAAATCTTTCCACTGCATTTCATTGCTGTCATTAAAGGACCTGCTGAGGACATTTCAGTAATCGTCTTGTTAACTCAGGTGAGAATGTTGACCAGCACAAGGCTGGAGATCATTATGTCAGGCTGATTGGGTTAAAATGGCAGACTTGACATGTTAAAAGGAGGGTGATGCTTGAAATCATTGTTTTTCCATTGTTAACCATGGTGACCTGCAAAGAAACACGTGCATCCATCATTGCGTTGCATAAAAATGGCTTCACAGGCAAGGATATTGTGGCTACTAAGATTGCACCTAAATCAACAATTTATAGGATCATCAAGAACTTCAAAGAAAGAGGTTCAATTCTTGTTAAGAAGGCTTCAGGGCATCCAAGAAAGTCCAGCAAGCGCCAGAATGGTCTCCTAAAGGGGATTGAGCTGCGGGATCGGAGTGCCACCAGTGCAGAGCTTGCTCAGGAATGGCAGCAGGCAGGTGTGAGCGCATCTGAACACACAGTGAGGCCAAGACTTTTGGAAGATGGCCTGGTGTCAAGAAGGGCAGCAAAGAAGCCACTTCTCTCCAAAAAAACATCAGGGACAGATTGATCTTCTGCAAAAAGTATGGCGAATGGACTGCTGAGGACTGGGGCAAAGTCATATTCTCCGATGAAGCCTCTTTCCGATTGTTTGGGGCATCTGGAAATAGGCTTGTCCGGAGAAGAAAGGGTGAGCGCTACCATCAGTCCTGTGTCATGCCAACAGTAAAGCATCCTGAGACCATTCATGTGTGGGGTTGCTTCTCATCCAAGGGAGTGGGCTCACTCACAATTTTGCCCAAAAACACAGCCATGAATAAAGAATGGTACCAAAATGTCCTCCAACAGCAACTTCTTCCAACAATCCAACAACAGTTTGGTGAAGAACAATGCATTTTCCAGCAAGATGGAGCACCGTGCCATAAGGCAAAAGTGATAACTAAGTGGCTCGGGGACCAAAACGTTGACATTTTGGGTCCATGGCCCGGAAACTCCCCAGATCTTAATCCCATTGAGAACTTGTGGTCAATCCTCAAGAGGCGGGTGGACAAACAAAAACCCACTAATTCTGACAAACTCCAAGAAGTGATTATGAAAGAATGGGTTGCTATCAGTCAGGATTTGGCCCAGAAGTTGATTGAGAGCATTCCCAGTCGAATTGCAGAGGTCCTGAAAAAGAAGGGCCAACACTGCAAATACTGACTCTTTGCATAAATGTCATGTAATTGTCTATAAAAGCCTTTGAAACATATGAAGTTCTTGTAATTATATTTCAGTACATCACAGAAACAACTGAAACAAAGATCTAAAAGCAATTTAGCAGCAAACTTTGTGAAAACTAATATTTGTCTCATTCTCAAAACTTTTGGCCACGACTGTACACAATTCAGATGACTCTTCACAAAACCGCTATTTATATCTGAATGTGTAAAACTTTTTAGTAACCTTTTTTTTGATGGTTCCTTTTGAACATTTTGTTGACAATAAGTAATGTTGCACCAATATGTCAAGTAACTTTCATTAAAGTATGAGTGGACTGCTTATCTGCTGACTTTTTATTGTTTTGGTCACCCGACAGATATTCTACTGACTATAAGTAAATTTTGTAAGTCAACTTATTGTAACCCTCACCCTACCAGTCTACTAACACTCTAATGAGAGTTAGATATATTGATACAACATTACTTGAAGTCAACCGAATGTATTAAAGGGACCATCAAAATAAAATAAAACAATCTTTTTTAAATTGGCACCAAATTACTGACTACCACTTACTCTTGTTCTAAGAGCAATGTCGGTTTAACTTACACATGTGTAAATGGAAGTCCCTACATTTGCAAAGTATGACAGATGAAGAAAATAATGCAGATCCAAAAAGTTTTTTCATTTTTTACTACATTTTTACTGATAATAAATTGTATATTAAAAAAAAAAAAACTACATGTGATGAATGTCTTGATAATGCCCATGAGAGATAAAGTTTAGCTTAGTGTTTTTGTGTGTTTATAGTGTGGATCATGGAGGAGCGATCAGAATGTCAGTAGGACTACGAAAATGTAAGTCTTCAAATACGTGCACACCTTGAATAATTACTGTTGTTGTAGATAAGTGATTCTCAAACTTCCTCAAACCATCCTCAACCTATCCTTCATGTATTTATGATGTAATCAAATATAATTCACCTCTAAATTCAGCTGACTTTTTTCAATATTTAGTCATATCATCGGTTATGTTGCCTATCCTGTCATATTGTTAAATAATTATATGATATATGCTACTCAGATATTATATTAATACCTATTAGAATTACGGTCAGTGAACAACAGAAACACTGATTCTCTCTTCTTGTTTTCAGGGGCCTGTGATCTCACATTGGATCCAAACACATCAAACACGCATCTCATTCTGTCTGATGAGAACAGGAAGGTGATGTTTGTATATGCGCATCAGCCGTATCCTGATCATCTAGAGAGTTTTGATACCTGTGATCAGGTTCTGTGTGGGGAGAGTCTGACTGGACGCCATTACTGGGAGGCTGAATGGAGTGGGAGGTTTGCAGTCATAGCAGTGGCATATAAAGGAATCAGCAGGAAAGAACACAAATCATGTTGGTTTGGATACAATGATAAATCCTGGAGTCTGTGGTACTTTGATGACAGATTCACTGTTCGTCACAATAATAAGAAAACTCACATACCTTCCCCTTTATCCCTTTTATCCTCTTCTAGAGTAGGAGTGTATGTAGACATGTCCGCTGGCATTCTGTCCTTCTACAGTGTCTCTGACACACAGACGCTCACTCACTTACACACATTCAACACCACATTCACTGAACCCCTCTATGCTGGATTTGGTGTTCATTATGAGTCTTCCCTCTCTCTCTGTCAGATTAAAGTACACGAGTAAAAAAAAAAAACTCAGGCCACTTTTTAAGGTTGCCGAGACAGATGTGGACAGATTTTACAGTGTGTTCTGCACTGTTGGCACTTGTTGGACTTGGACTTGTTTTTTTTTAGTTTTAATTTTTATTGTGGACATTATCATAGACATTGGAGTTAAATGTATTTAAACTGCTAGTTCCAGTCTTTTTAGTGTGTGTTTATGTGCTGACACTGCTTTATGTGGCTTTGCATTATGCGTGCACTCAGGATGATGATGAATGTTAAAAACGTATAGAAATGAATCAAGTTGACATTGTCTATTGTGGAGATTAAAAACAGTCACATCAACACACAATGCCTTTCAGTGAATGAATTTATTGAAGCTCATTGTTAATACATTTCTAAAACAGAAAAGAAGAAAAGAATCTATGAAAGTACACAACACAACAGATGTGCTAAATTACACAGTTTACAGAGGAAAGGAAACCCCTAAACCTTCATTTGACAGTTTTGTTATTTATTTCTGAGAAACACCATAATGTTTCTTCAAAGGTCTAAGACACTCGTTTAATCTTCATGCTGATGGATTTCAAACCAGCAATATAATTGTTCTTCCAGGTGAACCAAAAATTTCCAATGCCATCAATGGTAGGATCTTCACCCCACAAATACACACCATTGGGGTTTGTATAGATGCAGTTTCTGTACCAAAATGCCCCAATGTGCCTTCTAGCACAGTTAATACCTGCGGTGTCTTGATCCTTATCAAAGGTGGAGAACTTCTGTCCATTATGGACAAATAAAGAGTCGCCTGCAGAGAGGAAAGGCATCGTTGAAGACATCAGGTGTACATTTACTCATCTGATATTTTTTTTATGTGAATGAAAGTGTCCTACCTGCTCCTCCATCCTTGAACCCTGAAACATGCAGTGTATACCCATCAGTTTCACAATCCACAGAGAAGGACGAGTACAGAGCGAAACCTTTCTTTCCAGTGAAGTCCTCCAGATCCACTCTCAGCATGTACTTGTTCTTACGTGTCAGCTGGTACATGTTCTCCAGCCCTGATCAAACACACACATGAAGAACACGTTCAACCAAACACATGAACATCCACACAAACGGACACACGCTGTGAGATCTTACCCAGCCAGTATTCGCTCTCCACATTCCCAAATCCTCTCTTGTACTGATTCCACGGCCGATAGAAATTCACACTGCCGTCCATTCTCCTCTGAATCACCTGTGATGGGTTTATATACAATATATGATTCATGATGAATGTTCTGATGGGTGTTTAATGATCTAAAGTCACATTCGTACCGTCCATTGTCCTTTGTCTTCATCTTTCCCTTCTGAGATCATCTGACAGTAAACCCAGACAGGAAAATCACCTGTTGGATAGATGGAGTAAATCCCACTGACTGTTTGTCCTGATTTATAGACGTCAGAACAGTCGACCGCCATGTCTTTATCCTGAGTGCATCCGTTCACCAGAAAAAACGGGAGAAGAACCGCCAAAAACATAATTATCTACAGAGACAGAGAAAGAGATCAACGTCACACAGAAATGAATATGAAAACGTCTCTAGGAATTTAGAGTTGGATACTTTTACTGCCATCATCTCAGTCTTTCCTCAGTAGATCACAGCAGAGATCTGTTTATAACAGAAACATTGTCATACGATGTCTGTTTTCTTTAAATTCAAATGTATGTTCTGGGAAGTAACTCACCGTTTGTGTTGTGTTATGCTGTTTGAGACAAATGCTCTTTAAATATCTGTCAAATCCTCTGGCTCCTCCTCTGCATCTTTATGTAAATGCCCACTATGAAGCTCTACAGGTCTAGCTACAAGGAAAAAAACAAAAAACAAAAAAAAAACAATGCAAATTAAATATTGGATTGTCTATTAACACGGAGTTTAAATACTTAATCCTGTTGGCAAAGGCGGTTTACACACTTACTCGCACACCATGTCTTATAACCAAGGCCAAAACTGGGACAATAGTTTTATTCAAAATCTATTATTTTTTATTTTATGTGTAAATTGCTTCTGGCACACTCACAAAGCCTGGCTACTTGTTGAGCAGGAGAATGTTGCTTTTGAATATTCTCTGTATGTTCTGAAACAAGAAGTAACATTTAAAAAATGGTAAACATCCAGCTAAAACATAAAAAAAGAACATTCCATTAATAACGTGTGGATAATGTTTTTTTTTTTTTTTTGTGCTGACATTTCGAGAATGTTTTTAATGGTATAACTACATTTTGCAATGTAATAACTTTATAGAAATAAAACGGTTGAAAATATGTGCCTCTTTTGCTTAGCAACTTTTGTTCTAGTTGTTTATATTTTCTATTGCTAAAATTTTTGTCCGTAAAAAAGCCGGCTGGACACCTCCAATTCAACAACTGCTGTTATTCATTCCAGAGCTGTCTTTAGCTCTTACACAATTGTACGCTATATTTTTAGGGTGATGACTTCATAAAATATGATGACAGACATTCAAAGCTTTATTTTAAATCATCAACAGATTAGTATAAAGCCATTCTAGTAGTTATAGAATTCTGGTAGTTTCAAGTGTTTAAGACCAGAACATATACTTCAAGAACATTTGTTCATCTCAGAATGTTCCCTGTTCGCTAGGTTTTAATATTTCACTTTGTTGTATCGCAGTCTTGTGTAATTTGAGAGGGAAACATGGATCTAACGATTAACAGTTAAACGGCATCACTCTATTACTCTGATTATGCTACCAAACTAAAGAAAGAAAAGTACAAAAAAGAAGTTTCCAGATTTAGAAATGCTATTTTCATTGCTGTTTTAGTAGATGTTTAGTGATCGAGTTATGGATTCACACTAAATTCTGCAGAAATAAGAGTTTGTTCTCAATGTATGTTTCTGTGTAAGTGCTATTTGTCCTCAATGGGTTTTGGTCTTGAACGTTTTCTAGTGAAAAGCTAAAGAGCTAATTACAGATCACACAAACTCCAGCTTTGCGTGTGAATGTGTCAGAACTGCAAGGATTCTTATGTTTGTTTTTTGGGTGTCAACAACAGCTCAAAGTAATCAGTTTTGTTTTCATGTTGCTTATTGCAAAATGTAAGCCTATTTACTCTTCAAACATCAGATCTACTGAAGACCAAACTATTGAGCATTTTTACCTTAGATTTTATTTTGAACATCAGAGTTAGAGAGTCGAGAGTAGCTTTATTGTCATTTCAGCTCTATGCAGTTAGTATACATTGAAAAAAAAAACAGGAATTCTCCAAGGAACATAAGTTTATGAGAGTTGTGTGTGGGGTCACCTGCTGGAACCTGATCGAGAGCAGAGCAGAAGAAACCACTGCAGAGTTTCTTCCGCTCTTAGATTGGCAAGGCACAAAGTCATAAGAGTATTTCTCTGGTGCCCCTCTTTCAAGTTTTTCCACACTTGATTTTTTTTGTCACTCCATAATTCAGAAAAAAAAATATATATATAACAGACAGAAAACAATGTATGTTTTACCATTTTGGGGGGGGGGGGGGGGGAATGTAAAAAAAAAATCAAGCAAATTATATATGAACAAATCCCTCTGTAAAAACCTTCAGGATATAGACAGGAATACAAATGTAAAGTTTGGTGTGTGTAAGTGCTACTGAAGTGGAGATTTATGGCTCAGAGTAGAATAAAAACTCATTTAGAGAAAACGGCCTTTAAAAATATGTATTGTAATTGAAATCGATTGACACAAATAGATAAAGTGCTATAAAAGAAACACTTTTGGGTGTTTTCTTTCCACTAGTCTGAAAAAACACTTTATGAAACACCAAAAAGCCCAAAATCTCAAACTTGACAGGTGCATGAAAAAGTGTTATTGCCTGCTCACGTTTCTCAAATAAAGGGTGCCACCTCCATAGTTGACCCTGTACCAACCTGTTTATTTAAAGCATGTTTTGCCTTTGTGGGCATTGCTGTGTTGAGTATTGTAAATGACTCCACATGCTCTGGTGTTGTGCCAGCAGCTTTGCCAAAAGAGACTCACAATGATCTTGACCATTTCGATAATTACCGTCCCATTGCTAAACTTTTTAGCCCAAATTCTTTAGCGAACTGTGGCATCTCAAATGCATGCCCACCTTACACATTGTTTGTTTAAACCAATTCAATCTGGCTTCCGCAAGTAGCACAAAATGCATTAATGAATGTTACTAATGACTTGTTACTTGTTGCAATTTCAATTCATTTGGTTTAAGTCTTACCTCTCACACAGTAGGCAGTTTGTCTCCATGGGTGGATACAAGTCCAAAATCGGGGTACCCCTGGGATCAATTTTCAGGCCATTACTCTTTAGTTTGTATATTTTTCTTCTTGGTCATCTCCTTAGATCTCCTGCTCCTTAGACTTCCTTAGATCACTTTTAAAACTCAATTAATTCTTCTCAGAAATTTAATAATAATAAAAAATCCCACATGAACACATAATGCCTTTCATTGCTGCAGTTTATTGAACCTTACTGTTGATTTGTTTCCATTGTAAAATTTAAAAAAAGTGACCCAAAACAAAAAAGAAATAATTGATGAGAGTACCCAACACAACAGAGTTACTAAAGCCGCACAGTTTATAGAGAAAAGGAAACCATTAAACCTTAATTTGATTTTGTTGTTTGTTTCTGAGAAACACTGTAATGTTTCTTCAAAGGTTTAAGACGGACGTCTGATCTTCATCATGATGGATTTCAAAGCGAAAGCTAAATTGTTCTTCCAGGTCTTCCAGATGTTTCCAATGGCGTAATGGGTGCCATCTTCACCCCATAAATACAGACCGTTGGGATTTGCTGCGTGACAGGTTTTGTACCAAAATCCCCCGAGATACTGTTTGGCGCAGTTAGTTGCATTGGAGTCTTGATCCTTGTCAAAGGTAGAGAACTTCTCATTGTTGTGGTAGGTCAGAGAGTCACCTGCAGAGATGAGGAGCATCATGAGGCATTCAAATAATTTCTAACAGGCTCTCATTTTTCATTTATTGTGTATTTAAAATTATTAATGTGTATTTACATTCACTGTGTCATGAAGAATATTTAGCTGAATATGACTTTTTTTTTGTCTGACACACACAGACAAAAGTGCATGAAGTGTAGGTTTACTCAGCTGATTATTGTTTTATTAACAAAATTTCTTGACTGTCTTCCAGCATCCCTCCACCACCTTTTCTCCACCATCCCTTCTATCTATTCCTATCCTAACCTGAAGGTGGTACTCTCTGAGCTTGGACAGCATGCCAAATATGCATAACCCTTACTCCACTTACATTATTTATTATATGTAAGTGTGAACTTGTAAAATGACTTTAAATGAAAGCATCCTACCTGCTTCTCCAGCTATGAATCCTGAAACATGCAGTTTATACCCATCAGTTTCAGGACCCACAGAGAAGGACGAGTACAGAGCAAAACCTTTCTTTCCAGTGAAGTCCTCCAGATCCACTCTCAGCATGTACTTGTTCTTACGTGTCAGCTGGTACATGTTCTCCAGCCCTGATCAAACACACACATGAAGAACACGTTCAACCAAACCCTGGACATGAACATCCACATAAAGACACATGAAGAATCTACTGTAGATTAAAGACCCATCTATCTAGATTAAAAACCCACCTCTTTAACCTGGCTTATACATAACACACTAACACATTTATAATGTTCAAATATGTTAAAGGTCTGCATTAATTAGCTCAACCGGAACCAATAACATTTCTCATAACACTCAATGTACTTGTTACATCATGAAAATAATATCATCTATGGCATCTAGTCTGTTTAGTCGTGGCCACCCAGATCCAGTGTGAATCCAGATCAGATGATGGATCAGCACCTAGAGATGATCTCTACAGCCCACATGGTCAGAGGAGACTACATCAACTAGATGAGCCTCAGAGACAGTTCACCACTGAAGACCATGGGAACCAGATGAGTCCTCTGCACAATCTGACTTTGCTGCAGCCTGGTATAAACTAAACTGCTGGTTAATACCAGGCCAGAGGAGAACTGGCCCCCGACTGAGTCTGGTTTCTCCCAAGTTTTTTTTTTTTCCTCCATTTCTATCACTGATGTTTTTTTTTTGTTTTTGTTTTTTTGTTCATTGCCACTAGCTGCATTTCAATTGTAAATAAAAAAAGGCCTAATGGAAATGTGTCAATTGCACAAAAACTCCCATATATCGCAAAAAAGTTTTTTGCATTTTTCAGGCAATTCTAAAAAGCAATGTTTCACAATTTTCACAAAAGAGTAATGGAATTTTTTTTTTTTTTTTTTTTTTTTTTTTTTTGCACTTACATGTCAAATTTGATTAAATATAGACAAAATCCCAGAAAAATCCATTGCCATGACATGACTATGTTTCAGTAGGGCTGTTCGATTCAGACATTTTAGGAATTGATTCCTCACTGTTGCTTTTGTTTTTGATTCTTTTTTAGATTGGGGGAAGATAATTTTGCAATTAATTCAGGATGTAGAGGTCATAGAAAGTTGCCTTCTCATAACATGAAGCTTCAATTGTAAAATAAATAAATAAATAAATAAAATAAGATTTTTCCGTAGCTCCAACTTTTATTTTCTATGCGAACGAATCTTTTCGTGGAAACGAATCAGACTTATAATAACTATTAGCGAGCAAGAGGCAAATTAATGTGTGCTTCTCAAATGGAAGGCTGCAACCTTAAACTCAGATGATTTTAGTAATGACTTGTTTTCATTGTTTATTTTTGTCGTTTGACGTTCAGCGACGTTTGATGACTAGAAGCTGAGATATGCAACCTTCATGGGATGCAGCCTTCCGTCTAAGAGGCAAGTTTTGTTGAACTGAAAACGGCTCTGAATGAGAAGCCGATTCCCCTTGATGGTAATCATTGGGAATCGAGAGTCGATTCCATCATTTGGATTCGACTCTCGATTCCCAATGCCTCGAAATCAATTCTTTTTGGAATCGATTCCCAGCCCTATGTTTTAGTCACATAACGTTGGTTAAGGAAGTGCTGTCATTTCGCAATACTTTTTGATAGACATTTATAAAATAGCGCCAAAGTTTTGCGCAAATCTGTAATGAAAGCGCACCTACAGTCGCCTCTGGCTTGCTTAGTTGGGGAATTCAGTGATGAACTACCTTTAACTGAAATTAAGTGTTAAGTGGTGTTCTTTTAAAAAAAGCTGCTTTGAAACAATCTGTTTTGTTAAAAGTGGTATATAAATAAAAGTGACTTAACTTGAAGAACACTTTCAACCAAACACATGAACATCCACACAAACGGACACACGCTGTCAGATCTTACCCAGCCAGTATTCGCTCTCCACATTCCCAAATCCTCTCTTGTACTGATTCCACGGCCGATAGAAATTCACACTGCCGTCCATTCTCCTCTGAATCACCTGTGATGGGTTTATATACAATATATGATTCAGAATGAATGTTCTGATGATGTGTGTTTAATGATCTATTTTTACCGTCCATCCTACGTTGTCTTCATTTTTCCCATCTGAGATCATGTGACAGTAAACCCAGACAGGATCGTCACCCAATGGATAGATGGAGTAAATCCCACTGACTGTTTGTCCAGATTTATAGATGTCAGAGCAGTCGAATGGTTTGAATTCACAGTCACTGCCCAATACATCCGGGAGAAGAGCCACCAAAAACACCATCAACTACAGAGACAAAAAGAGAAAGAGATGAACATCACACTAACACTATCTTTTGGAATGTAGAGTTATTAATAAAAGAAAATGATTGAAAATTAAATATTGCATTCAGTATCCTTATTGCAATGCTAATAAACCATCCTGTTATTTACACACTAACTCACACACCATCATAATTTATTTATTTAAGTGTAAATTGGCATCCGGCATAAAACATGCCAAATCGATCACTCCGCTGTGGCCAACCCTGATAAAAAATTAGGCAAGAGAGAAAGATTTTTTTTTAAAGCATTTTTCACTAGGCTGAACCTTTTTAATTTAGATTTAAAAAATGTTAGATGAATTCCAACCAAAATATTTGTGCTAACATATCGAGTACATAAGAGCAGAAAATTTTGAATGAACAGAATGTTCATTTTACTGGGAAATTGCCAATTAAGTGAGCTTTATGAGCAGCTGACCTGAGTTTGAATCTGTTCCAATAACTTATTAGCTCAGAGTCGTTCATTTTAAACTAAAATGAGTAACATCCCTGCTGAAAAAAACTGCCTAAACCAGCCTAAGCTGGTTGGCTGGTCTTAGGTGGTTTAAGCTGGAAGTAGCTGGTTTTATCTGGTCTCCCAGTCTGGCTAGGCTGGTCAGGCTGGTTTTAGCTGAAAAAGTGGCCAAAACCCCTCTAAAACAAGCTGGAACCAGCTAAAACCAGGCTGGTTGACCAGCTTAAACCAGCCAATCAGCCTAGGCTGGTTTTAGCTGGGGGTTTTTTCACCAGGGATATTACAAATAGGAAATTTAGGGATATTTAATAGGCCTGTTATTAAAATTGGATTTGGTGTCCTTTCATTGATTTGATAGACAGACTCAACCATGACTCAAAGTAAATGTTTCAGAAAATAATTTCCATTAATGTAAATATTATTTTTTTGGTCCTGACGTTTCAACATTAATAAACAGCAAATAGCTTTGAACAAACATACTGTTTTATTGTATTTTGAACACAATGAATGGAATAATGGATCTAGTGAATACTTAACCGTCAACACAGTAAGGCACATGATGGAAAACACAGACAATGTTCTTTTGAAACACATCCTGGTTTAAAAGCATCACTTTATTACTCTGATTACGCTACCAAATTAAAGAAAGAAAAGTAAAAAGAAGAGGTTTCCAGCTTTAGCAAATGTCATTACTGTTTTAGTAGATGTTCAGTGACTGAGAGATGGATTCAAGGCTATCGGCGCCGACATTGAAGGCTTTCTAGTGAAATGCTGAAGAGCTAATAGAGATCACACGACCTCCAGCTTTGCATGTCAATGTGTCAAAGCTGAAATGATTCTTTTATTGGTTTTTGAGGTGTTAACAACAGCTCAAAGTAATCAATTTTGTTTTCAGAGGAAAAGTTTTCAAGAGTACACATGTATAAAACAAATAAATGACTGTGTAGACACAGACACTGTCACTAAATGTTTACCCGTTTACCTCTCAAACATCTACTGAAGACCAATGAGGAGGTTTTATTTTGAACATGTCATATGATCTGAAAGGATATCATGAATCTTTACATATTTGTTAATGCATGTTAAACATCAACTGAGGGGAAAACACAGACTTCCTTTTAGAACATTCTGTCATATCAACTTTATATCTCATCTAAATGCATGAAGTGTGACTGCTATACTGACATGTTATACTGCATCTGTTTCAGTTTCCTACTAGTTGCCAACATATTTTTTTCAAACTTTTTACAAACTTTTATTTTAGTCAGAAATATTCTGCCCTCCAAAAGCAAAGTGCAGTAACTAGCAAACACTGAAACTGAGAAAAATGCCTTTAAAGTTTTAACAACAGCTAGTCACAACATGTTGACACTTTCGTTTCTCTGAACGTTTCTCTGAAACGGGACAAAATTGAACCAGGAGACTTTGCCACAAGACAAAACAGTCGCCACAAAGCCCATTTTAAGCCTTAACTAAATTTTGACCAAATGTGTAGTTACTGCACTTTGCCTTTGGAATTGTTTACAACAGTTTCAAGGATTAATGTTCTTTCAGAGGGGCACAGTAACTCTCAGCGCCGATCCTAATTCAGAGTACTGAAAAAATTTGAGCATTAGTCGAAACCACGAACAGCCCTGGAATGTGATAGGATTTTGAAATATTATGAGGATTGTATGTGTTTCGTATTATTATTATTATTATCTCTTTTTTATTTGTTTGTATTAATCTTTGCTTGTGAAACTTTACAAGATGTGATGTTTTGTCTTCTTACTTTTTTCCTGTAAAAAAAGGTGAATCAAATGACAAAATCAAAGGGGAGACAGAAACTAGGTCAGGAAATGTGGGATAAGTGAAAACAAGGTCTATAAGTGTGACAATTTGAATAATAAAAAATGTTATTACTAAATTATTAAAGCGGAGCTTTAAAGAGACACCGTTATTTTCACGATCTAAAATGTGACTTTTTTTTAGCACTATTTACAGTTTTTGTTTTGATTATGAGTGAAATATGCCCCATTTTCGAATGAGTAATTAATTTAGTGCTATCATAAGCAGTTTCCTAAACTCACTTGAATTATCTCAGACAGATGTACAGTTCTATGTCATTAATATATGCTATATTCTTAATGAAAAATTGGTTAAACTAGTCATTATGTCTGTCGTTGTAGTACCAGTTTTCCTGCTACAACCACCCGCTGTCTGTCAGCGAAGTAGCCGCTCCAGTCCAGCAGGAGGCGGAAGTGCGTCATCTGTTGCTGCGGAACCCGCGAAGAGCGCACGACGGAAGTAGAGCTGAGTTTTCTTTCAGCTGGTGTGTGATGAACGCGTTTCTCGTCGGTTATGTGATTTATATCATAGTGTGCTTTATGGTTTTATGTCTGTCTGATATACTTTCTCGAATCTCGCCATTTTGCACCAAACAGTGATTGAAATTTGACACAGAAGTGAACAGAATATCATGTTTTAATAACTCAAATCCAGCAGCTGGACGATTGTTATAATAAAGGTGATTTATATTTTGTATTACAGTATAATATTCCTGTTAGAAAGCAAAATGAGCGTTTATAACATTTCATTATTGACTTTTTGTCTCCAGTAGGTTTTTTTTCTTAGTAAAACTGCTGGACTTAAGCATTTGTTATGTAAAAGTTACATTAAAATTGTATTTGGAACGGTTTATCAAATGCTTTTTATGTTTAGAGTTTATTGTTTTACCAAAAACGATTGTAAATATGTGCCTAGGTAAAACTATAATAGTTTAAATTAAGAATTAGTAACATTATTGACTGACCATATGATAACAGTGAACTTTACTAATTTATATTAATATAAAGAAAGTTTGCTGACATTGTCAACAGTCAAATATACAATATAAAGTTAATAATGATCAAATATTTGTCCATTCTTACTTACATAATTTCAGTATTTATTGTGTGGACATGATATTAAAGGGTATCCTTTAAATGAAACGAGACATATGTGACATTTGAAGACAATAAACTTAATAAATATAAAATAAGGTAATTCTGAAGAAACATCTAATCGTATGTAAATGATTGTCATGCTGTGTTTGTGTTCAGATGTTGAGCATGAAAGCGCAGGTGGATGTGATCTGCTGTAAATCAGTAGGAACTGATCTGTCCATGCTGGATATTGAGGATTTGATCACAGAAATCTGTCAGCTGAAGAAAGAGGTGGCGTCACTGGAGGCAAAGCTGAGAGAAAGAGGAGACAAACTCAACAGAGAGGTTTGAACAGCTCTTCATTTCATCTTTATCTGCTAATATCTTGTTTTGAATCCTACTATCTGGTATGTATCACTGGTTGTGTTTGTCAGGATGTGGAGATGTGTGTGTCTGATGGGACAGAAGCTCAGGATTCAGTCTGGAGCGTCAGAGATCAGAGATCCAGAGACACACAGGACTCAGAGCTCAGCCTCACTTTACTCTGTTATACTGACGCTCAGGATCATGAATCCACTGATCAAACCTCTGACTGTAACGCTGGAGAACAGCAGATGAAGATGTGCTCCGTCAAACTGGTGGACTGCAGGAACCTGATAGAAACCACTGCAGAGGAACAACAACAGAGCCATGAGGATGAGGAGGATGATGATGATGGGAATAATGATGATAGTGATGAAGATTTCAGTCCTCCAGGTTTGTTTCTTCCTTTTATGACCTTTTGCTGTTTTTCATGACACTTGAATGTCAGCAGAGACTGTCGGATCGGTAGTCTAACTCTATTTGAGTACATTTTAAAGTTATTTTATTAAAGTTTTGTTCCTTTCAGATGTCAACGGTGGTTCATCTTCTGATGGAGATGAGAGAATGCACACAAAACAGAAAGTCTTCACCTGTAAAAAATGCGACATCAGCTTTCCTTCCGCTGAAGAGAAGAGACTTCATTCTAAAGAGCACAGCGTGAAGAAGGAGTTTCACTGTGAACAGTGTGGGAAGGTTTTTTCCTGTCATTCTAAGCTAAAAGTTCACTTCAAGACTCACGGTGACAAGTCTTTCCAGTGCAGTGAATGTGAAAAGTATTACAGCACCAAAGGAACTCTTGACGCTCATAAGCGAATCCACACGGGTGAAAGACCGTACAAGTGTTCTTATTGCGAGAAGACCTACAACCACGGATCTCATCTGAAGAAACATGTGCGTATTCACACCAATGAGAGACCGTACCAGTGCAGTGAATGTGGGAAAACCTTCACAAACTCAAGCTGTCTAAAGTCACACCAGAAAGTCCACTCTGATGAGAAACCGTATCAGTGCAAATACTGCGACAAACGATTCCGCCAAAGTTCTAATCTGAATCTTCACGAGAGGACTCACACCGGAGAGAAACCGTATCTGTGCTCCCACTGCGGGAAGAGCTTTTCTAATCAGACCCATTTTGTAGAGCATCAGAGAATTCACACTGGAGAAAAACCGTATCACTGCAAAGTCTGTGGGAAGAGTTTCACAAAGATTAATACTTTAAAGAGGCACGCAATGATCCATACTGGAGAAAGACCGTTCAAATGCTCTCAATGTGAGAAGACGTTTGCTCGATCAAGTATCCTGAAGGTCCATCAGCGAGTTCATACAGGAGAGAAACCTTACTCCTGCTCCATCTGCGGAGAGAGATTCGCTTATTTAGGTAGTTTTCAGACCCATCAGAACAAACACACTAAAGAACAAACTGCTGCAGAATCATCAGAGTGACTTCTCATGTCTTGGTCTGTCAATAAAAAAGTCATCATTCATCATTTACTCCATGTGATATATGACAGTAACATCATGCACATGTTGTTTTCAATCTAAGACTGAGCCAGATGTTATACAACAGGGTCATCAGATGCCCATTTTCCACAAGTTGTTATTATTCTTCAGGGTCTTAAAGGAACACTCCACTTTTTTTTTGGAAAAAGGCTCATTCTCCAACTCGAGTTAATAAGTTGAGTTTTACCGTTTTGAAATCCATTCAGCCGTTCTCCTGTTCTGGCGATATCACTTTTAGCATAGCTTAGCATAGATCATTGAATCCTATGAGACCAATAGCATCGCGTTCAAAAATGACCAACGAGTTTCCATATTTGTCCTATTTAAAACTTGACTCTTCTGTAGTTATATCGTGTACTAAGACCAGCAGAAAATGCAAAGCTGCGAGTTTCTAGGCCGATAATATTAGGAACTACACTCCCATTCCGGCGTAATAGTCAAGGAAGTTATTACAGCAGCAGCCTTATTACAGCAGCAAACTTCCTTGACTATTACGCCTAAATGAGAGTGTAGAAAATCCTAGAAAATCACATCTTTACATTTTCCGCCGGTCTTAGTACACGATACAACTACAGAAGAGTCAAGTTTTAAATAGGACAAATATTGAAACTCGTTGGTCATTTTTGAACGTGATGCTATTGGTCTAATAGGATTCAATGATCTATGCTAAGCTATGCTAAAAGTGATATCGCCAGAACAGGAGAACGGCTGAATGGATTTCAAAACGGTAAAACTCAACTTATTAAGTCGGGGGGAGTTGGAGAATGAGCCTATTTCCAAAAAAAGTGGAGTGTTCCTTTAAATCCTAATGAGCTCTGCTCTCCCCGTCCCTCTCTGCTGTGTGAAGCGAGCCATAATGTTTACTTTAGCCAAGTATAGCCGTGTTTAGCTGCAAAATGCATGAAAACCCCTTATACTCACTTCTGCTGTGGGTAAAGCTGCATCACGAATGATTCGCACAAATATGTAGGTCAGGATCTATGCTTTCCTTTCAAAAACGAAAGTAATGTTAATCCTCTGCGTCTTCAGCGGCTCAGATGTCGGGAGTAAATGATGACTACTATGTTCATTATTACATCCAACAACAGAACACCTCAAACGCTCAATCTGACACATTTTTGTCTGCACCTGAGTCACACAATGGCGATGGGACTGTTTCAGCTCGGTGAGGGCGGGGCTAAGGTAAGGCACTCATGTCAATCAACTGTTGTGGGAGGGGCCTCTGTGTGTCGCACAGAGAAGAAGCTGAGAATGAGCTGATTTTAAAAATGCGATATTACTTTTAAATAATTAAAAAAAAAAAAAAAAACACTTGGTGGATTTTTATCATTATAGGGTGGTTGTGTACACAAACTGCCAACACAGATTGATGTTCAACCAACATGTAAAAGTGAGTTTTGCATCCGATGATCCGTTTAATAAAACTACTGAATAAGTAAATAAGTCAAGTCAAGATTATTTATACAGCACTTTTTACAATACAAGCAACCTTACAGTATTAAAATAATAAAGTAAAATGTCAATAATAATGCAAGAGTTCCATATTGCAACAAAGTCAAATTGGGGAGGACTCATCTGGTTCCCGTGGTCTTGTGCCGGTGGCCGTTTAGGGTAGGAGTTCTTTCTTGATGATCTGTCTCTGGGGCTCATCTAGTTGACACGCTATCCGCTGACATTCGACTGTAGGTGTTGATCCACCATCTGCTCTTGGTTTGGACTGGATCCGGGGGACTGCAGTGACCATCTGATCTGGATACGGACTGGATCTGGTGACTATGGTGACCTGGGAATAAGAAACAAACAGACTAATATTAATGTAGATGCAAGAGTTCCAAGTTGCCACAAAATCAGATTGGAGAGGACCTTGGACTCTTCTGGTCCTTGACTATCTCAATATGCTAACCGTTCATTGCGATTTCAAAATAAAAGTTTACACTAGGGGTGGGCATAGATTAATTTTTTAAATCTAGATTAAATCTTGGAATTAATCTAGATTAATCTAGATTAAAATGGCTAATTTGAATTCTGCTGAAGGCATTCAGAATATGTGTGCTACCCAAATAATGACTAAAAGTAAGTCTTCGAGAACGGGCCAGGTGGCGCATTAGACCAGGCGCTCATCTCCTGTTTCCAAAATGCATCACAAACTGCTTGACAATTGCATTTACAACATAATTACCTATACAAACTTGTGTAACCAAGTACTTCTGCGCAAAAGGCTGCACGACGTGCGTAATACAAAAACAGTATTATTGTTGTACAGTGTGATTAAAAACAAGTCGGTCTCCAGTCCAGCAGGAGGCGGAAGTGCGTCATCTGTTGCTGCGGAACCCGCGAAGAGCGCACGAAGGAAGTAGAGCTGAGTTTTCTTTCAGCTGGCGAGTAAATTATAACTCACGTGCCCCAGTAAAAAGGGTCTAGCAACGCACGCACCTGCCCTGAAGCGGCTTCATAACTGCATCCATGTTTGCACATCTCATTTGATGTGGTAATTTCACAGAAGTTGAAGACTCGTTCTCGCCCCCTACAGTGCAATTCCACTAGGTATACGTCATCCGCACTAAAATATCAAGGTGAAAGTCATCATATCTTGCGTAGTTTAGACCCAGCTCCCAACCCAACTTTGAGAATAGATTAACGGCTATATTTTTTTTTATCGCCCGATAAGAGTCTCACGTTAACGCTGATAACGGCCCACCACTAGTTTAAACCCTCACTCAGAGTTAATATGTGTTGATGTCCACATATTCATGAAATTACAGTGGCTGTAGCTTTTCTATCATTAAGAAATGGCCAATATTAAAGATTAGTTGGACATTTGAATTAAATGTTGTTTAGTAAAAAACAATTGTCAGGCCGTTGGCGCCCTCTGCAGTCATTTGTTATAATGCGTAATGTACATTAGCTCTGTTGCTTATAATACATTATCTATGTTAACAGGTTTGTTTAATAAAACCATGATTACTTGCTTTTGAAACTTTATTTGAACAAACTATTATTGCCTCATTGCTATTATATATGCATTTTATGTCATTTTAAAGGCTAATGTTCACTTAGGTCTATTTTTATTACCTCAAAGAATAGTTATCCAATAGTATCCAATTACTCAACTAATCATCAACAGATTACTCGATTACTAAAATAATAGTTAGTGATAGCCCTACTGCTTATTACAAGTCTGTTTGCCACAAAAATATATAATTAGAAACATTGATCTGAGTTGAGAATTTTGAATGCAAAGCTAGAAGAGACACAGTTCCGACCGGAAACTAACAATGAAATAAATTTTTCTACCTATTTGATTTTTTTTTTTTTTTTTTTTTTTTTTTTTGACGTCTACACCTACCCCAACCCTAAACGTAGCCCTTACTATAATACAAAAACAGTATTATTGTTGTACAGTGTGATTAAAAACAAGTCGGTCTCCAGTCCAGCAGGAGGCGGAAGTGCGTCATCTGTTGCTGCTTCACCCGCGAAGAGCGCACGAAGGAAGTAGAGCTGAGTTTTCTTTCAGCTGGTGTGTGTTGAACGCGTTTCTCGTCGGTTATGTGATTTATATTATAGTGTGCTTTATGGTTTTATGTCTGTCTGATATACTTTGTCATATCTCGCAATTTTGCACCAAACAGTGATTGAAATTTGACACAGAAGTGAATAGAATATCATGTTTTAATAACTCAAATCCAGCAGCTGGACGATTGTTATAATAAAGGTGATTTATATTTTGTATTACAGTATAATATTCCTGTTAGAAAGCAAAATGAGCGTTTATAACATTTCATTATTGACTTTTTGTCTCCAGTAGGTTTTTTTCTTAGTAAAACTGCTAGACTTAAGCATTTGTTATGTAAAAGTTACATTAAAATTGTATTTGGAACGGTTTATCAAATGCTTTTTATGTTTAGAGTTGATTGTTTTACCTAAAACTATTGTAAATATGTGCCTAGGTAAAACTATAATAGTTTAAGTTAAGAATTAGTAACATTATTGACTGACCATATGATGAAAGTGAACTTTACTAATTTATATTAATATAAAGAAAGTTTGCTGACATTGTCAACAGTCAAATATACAATATAAAGTTAATAATGATCAAATATTTGTCCATTCAGACTTATATCATTTCAGTATTTATTGTGTGGACATGATATTAAAGGGTATCCTTTAAATGAAACAGACATATGTGACAATCGAAGACAATAAACTCAAGATCAATATAAAATAAGGTAATTCTGAAGAAACATCTAATCGTATGTAAATGATTGTCATGCTGTGTTTGTGTTGAGATGTTGAGCATGAAAGCGCAGGTGGATGTGATCTGCTGTAAATCAGTAGGAACTGATCTGTCCATGCTGGATATTGAGGATTTGATCACAGAAATCTGTCAGCTGAAGAAAGAGGTGGCGTCACTGGAGGCAAAGCTGAGAGAAAGAGGAGACAAACTCAACAGAGAGGTTTGAACAGCTCTTCATTTCATCTTTATCTGCTAATATCTTGTTTTGAATCCTACTATCTGGTATGTATCACTGGTTGTGTTTGTCAGGATGTGGAGATGTGTGTGTCTGATGGGACAGAAGCTCAGGATTCAGTCTGGAGCGTCAGAGATCAGAGATCCAGAGACACACAGGACTCAGAGCTCAGCCTCACTTTACTCTGTTATACTGACGCTCAGGATCATGAATCCACTGATCAAACCTCTGACTGTAACGCTGGAGAACAGCAGATGAAGATGTGCTCCGTCAAACTGGTGGACTGCAGGAACCTGATAGAAACCACTGCAGAGGAACAACAACAGAGCCATGAGGATGAGGATGATGATGATGATGATGATGGGAATAATGATGATAGTGATGAAGATTTCAGTCCTCCAGGTTTGTTTCTTCCTTTCATGACCTTCATGTCAGCAGAGACTGATCTGTAGTCTAACTCTGTTTGAGTACATTTTAAAGTTTTCTTCATTTCAGATGTCAACGGTGGTTTATCTTCTGATGGAGATGAAGAAACAGCCTCAGCATCAAAAGAGCAGCTGAAGTCCAAGAGTTTTTCCTGCACCACCTGTGGAAAAACACTGAGCTCACAGGGTAATTTAGTAAGACATGAGAGAAAACACACAGAACAGAAAGTCTTCAGCTGTAAGAGATGCGACATCAGCTTTCCTTCCGCAGAAGAGAAGAGACTTCATTTAAAAGAGCACAGCGTGAAGAAGCTGTTTCACTGTGAACAGTGTGGGAAGGTTCTTTTCACAACTTTGTTTAATATGAAAGCTCATATAAAGACACACAATGAAAAGTCTTTCCAGTGCAGCGAATGCGACAAGTATTTCAGCACCAAAGGAAATCTTGACGCTCATAAGAGAATCCACACGGGTGAAAGACCGTACAAGTGTCCTCACTGCGAGAAGAGCTACAACCACGGATCTCATCTGAAGAAACATGTGCGTGTTCACACCAATGAGAGGCCGTACCAGTGCAGTGAATGTGGGAAAACCTTCACAAACCTAGGCTGTCTAAGGTCGCACCAAAAAATCCACTCTGATGAGAAACCGTATCAGTGCAAATACTGCGACAAACGATTCGCTCACACATCCTATCTGAACTGTCACGAGAGGACTCACACCGGAGAGAAACCGTATCTGTGCTCCTACTGCGGGAAGAGCTTTTCTAATCCAACTCAATTTGGATTTCATAAGAGAGTCCACACTGGAGAAAAACCGTATCACTGCAGCGTCTGTGGGAAGAGTTTCAAGCAACATCCTCACTTTGTAATGCATCAGAGGACTCATACTGGAGAAAGACCGTTCAAATGCTCTCAATGTGAGAAGACGTTTGCTCGATCGGACGTCCTGAAGGTCCATCAGCGAGTTCATACAGGAGAGAAACCTTACTCCTGCTCCATCTGCGGAGAGAGATTCGCTTATTTAGGTAGTTTTCAGACCCATCAGAACAAACACACTAAAGAACAAACTGCTCCAGAATCATCAGAGTGACGTCTCATGTCTTGGTCTGTCAATAAAAAAAGCTTCATTTCTGAATTTGCTTTATCATTCATACATGTCCACTTTTGCAAAACAAGAACAAAAATAACAGTGGTGTGAAAAAGTGTTGCCCCCCTTCTTGGATTTTTAATTTTTTTGCATGTTTGTCACACTTTAATGTTTCAGATCATTAAAACTAATTTACATATTAAGCAAAGATAACACAAGTGAACACAACATGCAGTTATTAAATTAGGTTTTTTATTATGAATGAAAAACTAAATCCAAACCCACATGGCCCTGTGTGAAAAAGTGTTTGCCCCCTAAACGTAATAACTGGTTGGGCCACCCTTAGCAGCAACAACTGCAATCAAGCGTTTGCCATAACTTGCAATGGCTCTGTTACAGCGCTGTGCGGGAATTGTGGCCCACTCATCTTGGCATAATTGTTGTAATTCAGCCACATTGGAGGGTTTTCCAGCATGAACCACCTTTTTAAGGTCATGCCACAGCATCTCAATAGGATTCAGGTCAGTGCCCGGTTGCATAAAGCCCCTTAAGTGTAAATTTCCCTTAAAGGAGAACTCCGGTGTGATTTTGACCTAAAGTGTATTGAATCATGATACCGAGTGTAAACGTACCTTGCATATCTCATCTCGTCTTGTCCACTGCAGTCCGAAATCTGGGGTCAGTTAGCCGATGCTCACAACAGGTTGTCAATGAGAGTCAACAGGGCATCGAAGAAGCCATGTAAATAAATCACTGTTTTACGCCATTTACGAGGCACAAAGTAGCTCCACACTTCATTGGTAGACTTCCAAGGGCCCTGACATTTAAAACGAGACATTGAGAACTCAGAAAAAGCACCGGTAGTTTATTTACGAGAAGATTTATACAGACAGTAACTGCAAGAAGTTTAGCGGTCGCCGCCATCTTAAATTTAGTCACGATAAGTCGAGTGTCGAGCACCAAGGAATTTATCAGGTTATCAACTTATCAGGTTGTAGTTTCCTTCGTGCTCGACACGCGACTTATCTTGACTACATTTAAGATGGCGGCGGCCCTTGGAAGTCTACCAATGAAGTGTGGAGCTACTTTGTGCCTCGTATATGGCGTAAAACAGTGATTTATTTACATGGCTTCTTCGATGCCCTGTTGACTCTCATTGACAACCTGTTGTGAGCATCGGCTAACTGACCCCAGATTTCGGACAGCAGTGGACAAGACGAGATGAGATATGCAAGGTACGTTTACACTCGGTATCATGATTCAATACACTTTAGGTCAAAATCACACCGGAGTTCTCCTTTAAGTTCTCCCTTAAATTTCCCTTACACTTAAGGGCGTTGCATAAAATATCCCTTAAATGTTATTTAAAGGTTTCTAGGTGAAACGCCATAAACCCTTAGAATTTCTCTATCATTTCCAATTGTTGTAATTCAGCCACATTGAGGGGTTTTCGAGCATGAACCGCCTTTTTAAGGTCATGCCACAGCATCTCAATAGGATTCAGGTCAGGACTTTGACTAGTCCACTCCTAAGTCTTCATTTAGTTTTCCATTCAGAGGTGGATTTGCTGGTGTGTTTTGGATCATTGTCCGGCTGCAGAACCCAAGTTCGCTTCAGCCTGAGGTCACCAACAGATGGCCGGACGTTGTCCTTCAGGATTTTTTGGTAAACAGCAGAATTCATGGTTCCATTGATCACAGCAAGTCTTCCAGTTCCAGAAGCAGCAAAACATCCCCAGACCATCATCACACTACCACCACCAGATTTTACTGTTGGTATGATGTTCTTTTTCTGAAATGCTGTGTTACTTTTACGCCAGATGTAATGGGACACACAGCTTTTAAAAAGTTAAACTTTTGTCTGGTCAGTCCACAGAGTATTTTCCCAAAAGTCTTGGGGATCATCAAGATGTGTTCTGGGAAAACTGAGACAAGCCTTTATGTTCTTTTTGCTCAGCAGCGGTTTTCGTCTCTGAACTCTGCCATGAAGGCCATTTTTGCCCAGTCTCTTTCTTATGGTGTATTCATGAACACTGACCTTAACTGAGGCAAGAGAGGCCTGCAGTTCTTTAGATGTTGTTGTGGCGTCTCTTTTTGAGTTGTCACTGCGCTCTTGGGGTAATTTTGGTCAACCGGCCACTCCTTCATTTAAAAACTGCATTTTGTTTTTACTTGTGTTATCTTTGGTTAACATTTAAATTTGTTTTTCTGAAACATTAAAGTGTGACAAACATCATTAAGTGGGCCAACACTTTTTCACACCACTGTATGTCCACACACAATTAAAAATGATGACTTTCAATGTTATAACTAGCTTCACTTCTTGTCAAAACTTGACTTCTGTCCATTTAATTCTAATACCAAAGACATTTTTTTTCAGTTACAGAATAAAAATGTTGACTAAACATCTAAAAGTTTGTTAATAGAACTATTAAATAAGCAAAACTGTTGCAAACTCAGAATTATCCTGCTGTGGAGAAGCTGTTGTGATTGGATTATTCTTACAAGATCTGTTAAGAATATAATGTTGTAAATAATTGAAGACAATCTTTAGAACCTTTTTTTTTTTTTTTGCCATGGTTACATTACTTTGATAAAATTGTAATCCATCCCATATTCCATACATATGTACTGTATGTTTTAATTGTTATAATATTTAAACATTGTTTAAATGAGACCTAAACAGAAAGCAAAAGCTTGTCTGATAGTAAGCTAATGGTAACAGACAGTTGCTGTCAGGATAACGGTAAATAACGGTTTTTAGGTGGGGCTTCAGAAAGGGACAGTTATTATCAAGATACATCTCTAAATGGTCTTAAATTAGACTTTCTTTAGCACTTTAACACATATATAAGTTTCTTTGGCTGTGGCTGTAATATGTCTTGGTCATGTTTTAAAGCGAGTCACTAAATTGCTGTTTGACTAGCAACTTTAATGCCTTCAACTCAAATTTTCCCAGACACATACAATTTTATGTCCATGATATTGCCTATTAAGCAGTGGTTTTAAAAGTAATGCATTACAGTATTGCATTATTCTGTTAGAAACCCTTATGAAAATTAATTCTGGTTTCATTACAAATAAAAAAAACAAAAACATGGTAACAACAAATTAACCATTGTCTTTTTACACCAACCATAAATTAACCGTGGTATTTGTAGTAAAACTAGTTATACAAATGGTAATGTGCAAAAAAAAAAAAAAAAAAAAAACATGGTTACTACAGTTTTACTATAATTAAACCATGGCAAAATTTTGTGAGGTAAACTAATTGCATTAATGAGTAACTTTTTGTGAATTAATTTTAATAACAACAACAAAAAAAAGAATAAATGTAAGTGAATAAATGGGACAACAAAGTAACTCGGACTACTTAATTTTTCTTTAAAAAAATAGATTTTCCTTTTGAATTTAAAAGTAATGCATTCTTTACTAGTTATTTAAAATAATAATTAAATGCGTTAACCACAGCACTTGCTATTAAGTTTTTTTTATTTTAAGTTTTTTTTAATCACTTTATTAAAACTTAAAATAACAAACAGGTGTTGTCGTCTTTCCTTTGTTAAATGCATTAACAATAAATCCAAGCAGCATATAATAAACAAAATAATGCTAAAAAAAAATTATAACACAAATTAAATTACATTTCAGGGTTGAAAGAAGTTTAGAGCATTTTAAGGGTTGAAAACAAATTCTAAAATCATTTTTAAATGCCGTGAAACAAAAATAAACTTTAACAAATCTACATTTGTGTATATAAAACTTTGCACAGAAATTGCACAGAAACCCAATCTATTTTGCATAAAGACCACTTCTAAGTTTGTTTTAAAGTTTTTTTAATCGCTTTATTAAAACTTCAAAAACAAACATGCATTGTCATCTTTCCATTGTTAAACACATTAACAATAAATCCAAGTAGCATATAATAAACAAAATAATGCTAAAAAAATTGTAAAAAGTAAAAATTATAACACAAATTAAATTACATTTCAGGGTTAAAATAAGTTTAGAGCATTTTAAGGATTGCAAAAAAAAATCTAAAATAATTTTTAAATGTTGTGAAACAAGAATAAACTTTAACAAATCTACATTTGTGTATATACAACTTTACACAGAAATTGCGCAGAAACCAATCTCTTTATTTTGCATAAAGACCACTTTTACGTTTTTAAAGTTTTTTTTAGTAGAGCGTTTTAAGGATTGAAATAAAATTCTAAAATCATTTTTAAATGTCGTGAAACAAGAATAAACTTTAACAAATCTACATCTGTGTATATACAACTTTACACAGAAATTGCACAGAAATTCAATCTCTTTTTGCATTTAGAAGACCTGCTATTAAGTATCTCACATATGTAACGGAAAACGGATAAATAGTTGCATCTTTCGCCCCGCCCATTTTCAAACGATCAGCCGTTGTCAGCCAATGCGGCTCTCGATGAGCTTGACAGACGTGAGCAGTGGCCAATAGAAACGCGTGGTTCGCAAACAAGGGTCGTTCTTCAGAAGTTTATGATGGTCTGCTGACCGGATGGAAAACTTTCTCCCAGAGTTTTCTGTCTTTCTGTCTGACAACCGGAGTCTGTCTTCTCGGGTCCGTTTTTTTTTATTCGCGTTCAGACGCTTTATTATTAGTCGACGCGTTCTAGAGCGGTTAGTGAGCGAGTGATGAAGTGACCGATAGAGTTTCTTCGGAGTTTGTCGCGTCTGAGTGAAGCTCGTCATGGGGAACCACGGGATGGAGGAGCTGATTCCCCTCATTAACAAACTGCAAGACGCCTTCAGCTCCATCGGCCAGAGCTGCAACCTAGAGCTGCCGCAGATCGCGGTGGTGGGCGGCCAGAGCGCCGGGAAGAGCTCGGTTCTGGAGAACTTCGTGGGCAGGTGACAGAACAATTCTAGACAAAAAACACGCCTAGTGCTTGTTTTAATTATATAGTTCAAATTGTTAATACTAAGTTCAATGGTATGTGAATGTACTTGGAAAAAGTCAGAATGTCACTGCTGGTCAAACATTAACCATCAGCGTTTCCTGAAGTGTTGATGTGTTCTTAAAGAGACAGTTCGGTCAAAAATCAAGATTATCTGGTCATTTGTTCACCTTCGTGTCGTTACAAACGTTATTTTCTAGGCAATTCAGACCTATGTAGATACAGATACACAGTGAACACCAGTGTTGGGGAAACTATTGCTTTACAATATTGCGTTACTCTATAAAAAGTAACTAATTGCGTGTCTTAGTTTTTATGGAAAGCAATGTGTTACGTTGTTACTTTTATCTTTTTAATTTTTATATAAAAAGTTCTATTTCTGGCCAATTCACATGAAGTCTAGAACATAGATTAGCTTCACATTCACACTGCATACACAATGGCCTTTTCCATTAAAGATTTGCAGAAAACTTTGGTAATATTTTATGAAATACTATTAAAAATATTGTGAAAAATTATGGCGTTTCCATTTACCGATGTTATGCGACTGAAACATTTTTTTCCGTCTCGCGATAAGACATGGCAATAGATTTTTGTGGGATTTGGGTGATCAAATGTGACCTGCAAATGTGAAAAAAAAAACAAAAAAAAAAACGTTTTGTCAAAAAAAAAAAAAAAACGTAAAGCGAAAAAACTGTTCTGCGTTATATTGGAGTTTTTGCACAATTCATGCATTTCCATTAGGCGTATTTTCAATTTGCACAGTTTAAAGGGTAATGAAAACGCAGCTATTGTTCCTTTTAAAAGTAATGCCTTACTTCCTAAAAAGTACTTAATTACTTTTTCAGTTACTTTTTATGGAAAGTAATGCCCTATGTTACTCCTGGTGTTACTTTTGATTAATTCTGGGCAGGGCTTGCTTGTTTGTTTTTAATATAAAAAGTTCTTCTTTTGGCAAATGTAAAAGCCCTTTCACATCAAAAAGTGAAATGAATAAGGCTGAAGGAAAAGTAAATTCTCGTCTGTACAATAGAACACAGAAGTTCAACATTCGTCAGCAATACTAAAACAATGAAGAACAAATGTTAATCTGAAGTCGTTTTTGCTTATTAGTATGATTGAAGTGGATCATTGAAGGTCAGCAGCAAAAACTGGTTAATACAATTGGATTAAATACATAAAGGAATTTATATTCTCAGCTGTCAGTCAATAATGGGAAAACAAAGTAACTGCCGTTACTTATTTGAAAAAGTAACTCAGGTGTTTTCTTGTAGATTAAAAAGTAACATGTTACTTTACTAGTTCCTTCAAAAAGTAATCTGATTACATACCGTGTGTTACTTGAAATGCATCACCCCAACACTGGTGAGCACATAGGCCAACTCCAAAAGCAGCAGGAATGAGTCACAACATGACTCAGTTTGTGGGGAAAATAATAGTCTCAAATGTGTTTCTTGTTTCTGAATGATTCTCAGAAGAGACCTCATGTAACTGTGATGGAGATCTCAGCATGTGCTGACTTGACATCTTCAGGATTCCTGCTAAAGCAACAGGAAGAGCTACACACACACATAAATGTATATCATGTCAGTTCAGTGAGACGTTGGTCTGGGGAGCGAAGAACTCTTGTCTTTTTTTTGAGGGTGTGTGTTTGGTTTATAGCCTTTTCTTGCTTTTCTGTGTCTAGTTTGATGAACCAGGGAATGATGCTGTCTTTTCACAGGCAAATCAAGCCTTCACTTAGATTTAATTTAGTTTTAGCAAAAATAGTTGTTGAAAACCTTCTGTTGGGTGTCTGCTGTACATTCAGTTGTATTGCATTCAGTGCATTTCTGGCCTTAAAATAGCTGGCATAGCAAATGAACCACTGATGTTTTCACATGCATTGCCCTACAAAGGCAAAGTACAGTAACTACACCAACACTGAAACTGAGAAAAATGCCTTTAAAGTTTTTTACACCAGCTAGTCAAACACTCTCAGACAAAATTGAACCAGGAGACTTTGCCACAAGACAAAGCCATTGTCACAAAGCACATTTTGACCAAATGTGTAGTTACTGCGCTTTGCCTTTTAAGGGGAGTACCGTATAGAAATGTTCACTTAGTGAAAAGTGTCTCTGTGTTTGTCATTCAGAGACTTTCTGCCGAGAGGATCCGGCATCGTCACTCGCAGACCTCTGATTCTCCAGCTAGTCAACAGTAAAGCAGGTAAACCGCACATTATACCTTCTGAACATCAGATCTCTTTCTTTAAAGGCGTGTTCAGACTGAACGGTGTGAGTGGAAATGATGATCTGTGGTAATTCACAACATGCCTCAGATGCCAGATGAGTTTTGAATGTGAAATATGCCTTTAATTCAAGATTTAGTAATTGCCATTTGACGTGGCTGATATAAAATTCACAATATTGTACTAATAAATACTTTTTATATAGAGAGAAGTGATTCATAACTACTGAAACAAAATAATCATTTGTCCTTTTGATGTCGAAGCACAGCAGGATTATTATGGTTAATAAGTTTAAACCATTAAAAAAATACACTTTAGTTACATTGAATGAAATAAGTGTTAAGTGATGTTAACACATTTTATTTCAGCTCATAAACTAAGATTCATTTAATTTGATTTGAAATACTAAAATAACTAAAACTAAATAAATTTAATAGTTTAATAATTTAATATAGACAGATAAAATAAATAAAATGACTAACATGTAATTCAAATTAAAATGAAAAGAAAATGCAAACATAAAAACTGCCTAAAATATTAAAACTAATTATAATACTAGCAAAACCTAATTATAATAATATCAGCAATACTATTTGGAAAAAAAAAAAAAAAAAAAAAAAAAAAAAATATATATATATATATATATTGATTTTATCCAAACAAAATTGAGACTTTTTTTTAAATAAATGCTATAAGCTGTGTTGACTTTGACAGATTAGTTATCATACATTTCTTCGTCTTGAATTTGAAACTGGAAAAAAATATATATATATATTTGTTTTTAAAAATGTATTTATTATTTAATTATTTATTACTAAAATATATATAAAAAAAAATCTAAATAGACTGAATGCAGAAATTGTAAGAATAAAAACCAATTTCTAAAATAATCACTCTAAAAATATGATTTCAAATAATTAATTTTATCCACACAACTGAAACTTTTTAAAATAAACGCAAGAAGCTTTGTTTTGAGACTTTGGCACAGATTTGTTGTGATATATATATTTTCTTTATTATTTATTTATTACTAAAATATATATTTCAAAAAAATCTAAATAGAATGAATGCAGAAATTGTAAGAATAAAAGCTAATTTCTGAAATGATCACTCTGATCTGTCTCTAGAATATGCTGAGTTCCTGCACTGTAAGGGCCGTAAGTTTGTGGATTTTGATGAGGTCCGGCTTGAGATCGAGGCCGAGACGGACCGACTCACCGGATCGAATAAGGGAATCTCTTCGGTGCCCATCAACCTGCGCGTTTATTCACCCAACGGTAAATCAGACCAGCATAAAATATGTTGTTTTTGCTGTTAGAAGTCTTATATAGCAGATTTCCCATGAGAAACAAAACGTTTTCTCTCTCAGTGTTGAATCTGACGCTGATCGATCTGCCCGGCATGACGAAGGTGGCGGTGGGAGACCAGCCGGTGGACATCGAGTACCAGATCCGGTAAGAGCAGTTGCATTGATCAGATACAGGACCCGATTGAAACACTGATGACT
The DNA here is from genome assembly GCF_049309525.1 of Garra rufa. Lineage (NCBI taxonomy): Eukaryota > Metazoa > Chordata > Actinopteri > Cypriniformes > Cyprinidae > Garra > Garra rufa. Next base: position 1,494,610 of record NC_133366.1, on the reverse strand, counting down.
CTTCTTCATGTGCCATCAGAGACATGCTGCTGCAGTTCATCTCCAAAGAGAACTGTCTGATCCTGGCCGTCACTCCTGCCAACATGGACCTGGCCAACTCTGACGCGCTCAAGATCAGCAAAGAGATGGATCCTCAGGGTAAGAGACGCCATGGAATTAATGGAATGTTCATTCAGAGTTATCTGGAATGTTTCTTATTTTAGAATGTTGAAGTGTTTCAGTTCATCTAGAATTTGGAAATGTTACTTGTTTCAGAAAGTTCAGAGAATGTTCAAAAGTAACATTCTCATAATGTTTTCAAATTCTAAAATGGAATGTTTGAATAACCTAGAAACAATCATTGAAAAACGGGGTGTTCAGTTTAAAAAAAAGAACTAATAGTTATCGCCTTACTTACCTAGTTGATTGGTTTCATCGATAATTGCAAACATTTTTTGTAGTAGTTTTCTAAAATGTTAGGTTTAAATATGCAAATGAGACATTATTTCATGAAATATGCTCTAATTTGCATACATTTCTAGTACAAAATTTGAAACGCTACATGAATCAGTTTCAAAATTATTGTTTATTATCTGGTTTACTTGACATATTAGAGTCAAACTTTTTTTGGGCATCTTAGTTTGTTACTCCTTAATTCAGAAAATACTTACAACAGACAGAAAACTATGTATTTTTTGCATTTTTGGGGGGAATAAAATGTTTGATTATGTGTATAAAATCAAGCAAGTTATATATGAACAAATCCCTCTGTAAAAACCTTCAGGATATAGACAGGAATAAAAATGTCAAGTGTGGTGTGTGTAAGTGCTGCTGAAGTGGAGATTTATGGCTCAGTGTAGGAGAAAAAACTAATTTTGAGAAAACGCCTTTACAAATATGGATTGCAATTGAAATCTATTGACACAAATAGAAAAAGTGCAATAAAAGAAACACTTAACAGTGTCTTTTGAATGTTTTCTTTCCACTAGTCTGAAAAACACTTTCTCAAACTTGACAGGTGCGTGAAAAAAACTGTGTTTTTGGCTGCAGTGTCTCTTTTTAATACGCTTTAGGGAACATTACCAAAATGTTTTTGTTAGCTTGGGATGTGATTGAGAAGCCAGACGTGCTGTTGACCTTTAACCTTTGTCCTGCAGGTCTGCGCACCATCGGCGTGATCACCAAACTGGACCTGATGGATGAAGGAACCGACGCCAGAGACATCCTGGAGAACAAGCTGCTTCCTCTACGCAGAGGTGCAGTAACTTAGTTTATCAATAACTCAAACTGAAATTAGCTTAAATTATTCAATACAATTTTAAATTAAATATCAAATAAACTAAATCAAGTAGAAATAAAATGCAAACAAAAAAATGTAATTTAATTAAAAAATACTGACAATAACTATAATAGTATATAAGTAGCTATGTTTGTAAGATTTTGCATAAAAAAAAAACTCCAAGATGTGCACAAAATATTAAAAATGTGCATAAAAACACATACACTCAATGAGGCAGATAATGAGAAAACATGAGCATAAACTACAATAGAAACAGATTTATTCAAATTCTTGAATGTGTAACACAAATGACTAGTGGACCAATCATATCTCAAGTGTGTTTTTATTCATTCTGAAATGCCTTAGGTCAAAATGCATTAAATGATTGAGTATATCATCTCTCATAACTCTCACACTTGTGTTCCTAAACACAAGATAACAAGACTGTGTTTGTTATTGCTTTTTGTCATCATTTATTATGTAGTACAGTTGAGGTCAAAAGTTTACATACGCCTCGTCGAATCTGCAAAATGTTCAAAATAAGGGAGATCATACAAAATGCAAGTTATTTTTATTTTGTAGATGTTTCACAAAAAAGACATTTACATGTAGTCCATGAGAGAAAATAATAATTAAAATGATAAAAATGGCCCAGTTCCAAAGTTTACATACACTTGATTCTTAATACTGTGTTGTTACCTGAATGATCCACAGCTGTGTTTTTTTGTTTAGTGATAGTTATTGAGTCCCTTGTTTGTCCTGAACAGTTAAACTGTCTGCTGTTCTTCAGAAAAAATAATTCAGGTGCCACAAATAATTTGTTTTTTCAGCATCTTTTGTGTATTTGAACCCTTTTCAACAATGACTGTGTGATTTTTGAGATGCATCTTTTCACACTGAAGACAACTGAGGGACTCATATGCAACTATTACAGAAGGTTCAAACACTCACTGATGCTCCAGAAGGAAAAAACATGCATTAAGAGCTGGGGGTGAAAACTTTTAGAATTTGAAAATCAGGGTAGATTTAACTTATTCTGTCTTCTGTAAAACATGTAAGTATCTTCTGTAGCTTCTGAGGGGCAGCACTAAATGGAAAAAAAAATATTTAGGCGAAATAAGAAAAATGTACACATCTTCATTCCATTCAAAAGTTTTCACCCCCGGCTCTTAATGCATGTTTTTTTCCTTTTGGAGCATCAGTGAGTGTTTGAACCTTCTGTAATAGTTGCATATGAGTCCCTCAGTTGTCCTCAGTGTGAAAAGATGGATCTCAAAATCATACAGTCATTACTGGAAAGAGACACAAAAAATCCTGTAAAACCACAGAATTTGTGGGAGCTGAAGGATTTTTCTGAAAAACAGCAGGCAGTTTAACTGTTCAGGACAAATAAGGGACTCAATAACTATCACAAAACAAAGAAACACAGCTGTGGATCATTCAGGTAACAACACAGTATTATGAATCAAGTGTATGTAAACTTTTGAACAGGGTCGTTTTTATAAATCCAACTATTATTTCCTCTTGTGGACTATATGTAAACGTCTTTTATGTGAAATATCTTATTCAGGTCAGTAGTAACAAATAAAAATAACATGCATTTTGTATGACCGCTCTTATTTTGGTAAAATAATTAACATTTTGCAGATTCTGCAAGGTGTATGTAAACTTTTGACCTCAACTGTTATTGTTCATACTTTGCATCAGTTTCCCAGGAAGTGATAATTTTGTGCTCTTTGAACACGTGGGGTGGAAACAGCGCAAATGTTTCTATTTTTTTATTTTTTACACCTTAAATTTTCATCTTTTATGGAACCGGTGTTTACGACACACATGCACATCCTGTTATTAGAGTTTATTGATGCCAGCGGATGAACACAGTCTCTATGTGTGTTTGTAGGTTATATCGGTGTGGTCAACCGCAGTCAGAAAGACATCGACGGCAGGAAGGACATTAAAGCCGCGCTGGCTGCTGAGAGGAAGTTCTTCCTGTCCCATCCGGCGTACAGACACATGGCCGAGAGAATGGGCACACCGTACCTGCAGAAAACACTCAACCAGGTACACAAAAACACAACATACAAGCAGAAGTCCTTTCAACTGCCTCATAAAACGTCACTTTAATTCGTCACGTTTAACTGACTCTTTTCAGCAACTGACGAATCACATTCGTGACACTCTTCCGGCGCTGCGCAGTAAACTTCAGTCTCAGCTGCTGTCGCTGGAGAAGGAGGTGGACGAATACAAGAACTTCAAACCGGACGATCCGGCCCGCAAAACCAAAGCCCTGCTGCAGTGAGCTTCCAACGAAACCTCAAACAAGCTTTTCTGCATGCTTGCGTTTTAATAGCATTTTTATTTAAAGTTTGTTTTTAATATAATAAGCTATACTGCCCTCCAAAGGCAAAGCGCAGTAACTACACATTTGGTCAAAATTGAGTTCAGGCTTAATGGACTTTGTGACAACGGTTTTGTCTTGTGGCAAAGTCTCTTGGTTCAACATGTTTGACAAGCTGGCGTAAACTTTAAAGGCATTTTTCTTAGTTTTAGTGTTGGCGTAGTTACTGCACTTTGCCTTTGGAGGGCAGTATAAATGATGTTATATTAAAAGTAGACTTTTGCAGGATGGTGCAGCAGTTCGGCGTGGACTTTGAGAAGCGTATCGAGGGCTCTGGAGATCAGGTGGACACTCTTGAGCTCTCCGGCGGAGCGCGAATCAACCGCATCTTCCATGAACGCTTCCCATTTGAGCTTGTTAAGGTACGTTCAGCTTTGTCAAGTTTGACTTTGGTTGGACGTATGCATCAATAAATCTTTAATAGAGTAGTTCACTTTCAGAACAAGAATTTAAAGGTAATGTTCTCACCCCCTTGTCATGCAAGATGTTCATGTCTTTCTTCAGTAGTAAAGAAATGGTGTTTTTTGAGGAAAACATTTCAGGATTTCTCTCCATATAGTGGACTTCTATGGTGCCCCTGAGTTTGAACTTCCCAAAAAGGAGTTTAAATGGAGCTTCAAAGAGCTCTAAACGATCCCAGCCGAGGAAGAAGGGCCTTATTTAGTGAAACGATTGGTTATTTTCTAAAAAGATTTACAACTTGCATACATGCCTAGCTAGAGAAGATGAGCATTTGAGGTTAAAAAGTACATATATTGTAAAAAAAACAAACAAAAAAAAACATCATTTTACTAGATAAGACCTTTTTTCCTTGGCTTTGAAGCTGCATTTTGGAAGTTCAAACTCGGGGGCACCATTGAAGTCCATTATATGGAGAGAAATCCTGAAGTGTTTTACTCAAAAAACATAATTTCCTTACGACTGAAGAAAGAAAGAAATGAATTTCTTGGATGACAAGGGGGTGAGTACATTATCTGCAAATTTTTGTTCTGTTTAGTAAATAATGACAGAATTTGTTTTTCGACAGGCGATTCCATTGAATTTATATGATAATGTAGAAAAAGTGTGTGTGTTTGTGTTTCAGATGGAGTTTGATGAGAAGGAGTTGAGGAGGGAGATCAGTTACGCCATCAAGAACATTCATGGAGTCAGGCAAGAGAATAAACTCATACATTATAACAGGCAAACATAAAAATGAGAACGAAAAAAAGTCAAAAAGAAAAACAGAGACTAAATGAACTAAATGAAACACTGCGCAACTTAAAGGGTTAGTTTACCCAAAAATTAAAAGTAGCTCATGATTTACTCACCCTCCAGGGATCCTAAGTGTATATGACTTCCTTCTTTCAGATGAATTCAATCAGAGTTATGATAAAAATTATCCTGGCGTTGCCAAGCTTTAGAATTGCATGGGCGGGTGTTTCTCTTCATCAGTCCAAAACATGTCCAATAAAGTGCATCTAATCTAGGGATGCACCAAAATAAAAAAAATCTTGGCCGAAGCTGAACAAAATTACAGAACATGGTCTTTCATGTTTTTCTCCATTGCATAAATTAAATAGCCAATATTTGCTTTTCACAGTTTTGTCTTGCTTTTCAAAGAAAAAAAAAACAATTACAAAACAACAATTTAAAAATATTTACTTAACACTGAACATTTTTACCATTCTAGTAGACATTATAGCTTACCAACAAAGCAGAATTTGACTTAAAATTAATAATTTTCTAAAACAATATTCCTTGGCCATTTTTAAGAGCCCCTTCTTGAATCAGGCATGTGTTTTTAATATGCAGCCTTGCTGAACAAAGGAAAGATCAAAACAAAAGGCATTAACTTCATGTACAAAATGGGGATTTGTAAAGAAAATGTTGGAGAATTTTGATAAGTCGAGAGGAGACTGGTTTTCCTTTGCTAAAGTAAGGAAACTTTGCTTCCTTTGCTTCTGTAAACAAACGTTGGTTTGTGCAAGACTCACCTGTGCATGCTCACCGTGTGAGGCACTTTTTATTATGCGCTTTATTGGACTTCTTGTGGACTGATGAAGAGAAACACCAACCCATGCAACTCTAAAGCTTGGAAATGGCAGGATAATTTTTCTCATAACTCTCATTAAATTTGCCTAAAGGAAGTCTTTTGGTAAACTAACCCTTTAATGTTGACTTGTGACCAGTTCAGTGAATGCACAGGCTCATTAGAGCCATAGTTTATGTAAGCGGACTATACGGCTTGTGCTGTCTTTGTTGCACTTGACCAGCGAGATCGTGGTTCGACTCCTGCTTTCTGTTCAGTCGTTCTGAGTGTGCGTTTGGGTTGATCGTGTGTTGTGTGTGACCTCAGGACGGGGCTCTTCACCCCAGACATGGCCTTCGAGGCCATCGTGAAAAAGCAGCTGATAAAGCTGAAGGAGCCGTGCCTCAAATGCATTGACCTGGTCATCCAGGAGCTGATCAACACGGTCAGGCAGTGCACAATGAAGGTAGACTGAGATAGAGAGAGACGGCTAATCATGTCAGCACGCTAACATCTGACCCAACTCACACCGCTAACGGCTCCGCAAAGCAAAAACACTCCAATGATGCTGCTATAGGACACGACTAAACGCTCCTGAACCGTTTCAGTCGCTCCATCCTGTCTGCTTCAGTGAGAAAATACCAAAAACTGGACAAACTTACAATTTAAGAATGCATTTCATACCAGCAATAAAATCTGACAAAAAATGTCCTATGCATGTAATTTCTATGCTCAAATAATGTTTTAATAGTCTTTTTCAAAAATATAGCTCAAACTGTCCCATAAACATTATTTTCACACCCAATTTATTTCACATTTTAATAATTTAAAAAGCAATAAAATCTGACCAATAAATGTTTTTTTTTTGTAGATTCAGACGTTTTTCTTTTTTTTTTGTCATATTTCAGTAATGTATTTTAAACAAGTCTTATATGAATTTTTTTGCAAATATTTTTTTATGCTCGAATAATGTTACATTTTTTGCAGAATAATGCATTATAAATCATCAATAAAATCTGACATGAAGTGCTTACATGTTTTTTACACTCAAATAGCACGAAAAACAATTTTTTTCAATCAATTATTTCGCAATGTAATAACATTGTGATGTTATTAGCGGCAATCAAATCTGGCACGAACTATCCCTATAATGTTAAAAAAGCATTTATTTCAAGTCCATTTAAAATAATATTATCTGACATGAAATGTTCTATAATGTTGTTTTTATGCACAAATGGCATTAAAACAGTTTTTCACATTAATAATGCATTTAAAAAAAAGCATTATTAGCACAAAAAAAGTTTTCACATTTCAATAACATATTTCACATCAGCAAAAAAATCTGATGCAGTTGCTGATAATTGGCATTTATCACTACAATATAATATTTCGGTGTTAAGACCAATGACTCACGGGTTACAGTGCTGCAGTTCCGAGTAATGACGCGGAAAGAGGAAGTACAGAATTAATGGGTCATGTGCTTTTCTCCGTTCTGTTTTCATCCATCCGTCCGCTTTTTCCCCAACATTGTTCTCCTCTCACCCCAAGTAACACCCCGTTGTCCCATGATCCTCCAGGACGGGGCTCTTCACCCCTGACCTGGCCTTCGAGGCCATCGTGAAAAAGCAGATAGTTAAACTGAAGGAGCCGTGCCTCAAGTGTGTGGATCTGGTGGTGTCTGAACTCGCCACACTCATTCGCAAATGCACCGAGAAGGTAAAACACGACCGTTTCTGACTGACAGATCCTGTAACCAATCAAATCCAGTTCTTTAACCAGACTCACTTTGATTGACAGGTCATATAACCAATCAAATCAAATCCAGTCCAGTAACTGATCCCTCTGACTGACAGATCCCTTAACAAATCAAATCCAGTAACCAGACCCCCTATGATTGACAGGTCACCTAACCAATCAAATCCAGTCCTGTAGCCAAACCCACTTTGATTGACAGGCTAATAGCCAATCAAATCCAGTCTAGTAACTGGTCCTGCTTTGACTGACAAATCCTGTAACCAGTCAAATCCAGTCCTTGAACTAAACTTGCTTTGATTGACAGCTCATATAACCAATCATATCAAACCCAATCCAGTAATTGATCTCTCTTTGACTGACAGATCCCTTAACAAATAAAATCAAATCAAATCAATTCCAATAACCAAACCTTTGATTGACAGGTCACCTAACCAATCAAACCCAGTTCTGTAACTGAACCAACTTTGATTGACAGACCATGTAACCAATCAAATGCAATAAATTTGCAGTAAAGTTCCTCTAAATGTATAAAATAATGTGTGATCTCATCAGTTTCCATCTTGTGAAATGTGTTTCATGACCTATCAACCATGACCTGTTCAGTGTCTGTGGTGGATGAGCTCAGCTTGTGTTTGTTTTTGCTTTGTGGTGATTACATTTACTAATCACACAGATTTACTAATCACAATCACGTTCACTATCGGTGTTTAAACACACTCTGGTTTAGATTTGCATGCTGTCCTACTCACCTGAGTCTATTTGCCTCTCTATAATATCTTACTGCACTGTAAAAAACAATCTATAGAATCTACTCAATAAAATGGGGTAAACTGATGTAACAATTTGCAAAGTTTGTTTGGGTAGATTCTATCCTATATATCTGAGTAAAGAATACCTGAATTGATCAGCTAAGACAAACTAAAAAAAGTAGGTAAAGTCTACACAGCAAAAAGCCCAGTATTAAATGAACTCTCCCAATAGTTTGAGTCCATACTCAGAGTATTAAAATGAACACTGAAGCAGTGTTAGAGTTATTGAGGTAATTAAGTTATTCATTGAGTGGTGATTGACCATTATTAAAGACCTGATGTTAAAAAGCAGAATCACCAAAAGGAGAAAATCTAATTTTGTAAGTCACCATTATAGAGGTCAGTGTTGGCATTAGTTTAGCTCTTTACCATTAACTTCTTAACATTAGGTTTTGTTTGGGTGCTCTAATTGAGTTATAACGATCAGACAAACCAGGAGAAATTAGATTATGAGATGTTGAACATGCTTTGACAAAGTCATAATGTAGTGACCTGAATAACAGAGTTATATTTTATTTATTAATTACGCTGGATTAATCAGAGAGGTGTTTTTGAAGCTTATTTTGACAAAAATATGCACGTATTTAAGAAATAGACACACAGACATCAACAATCAGCATGAGAATCACAGCAATGGTGACCATCAAAAACGTATGTTGTAGCCAATCAAAACTCATCCGTGTCTCCCATCATGCATTGCGGCATGAATAAATTATGAGCTGATGATTTCCGTGATGTTTAGAGTTGATCTGTTTCTGAATATGCTGTTTGTCACCATTGTTGAGATTCATATGCTGATTCCTGATGTCAGTGTGTGCCTAAGAGAGCAACTTTAAAAAAAATTTGATCAGAGGAGCTTGTAAAAAGACCAATCAAAAAAAAAAGGGTTTATTATATTTGCTGCTGTGAATCCTCAAAGCAGTTTAATATATAAAGGATATAGAACTGAAAGACTGCACTCTAAAGATTTCAGTGGCTCAAATTAAGCTTATTTTAAACCAGAATTATCACCACTGCATGACTTTTGCTCTTTAGCTTGTCTGGCTGGTTTAACTATACAGCTAAACAAAACTTAATGCTAAAAAGCTACAGGTCAAGAGCCCAACTAATGCTAACACTGACCTCTATAATGGTGACATAAAAAATTTGGTGTCTTCAATAATTTTCAATCACCACTCAATGAATCACTTAATTTCCTGATTAGCTTTGACACTGCTTCAGTGTTGATTTTAACACTCTGAGTATGGACTCAAATAAACTCCCGGGAGAGTTCATTTAATACTGCGCTTTTTGCTGTGTAGACTTTACCTACTTTTTTTTTTTTTTTCTTAGCTGATAAATTCAGGTATTCTTTACTCAGATATATAGGACAGAATCTACCCAAACAAACTGAGTGCAAATTGTTACACCAGTTTACCCCATTTTATTGAGTAGATTCTATAGGTTGTTTTTTACAGTGTGGAGACATGATGATGTTTGTGTTTGAGCCGAGCATCATAATCAAGCTGTGAATGTGTGTTTCTGCTGTAGTTCTCAGTGTGTGTTTGTGTTGTAGTTGAACTCATATCCCCTGCTGAGAGAAGAGACAGAGAGAATCGTCACCACTTACATCAGAGAGAGAGAAAGCAAAACTAAAGACCAGGTGTGTTTATAAATTTTTAAACCGTCTTCTAACATCAGTGTTTTTTTTTAAATTTTTTTTTTAATTTGTTTGTTTGTATGTTCATTTGATAAGTAGCCCATAGGCAAGAATTATTTGCAGTGTGGTTTAATGATGATGATATCTGTTCATTATCTCATGTTTTTTTTAAAGGGGTCATCGGATGCAAAACTAACTTTTCCATGTTGTTTGAACATTAATGTGTGTTGGCAGTTTGTGGACACAACCACCCTACAATGATAAACATCCACCAGTTATATTTTCTTAATCTTTAAAAGTAATATCGCATTTTTAAAACCAGGTCATTCTCAGCTTCTTGTGGGTGTGATGACACACAGACTGAGGCCCCTCCCACGATAGTTGATTGACATGAGCGCCTTACCTTAGCCCCGCCCTCACCGAGCTGAAACAGTCCGACTCCGATCGCCATTGTGTGACTCAGGTGCAGAGGAAGTCAAGAATGTTGTTAAATGTAACAATGAACATAGCAGTCGACATCTGAGCTGCTGAAGACATAGAGGATTGACATTACTATCGTTTTTGAAAAGAAAGCGCCGATCCCGATCTGCATATGCGTTTATGTTCATGTGAATCGTTTCTGATGCAGCTTCACCCACAGCAGAAGTGAGGATAAGGGTTTTTTATGCATCTTTGCAAATGGCCTTTCTTAATAATGTGCTACTTCGCAAGTTTCGCAGTTAAATGCGGGTAAATGTGGCTAAAGTAAACATTACGGCTCATCATCCCATGGCAGAGAGGGGCGGAGCCAGCAGAGCTCATTAGCATTAAAAGGAACATGCAACAGAATAGCTCGCTCTAAAAGAGGCTGATTTCGACAAGGTAAAAAGAGTGTTTTTTACACTACCATTGAGAAATTTTAACAAAAGTATGTTACAGACTTCTCATTAAAGAATCATATCCACTTGTGGAAAATGGGCATCCCATGACCCCTCTAAACAACATGTTTTAGGATTATTTGAACACGACTGTGATTTGTTTTGTGGTTTGTGTGTGTTTCAGGTTATGCTGCTGATCGACATCGAGCTCTCCTACATCAACACAAACCATGAGGACTTCATCGGTTTTGCCAAGTGAGTGACCTCTAACCTACTGTTGACCTTTGACCTTGATTTCAGTCACACACGCATAACCTTAGCGAACACACGTGTGTTTCAGCGCGCAGCAGCGGAGCGCAGCCGTCACTAAGAAAAGAGCCATGCCCAACCAGGTACGACAACACACACAGCAACACAAACAGCTGAGCTCTGATTGGTCTGTTCCTCCTGCTCATTATCATATACCCGCCCCTCACCGCAGGTGATCAGACGTGGTTGGCTCACCATCAACATCAGCATAATGAAGGGCGGATCCAAGGATTACTGGTTCATCCTGACTGCAGAGTCTCTGTCCTGGTACAAAGATGAGGAGGTGAGTGTGTGTTTGTTTGCTGGATAGATGTTTGCTCCACATTTTGTGTGAACATGAAACCTGTATCTGTGTGTGTGTGTGTTCCAGGAGAAAGAGAAGAAGTTCATGTTGCCTCTGGATAACCTGAAGCTCAGGGATGTTGAGAAAGGCTTCATGTCCACCAAACACACCTTCGGCATCTTTAACACCGAGCAGAGGTCTTAGTCTGACACTGTTACTTACATTTATAAATCAACCATTAACCTGGTTTAATACGCCTGTTTTGTTTGTTCAGGAACGTGTATAAAGACCTTCGGCAGATCGAGCTGGCTTGCGATTCTCAGGAGGAAGTGGACAGCTGGAAAGCCTCCTTCCTGCGGGCAGGAGTCTATCCTGAGAAAGACCAGGTAATGCATAATCAGCACAATCTCAGATGAATCTCATGTAAATCTCACCTAAAGATCGCATTGATCGTCTCCTGAATCTTAAATCCACGTCATCTCACCTGAATCTCATTGTAACCTCACCTCAAACTCACAATAATCTCACTGATTCTCCCAACCGCACATGTATATCATATCAATCTCACCTTTTTTCGCACTCTTGTGAGATTCAGATGTGGTTTTGGTGAGAATAAATTAGATTAAGCTGAGGTTAAGAGGAGATTCATCTGTGATTGTGGTGAAAAAATGTTTGTCTCACCTAAACTCACATGAAACTCATCGAATCTCACTTGTACCTTGATTAAATCTCACCACAAACACACTATGTGTTACAAGAAATGTCAAGTTTGTGTAAATCTCGCCTAAGCCTCATCATAACCTCATTTATTCTTACTTAAACCCTGACTAAATCTCACCATATTATTTGTAGTGATATTTAAACTAGGTGAAGTAAAAGTTTGAATCTCACCTATAGCTCACTTGAATCTCATTTAAACCTCGACTAAATCTCACCACAACCACACATGAACCTCACCTAGATATTAAGGAACTGTGAATGTCATAGAAATCTCACCTGAATCTCAAATGTATCTCAGTTGTGAGTCTCCCATAATTGTCAGTCGTCTCTGAAACAGGATGACTTTTTTCTCACCTAAATATTAGTTGTTGGGAGATTCAAATGTGGTTTGGTTGATACTTAAGACAGAATCAGTGTGATAAATGTGAGCTTTAGATGAGTTTATGATGAGATTCATCTGTGATTGTGCTGATATTTAGGGGAAGTAAAAACATAAATCTCAAAGAGCACATTAATCACATTGATTCTCATTTAAACCTAGACTAAATCTTACCACAACCGCACTCGGATCTTGCTTAAATATTACCTGAATCCAACTGTGAATCTCATGTACATCTCGCACGAGTCTCATCGTAACCTCAAATTAATCTGATTGATTCTCTCCTAAACTTCACCAGAACCTCCTCTGAATCTCTCCAGAAGGGCCTGAATCTCATAATAACCTCAACTGAGTCTCATTCCCATAATTCTGAGATGATCTGAAAGGCCTAACTCTGGCGTCTCATTGTTTTCTCAGGCGGAGAACGAGGACGGCGTTACGGCCGATTCTCTCTCCATGGATCCTCAGCTGGAGCGGCAGGTGGAGACCATCCGCAACCTGGTGGACTCCTACATCGGCATCGTCAACAAGAGCATCCGAGACCTGATGCCCAAGACCATCATGCACCTCATGATCAACAGCGTAAGTGCTTAAGACATCATGCTTTATACAAACTCAAACAAAAGTGTAGATCACAGAAAATACAGTGCCTTGCAAAAGTATTCATACTCCTTAATTTTTTTTCACGTTTTGTTGCAGCATTATGTTAAACTGCTTTAAATGAGTTTTCCCCCACATCAGTTTACACTCCATACACCATAATAATGACAAAGCAAACAACAGATTTGCAAATGTTACAAATGTATTAAAAATCAAACACTGAAATAAGTAGATTGCATAAGTATTCATACCCTTAACTCAGTCCATAGTTGAAGCACCTTTACAGTCTCAAGTGTTTTTGGGTCTGATGTGAGCATCTTTGCACATCTGCATTTGGCAATTATCTGCCATTCTTTGCCTCACCTTTTCACCTCTCCATCTCTGTCAGCTTGGACATTTTCTAGAGTCCTAGTTGTTCCAGTCGTCTTCCATTATGGAGAATGCTTCTGTCAACCTTCAATGCAGCAGATTTGTTTCTGAACTCTTCTCTAGATCATCGCCTTAACGCAAGTCTGTCACTGAGCTCTACAGGCAGTTATC
>NC_133366.1:1433552-1476052 GCF_049309525.1 Garra rufa | reverse complement strand
ATCAAGATAGTCACATTCTGATCATGCTAGCTATATGCTAGTAACACATTAATCATGTCAGAAACATGTTAGCAACTTGTTAATCATGCTAGCTACATGTTAGTAACAAGATAAATAAGTTAGAAACATGCTAGTAACATGCTAATCATGCTAGAAACAGGTTAGTGCCTTGTTAACATCTATTTATCCAAGCTTAGCTGCTAGGATCATGTTAGTAACAGGCTAATCATGTTAGAAGTGTACTAACGATATGCTAATAATGTGATAATCATGTTAGAACTAGAAACATGTTATGTTTCTAGAATAATTAGCATGTTTCTAACATGATTAGAATTGTTAACATGTTAATCATGCTAGTAACTTGGTAATCATGCTAGTAATGCTAACATCATGCGAGCAACATTCTAATCATGCTAGCTTCATGCTAGAAACAGGCTATCAACATGCTAATCATGTTAGAAACAGGCTAGCAACATGTTAGTTATGTTAGCATCATGTGAGCAACATTCATGCTACCTGTATGTTAATCATCTTAGAAACATGTTAACAACATGGTAATCATGCTAGAAACAGACTAGCAACATGCTAACCATGTTAGAAACAGGTTAGCAACATGCTAGTAACTTGTTAATTATGCTAGCTACATGTTAGTAACATGTTAATAATGTTAGAAACAGGCTAGGGCTTTGTTAACAAAATGCTAACAGCATGCTAATCATGATAGAAACATGTTAACCAGGCTAGAAAAATGTTAACATCTTAATCATGCTATTAACTTGCTAATCATGCTAGTTGCGTGCTAATCATGTTAGAAACATGCTAGCCACATGCTAATCATGCTAGAAACAGACTAGCAACATGCTAACCATGTTAGAAACAGGTTAGCAACATGCTAGTAACTTGTTAATTATGCTAGCTACATGTTAGTAACTTGTTTAACGTGTTACTAACATGTATCTAGCATGATTAACAAGTTAGAAACATGTTAGCAAAATGGTAATCATGCTAGAATCATCCTAGTAACTTTTTGAGACAAAAATTGTTTGTAGTGGCATTACAATTTATACTGTAGGCTTATGAATATTAATTAGTATGTCCAGGTCTACAGCCTATTAAATATTCATGAGCCAATTAGTATACTGCCCTCCAAAGGCAAAGCACAGTAACTACACATTTGGTCAAAATTGAGTTAAGACTTAAAACGGACTTTGTGACAACTGTTTTTTCTTGTGGCAAAGTCATCTGGTTCAGTTGTGTCCGCTTTCAGAGAAACCAAAGTGTCAACATGTTTGACAAGCTGGCGTAAAAACTTTAAAGGCATTTTTTCAGTTTCAGTGTTGGCGTAGTTACTGCACTTTGCCTTTGGAGGGCAGAATAGAGACAGAGCGCAATTAGGCCACGCCCACACCAAGGGGCAAAACTATCCAATTGACCGCTCTCCACTGGAAGATGCCGCCTTGTCATTTCTGACTTATAACAAAAAACAGAACAATGTCTAAAAGCTGCTATGAGACGAGGTGTACAGTAAACAAGATAAAACACACACAACTACGTTTTTCTAAGCTGTCGACCCGAAATAAATGAGCATTTAAGGACACAAATAGTTGTGAGGGTATTTTTATGTTTCAGTCGAAAGGAAAGTAAGGAAAAGCAGCACTGACATATATCTCCTCTTCTCAGGTTTACACAGGATGGTGAAGTAATCCTTTGACATTAGTTCAAAACAATGATGGTTTCCTGACACGATTAAGTTTCCCTCCAGCGGGCGTAGTTCTCTAGTAATATGACACCTTGTGCTCTACTTCTGTGTCTTTAACTGCTTGTTTTTTGGGTCATTAGCTTATAAATACACAGTTGTGTGTTTTTTAGCTTGTTTACTGTACACCTCGTCTCAGCAGCTTTTAGACATTGTTCTGATTTTGTGTTATAAGTCAGAAATGACAAGGAGGCCGCTTCCTGCAATACAAAGCCAGTGGAGAGCGTTGGTTTGTTTTCCTCCGGTGGGCGTGGTTTTCAGATTATGACGTATGTTGCTCTGTCTTTATTCATAGTAGGATTCCCTAGTTTGTTTTTTATTTTAGATGTACACTTTTATGATTTTTTTTACTTTATCTTTTTTTTTTATATAAAACATTTTATTTTTACTTTTTATTATTTAATTTTAATAAGTATTTTATTAATTCATAAAATTAGTCCACTGATTTTTATGAGTACATTTTTAGTGTTTAATTTATGTGCTTGTGTACTGATTTTAGTAGTGAATTTAAGTTGGATTTACAGTTCTTCTGAGACTAAAATGTCTGAGTGCTGCTCCTCTTCCTCGAGCTTTAACTCTACAGACTCCAAACTCAGGCCAGATCTTCAGACTGATCTGACTCCAGCTGCTGGATCTTTTCTAACTGATCAGACTTACAGTTTTCTTAAAAATGATGATTAAATTTGGGAAAAATCCCACAGACTTACATTGAGGGAATGTTCAAATGATCAACACTATTCAAACTCACACTGACAAAACTCCCACAATCCCTTGAGACTCAATCAGACTGACCTTCTATCAACTAGACTTAGAATCTATCTAATCCAACTCATATAAAATGTATTATCTATCTATCTATCTGTCTATCTGTCTGTCTGTTTAGAAACATGGTAACATGCTAGAAACATGCTAATATTCTAGAAACATGCTAATTATTCTAGAAACATGCTAGACATGCTATAAACATGTTAACATGTTAATCATGCTAGTAACTTGCTAATCATGCTAGTAATGCTAACATCATGCAAGCAACATTCTAATCATGCCAGCTGCATGCTAATCATGCTATGAAAATACTAACAATATGTTAATCATGCTAGAAACATGCTAATCATGCTAGAAACATAACAACATGCTAATATTCTAGAAACATGGTAACATGTTAGAAACATGCTAATATTCTAGAAACATGTTAATTATTCTAGAAACATGCTAATTATTCTAGAAACATGCTAACAACATGCTAACAACATGTTAATCATGCTATGAAAATGCCAACAATATGTTAATCATGCTAGAAGCATGCTCATCATGCTAGAAACATGATAACAACATGCTAATATTCTAGAAACATGGTAACATGCTAGAAACATGCTAATATTCTAGAAACATGTTAATTATTCTAGAAACATGTGAATCATGCTAGAAACATAACAACATGCTAATTATTCTAGAAACATGCTAACAACATGCTAATCATGCTATGAAAATGCTAACAATGTTAATCATGCTAGAAACATGCTAACAACATGTTAATCATGCTATGAAAAACATGCTAATCATGTTAAAAACATGTTAACAACATGCTAATCATGTTAAAAACATGCTAACAACATGCTAATCATGCTAGGAAAATGCTAACAATGTTAATCATGCTAGAAACGTGCTAGCAATATGCTAATAATGTTAGAAACATGTTAATAACATGCTAGAAACATGCTAACAACATGTTAATCATGCTAGAAACATGCTAGTAACTTAAAACATGCCATCTATCCATTTATTCATCCATCTTACAGACCGTTGCCCTTAAAACATTCAAGCTTTAAAACTACTTTACACTTCAGTCTTTTTCAGTCTGAAAACCATACTATTTCTACAATTTGTAAAACTTTTAAACTTTTCACGCTTTCTGATCATGCTTTTTCAAGCCAACTTAAAGTTAGTCTTGATGAACTGTTTAATCTAGTTATTATTGGAGCTGACCATCATGTGTTTGTGTGTAGCAGAAGACCTCCAGCGGCTCCAAACCGGCCCACCATTATCAGACCGTCAGAACCGTCTCTGCTGGACTGAAGAGGTTTGGCAGCGCTGGAGACGAGCGCTAGCTTTCAGCACAGGAAACGCCAAAGAAAACTACAATAAACACACATTAACACACAAACACAAGTGTCATAGTTCAAAAAGGGCGTCGGCTCAAAATTTGATTGACACCTGACTTTTGATACTCTTCAGTGCTTTTTTTTCCCAAGTAGTAGCAATAATAACAAGACTTTTTATGATTCAATTATATAAGCATTTCCACATATGTATTCTGCCCTCCAAAGGCAAAGCACAGTAACTACACATTTGGTCAAAATTGAGTTAAGGCTTAAAATGACAACTGTTTTGTCTCGTGGCAAAGTATCCTGGTTCAATTTTCTCCCGTTTAAGAGAAACGAGGGTGTCAACATGTTTGACAAGCTGGTGTAAAAACTTTAAAGGCATTTTTCTCAGTTTTAGTGTTGGTGTAGTTACTGTACTTTGCCTTTGGAGGGCAGTATTATGTTGTCGGGAGGTAAACGTGTTCATTAGACTCGCTGGCTACTGACGCCTGTGTGAAATGTTTACAGACGACTCAACCTCGACTGACGTTACAGTCAACACTAGTCTTTAACACTCCACTTTATATGTTTGCGTAGAAACACTTTATTAAACATTCCTAAAGACAACAGCAGACACTATTTTCACATACAGTACAGTTACGTCATTTCTGGACAGTATTTTTGAAGTTTTTATGGTCTAAAACGACACTAACTATAGAACAAAAATGTACTTTAATACTATTAAATACACTTCATTCTGAACTTGTTAAATACTCAACCTTCAACCATTTGATTAATTCTGGATGTAAACACTCAGGTGTTCACTTGATCTGAAACTGAGTCTCATTCAGCTTTGCTTCTCGAGTATCTGTCATTGATCTGGCTTAGTAGATGTTTTTAACTCATTAAGGAAGAGATTTTATACCGTGTCTAACAGGAAATCTTCTTTTCATCTGTCTACTTTATTGTCTGTTGCTTGTTTTTTTTTTTCATGACATTTCGCAAGGACTGCGAACAAAAGCATATTTAACCAAAATGTAATGAATATTATCAATAAAAGAGCAATTTGTTTAGCTACTGGTTTGATCTCTTTTCCTTTAAAAGTTCACATACTCAAATTGTTAGTTTTTAGATTTTTGTGTATTTATGTATTTATTTATTAAGTTAACATTTTTTATGTTTAGTATTTTGTTTGTATATAAATTCTTTGTTTTGTTACATTGTGATTTACCAAATTTCAGTATTTTATTTTTATTTGTTTTATATAAAGGTTTAGAAATTTCTGTGATTTAATTTGGTTTCGTTTAGTTTTTTTTGTATATTTATTTTATTTTTTATGTATTGTTTTTTTTTTTATATATTTGATTTACTTTTTAGTAAGTGCTTTGTTTTTATATTGAATTTGCTGATTTTTTTTTATGATTTAATTGGTGTTTAGTATTTTATTTTGGATCTCTTTAAATCTTTTTTTTTTTTTTTTTCTTGAATTGTTTTTGATGTGAAGTCAAGATCAACATTTTGGAAATACCAACATGTCCGCAGGAAACACTTATTTAATGTCAAAAAGATGGTCATGATTTATGATTGAATTGCTTTTTAGTATGTTTGTATTTAATTTGGTTTCTGAGTTTATTTTTTTTTTTTTTTTTTTTTATGATTTACTTTTTAGTAAGTGTTTTGTTTTTATATTTAGTTTGTACATTTTTTTTTTTAAGATTTATTTGGTTTTTAGTATTTTATTTTGAATCTGTTTTATACATTTTTTTTTTATCAATTTTGTTTGTTTTTGATGTGGTCAACATCAACATTTTTCAACATTTGTTTTTTTTAGTGTTTTATTTAGATTTTTGTGTTTATGTATTCATTTATTAATTTGACATTTTTAATTTTTAGTATTTTGTTTGTATATTAATTTTGTTTTGTTACATTGTGATTTGCCACATTTTAGTATTTTATTTTGATTTGTTTTTATATAAAAAATCTAGAAATTTCTGTGATTTAATTTAGTTTCTATATATTTATTAAATGATTTATTCTTTTTTTTTTTTTAGGATTTACTTTTTAGTGTTTTTTTTTTATATACATTTTGTAAATTTTTTAGGATTTAATTGGTTTTTAGTATTTTATTTTGGATCTCTGTATAAATAAAAGGGTTTATTGCCTTCCAAAGGAAAGTCATTAGTTATGTCACAATTATTCTCATTCTTTAGAATAATTAGCAAATTAACCATAACGGTATTGAGAAAATAAATAGTAGACACACTAGACCGGATTAATTGATCATACTAGCGACACCAAGTACAAACATATGACCCATTTTATTGTTTTTATTGTGTAAAAGTCTTTAAAAAAAGCACAGAGCTGTACAGAAGACTCCCTTTGTTGACTGTAACGGCACATTTTCACATTTTCCCGAAAACAACAGCATCATCTCTTGTCATGAAATGACAGGACTAAAAAAGACACAACTATGAACATTCAGGCGACAGGAAGACATGAAATGAACAAACGCGTTCATCCTACAGCGTCCTACATCCTCACAGCAGATGAATGCGATCTTCTGTGCTGGATCAGATGATTCATCTGCAATCTGCACTATTATTATTATTTTTATTATTATTTCAAGTTCTCTGGAGTCTGGTTTGGCTGTGCGTGGCTGAACTCCACAGGAAGTGGAAACACCAGAGGATGGTCCGATCGAAAGGCACTGCGGTCTCGGTCTCTGGCGTCGAGCGGCGTCTCCGTGTCCGAGCCGGATCTGGTTTTAGGAGTAGACTCTCCTCCTGTCGTCGAACAGCCGGCGGACCGTGTAGACCTGCGTCAGCGCCACGCTCAGCATCACCAGCATGTTGACACAGGACCAGAAGGAGACCCGCCACAGGTTGTCCTCCAGCAGGTTTCTGTCCCGCGCCTCGAAGGCCCTCAGGACCGTCTGCATCTGCCGACTGCGCTCCAGCCGCCGGTGAACCGTCTCCATCGACTCCTGCGGAAAACAGACCTGAGCTCATTTACAAACTCATCCGACTTTATCCTTTAGATTCTGGGCCCAGTTTTTCAAAAGTAATCCAGAGGGGTTTTGGATCACGGATTGGATCGAATCTTGGAAATGTTTTTTTTTTTTTCAAAAGTAAAAGATGGATTTTGAATTAAGATCAGATCTTACATTTGATTTGGATCAAACCTGCCCTTTGGGTTATTCAGAATTTTTTTAACTCAGATTGGGATCTATTTGATCCGAAAAAGCAGGATTATCCTGGTCCCATCAGACGGGTGGATTCAGTTGGGATTTTTTGGAACCAAATAAACCAAATATAAAAAAGTTGTATTTTTTAAGTGAATGATCACAAACTTAATGGTTACACATTATATATGTGACCCTGGAGCACAAAACCAGTCTTAAGTCGCTGGGGTATGTTTGTAGCAATAGCCAAAAATACATTGTATGGGTCAAAATTATTGATTTTTCTTTTATGCCAAAAATCATTAAGAAATTAAGTAAAGATCATGTTTCATGAAGATTTTTTGTAAAATTCCTACTGTAAACATATCAAAATGTAATTTTTGATTCGTAATATGCATTGCTAAGAACCTAATTTGGACAACTTTAAAGGTGATTTTCTCAGGATTTTTTATTTTTCTGCACCCTTAGATTTCAGATTTTCAAATAGATGTATCTCAGCCAAATATTGTCCTATCCTAACAAACCATACATCAATAGAAAGCTTATTTATTGAGCTTTCGTATGATGTATACATCTCAGTTTTATCAAATTTAACCTTATGACTGGTTTTGTGGTCCAGGGTCACATATATAAATCCCTTCATATTTGAAGCCTATGTCACATCTAATGAAATAATGGAAAACAACAACAACAAAATAATATCAAAACTATCAGATGTCAAATAAATGGATGGAAAGTGCTGGTATCTGTCCTGTAAATGATTTCTGACTTTTTGATTGTTTTTGTTTTGTTATTTAACATTAGAACAAACTCAAAAACTTTAAATGTTTGTTTATTGCAGTGTTTCTGTTTCTTACAATTAAAACAAACAATGGCTATTTGTGGCCGCTGGTATTTTGTCTACCTGTTGTTCTTTGCTAAACCAGGGTAAACAGGATTTGAACAGTGATCCAACACAATGTTCCTTTTAAAAAACTGTCATAAAAGTAAAACAGATCAGTTAATCCTGGATAGCAAAACATGGGATTTACAAATCCGGACTAATTTGATCCAGATTACATTTTTTGAAAAACTGGGCCCTGGCGATCACAGAAAACATCTGGTCAATCGTGAACATGTCTGGGCCATATTTCACCTAAAGAAATCAATAATAACAATTATACTTTGCTTAAAAAATTTTTTTATTGTTAATTAGAAATGTTGCATTGGCAGCTAACAGAAATATACTGAAGCCTGTTTTCGAAACGATTTTTCATCTCACAATTCTGACTTTTTTTCTCTGAATTGTGAGACAGTTTCTTAAAGAGTAAGAATTATGAGATATAAACTTACAATCGCAAGTTATAAAGTCAGAATTGCAAGATATTAAGTCCCGATTCTGCAATTCTGAGAAAAAAAAGTCAGAATTTAGTTTTTATCTGGCAATTCTGATTTTATATCACAGTTTTGACTTCATTTGTCAGAATTGCAAGTTTATATCTCACAATTCTGACTTTATAACTCGCAATTGTGAGTTTATATCTTATAATTCCAAGGAAAAAGAAGGTCAGAGTTGTGTTTTTATCTCGCAATTCAGACTTTCTTTCTCAAAATTGCCAGTTTAAATTGAGCAAATCTGAGAAAAACTCACAATTCTGACTTTATGACTCTAATTCTGAGAAGAAAAGGTCTGATTTTTTTTTTTTCGCAATTCAGACTTTATTTCTCAAAATTGTGACTTTTTTTTTCTCAGAATTGTGAGACTGCATGTTAAAAAGTAAGAATTATGAGATATAAACTTACAATTGCAAGTTATAAAGCCAGAATTGCAAGATATTAAGTCCCAGTTCTGCCTTTTTTCCTCACAATTATAAGTTTGTATCTCACAATTCTGACTTTTTTTCCTCAGAATTGTGAAATATCACAATTGTGAGATATAAAGTACAATTTTGAGGGGGGAAAAGACTGATCTGTTCTCAGAAATGCAAGTTTAAATCTCATAATTCTGACTTTATTTCTCAGAATTGTGAGTATTTCATTTCTGACTTGCAAATGTGAGTTTGTTTCTCATAATGCTGAGGTTATAAATTCAGAATTGTGAGTTTTTATCTTGCAATTCTGATTTTATCACACAATTTTGACTTCATTTCTCAGAATTGCAAGTTTGTCACAATTCTGACTTATAACTTGCACTTGTAAGTTTATATTATACTTCTGAGAGAAAATGTCAGAATTGTTTATATCTCGCAAATCTGATTTTAGATTACAGTTTTGACTTAAATTTCTCAGAATTGCAAGTTTATATCTCACAATTCTGAGGAGAAACAGAATTGCGAGATAAAGTCACAATTACTTTTTTAATTTTTTTTTTTTTATTCAGTGGCAGAAACAGGCTGCAATGATATGAGTTTAAGTACTAAATGAAAATAAATAAAAGCTTTATGCTAAGCTCGCAAAGGTACACTTGCGAATTTGTTATTAATTTAACAAACGGAGCTGGTTTGTGTTTCTGTGGTAGCTAGATGCCCTCTATAGAGCTTCAATTTCTTTACCCAGAATATTCTTTATAAATAAACGCTATATAATCCAGTGACACTAACATCACTTCTTCACTGATGCACATTCACTCGCCTTTATGTCATCCAGCTTGTACTCCAATAGGCTCTCGGGCTCTCCAAGCCCCGCCCACTCGTCGTCCGCTCCAGCGCCATTGGACGGACTGTCCAGGATGACCTCAAAGAAGACCATCTTCTCGGAGAACCTGCTGAAGGTGTTGTCGAAGCAGACCTGATAGTCTCCCGCCTCTGTGGGCTCCACCCTGAAAACAACGGACCAATCACACGCGAGCAACAACAGACCGCGGGGAGCGGCAGCCAATCAGTCTGCAGAATTCTTCAATAAGCATCTCCAGCTCAAAACTGTAAGTTCTGTATTTATTCACATTCAAAAACACGGTGCAAAAACTAAGGTAAGTTAAGTAATTTTAGTTATAATGTACGTTTTTAAAGCTGTATATCTTATGTCGACATAGCAAAACAGAAAAGCAGCAGTTGAGTGCAAACTTTATGTGACAGGACCGGGACATTCTAAAACGCTTAACCTACGTAAAAAAAAAAAACTAATTTCTGTCAAACCTTACTTGTAACAAACACTAACTACTGTCAAAAGAACGAGCCCTTATTCCACAGATAAAGTGAATAAATTTCCCGTTAAGCCTTTTCTCCCCCATTGAAGTCCATTATATGGAAACAGCTTAACGTGTTTTAACGTAACTTAACAATGAACAATGTTAAATCCTGAAAAAACAGAGGTGTTAATTAATGGACCTAAAACCTCTACAAGTAATGACCTAAAACACAGTCTAATACTAGATGGCTGCTCTGTAAATTCGGCGTCATCAGTTAGGAACCTAGCTAGGCGTCCTATCCGATAGCAATCTCTCCTTTGAAAGCCACATTTCTGCACTTTCCACATTCTTGCTGTCAAAAGAACAAGCTCTTATTCGGCTTATAATCGTGCCCATAGAAGTCCATTATGGAAACAGCTTAACGTGACATTATTCACTTCATATGCAGAATGATATCTCATTCTTTTGACAGCAGGAAGTGTTTATTATAAGTAAAATCTGACAGAAGTTTGGTTTTCTCCGGTCGTTGTTAAGGTGCGTTAAACCACGTTAAGCTGTTCCCAGCTGGCATTTTAGCGTGGAGTCAGCGTTGAATTAACGTCACTACGTCAGGTGTCAGTGTTGGATAACCGTTGGATTTTGTTTAGATTTTGCAAATCTAAACAACAGTTAATTGATCAGCATTGTTTGAATGTTGGAACAACGTTATTTTTCTACTGATATATTTCAACAAAATGTTTAAAAGTCATGGTTGTAAAAATAATGTTGATTTGACGTACAACTCAAATTTTATTTATATTTCTTTGTTGAATCCATAGTTAGTTAACAACACCATTTCAACCATTTGGTATTCAACGTTGTTTTGACGTTGAATGAATGTTTTTTTCATAAACTGACATTATTTCAACCACATTTAAACGTTTAAGGTCGGTCGAATGCCAGCTGGGTTTCCTTATAATGGACTTCTATGGGGGAGAAAACGCTTAACGCGATACTATTCTCTTTACCTTTGGAACAACGGCTCGTTCTTTTGACAGTAGTTAGTTAGTGTTTGTTACAAGTAAGGTTTGACAAAAATGTGGGGCTTCCTAGTCGTTTTTTACGTACGTTAAGCGTTTTAGAACGCGATGTATTATACTGGTACTACTTAATTACTACATTATGATGTCCAAAATGAAAGGACTGGAAGAGATGAACACTCACATATGAACGCCGTCAGAACGGCGAAACTCCGAGACCAGGTGGAGTCCCTGAGGAGAAACGATGGAGAAATCCACGTCCATACCTGCTCCAGCGATCACCTGCAAAAACACAACGCCATATCTAACTCGGTATGCCCTAGCAACCACTCACATCACCCTAGCAACGAGGCGCCAAGTTTTATAATGTAATCATTGACTTATATCAGTGGATGTTGAGTGAGATGAACGTGTCATCACGGATCTGAGGCAGGATGCGACAGGCCGCGATAAACAAACATCGCACACCCACTTCACTGACATAAGCACGTTAAATAACATTAGTTTTAACTGTGGTGCTACTGGTAAATCATAGTAAACACGAAATGGCTCCTCATTAGCATGATTACATCTATAAAGTTGTCCTATGGGAACGTTACTTTGTTCTGAACACGTATGAAGATGAACGTCCAATGAAAATGTTTAAGGAACTAACGTTAAACGTTCAGTGAATGCTGTATAAATAATGTTGTCATTTTGAGAACATTACTCTGATTGATTACTGTTGCTAGAAGAATGTTTGCTCATAACTTTGAGACAACCTTGACAGAACGTTCTCTCTGTGTGTATATAGGCTGTGTATAAATATACTCCAGAGTTCCTGCTGTACCTGGTACTCGATCTCGATGCTGCCGTTGTGAATGGCGCTCTGGTAGAAACACTCTTTGCTGGCAGCTGGCAGTAGGAACGTGAACTCGCTGTCCGTGGGGCTGAACGCGTTAACGGCGCTGATAAACAGCGCGACGCATCCGAGCAGAGACACGCATATCGTCTGCACGTCATCCATGCTGTAAACCGCGGAAAGAGCCCTTTAAACGGCGTTCGTAACTCCGTTAAAAGCCTCCGTCCAGCGGCGGATGTGTTCCGCTTCCGTAGCTCAACTTTTGCTGCGGCGCTAAACCAATCAGAGCACACCGAGTGTCCGCGCTGCAGCCAATCAGCGCGCAGGGACGCGCGTTACCCATAAAACCCATGTCATCGAAAACTTGTAAACCTGTAATATTCGGAAGCTTAAAGCAATTATAGATAAGATAAAATGTTAAAACAACACACACACACACACACACACACACACACACACACACACACACACAGTGTTGAGGAAAGTTACTTTTAAAAGAAATGCATTACAATATTAAGTTGCTCCCTAAAAAAGAAACTAATTACGTTACTTAGTTACTTTTTATGCAAAGTAATGCGTTACGTTACTTTTGCGTTACTTTTTTTAAATCTGGGCAGGGGTTCCTTGTTTGTTTTTCTTATAAAAAGTTCTATTTTTGTCAAATGTCAAGCCCTTTTAAACCAAAAGCCTCAGGCTTAGAGAAAAGTAAATTGACGTCTGTACAGTAGACCACAGAAGAAAAAATGTCAACTCTTCAGCAATAAAAAAAGCAAAACAAATGTTAGATTATCTTGAGTGATTTGAGCTTATTAGTATGGATGAACTGGATCATCGAAGGTCGGCAGCAAAGACATCGGTTAATAAAATGGGATTAAAAACATAAAGGATATTTGTATTATTTAACATTTAATTATTGCAGGTTTGCATTGAATGTCAGTGTTATTATTCATTTTGAAGAACACTGTATCTGTTTTTTTAGTGAGTGAGATGTATTAATGCGTATTCACATTTATTCTAGAACTAAAGGAACATCTTACTCACAATTTCTCTCAACATGAGGACAGGAGAGCTTTTAATCAATAAATGGGGGAAAAGTAACTCCAAAACTTTCTTGTTAATTAAAAAGTAATGTGTTACTTTACTAGTTACTTGGAAAAAGTAATATTATTACACAACTTGCGTTACTTGTAATGCAAAACCCCCAACACTGTATATATATATATATATATATATATATATATATATATATATAAACCTGATACAATTGGCTACAATTACTTACAACTCACACTTCAAAGAGTAATTCCGTGGATCTTATTTGAGGCTTATATGTCAAAGCCATCTTTGTTTATATAGCGCTTCATACAGTATATATTGTGTCAACAGGAAAACTGCCGACAATGCAAGAGACAAAAAGTAAACAGTCAAATATGATGTCCTATCGCTAGATGGCAGCACAATCTAATCATACTAAGCACCTTCACTTAGTTCTGCTGTTAAAAGAGAGCTGTTAGTGAAATCTGTGTTGACATGTAGGGTGAATATAAATAAATACAACGACCAACAATCAGTTGCATATTAATATTACTGTTGTTGTTATTATAATGATTGCCAGTAGTAGTAATGGTAAGTCAAGCATCACTATTACTAGAGCTCATGCTTTGTGCTAGTGGTTATTATAATCATTATTCTACACTACAGCATGCATATAAAAGCTGCAACTGCGAATAAGATTGCAAAAGTGAATGCAACACTGTACAATGTACAGTACAAGTGTAGCTGTGAAAAGAAAAAAACCCTGATAAATGCCACGGTGAAAAGAATGAAACTGAGATGGGTGAACTTTGAACACACACACACACACACACACACACACACACACACACACACACACACACACACACACACACACACACACACAGTGAGAGACTGATTCAAAACTGACCAGAGATCAGACACTTGTCCAGTTTCATGCGGGCAGGTACATGAGAGTTTGTGTTCAGAGATGATTCACGGTCAGTGTAGCAGTTCATGAGAGACGCCAACTGCTTCCTGTCTCACTGCATCCTTACATCTGAGCTCTCACTGCACCGGAACTCTCACATCTGTGTGTGTGTGTGTGTGTGTGTGTGTGTGTGTGTGTGTGTGTGTGTGTGTGTGTGTGAGAGAGAGAGAGAGAGAGAGAGTTTTATATATGTGTATTTGTATATTGTGTGTGTGTGTGTGTGTGTGTGTGAGAGAGAGAGAGAGAGAGTTTTAAATATGTGTATTTGTATATTGTGTGTGTGTGTGTGTGTGTGTGTGTGTGTGTGTGTGTGTGTGTGTGTGTGTGTGTGTGAGAAAGACAGTGTTTCATATGTGTTAGTGCACGTTTGTGTTTTATATAAATGAATGTGTGTTTTATGTGTGTGTGTGTGTGTGTGTGTGTGTGTGTGTGTGTGTGTGTGTGTGTGTGTGTGTGTGTGTGTGTGTGTGTGAGAAAGACAGTGTTTCATATGTGTTAGTGCACGTTTGTGTTTTATATAAATGAATGTGTGTTTTATGTGTGTGTGTGTGTGTGTGTGTGTGTGTGTGTGTGTGTGTGTGTGTGTGTGTGTGTGTGAGAAAGACAGTGTTTCATATGTGTTAGTGCACGTTTGTGTTTTATATAAATGAATGTGTGTTTTATGTGTGTGTGTGTGTGTGTGTGTGTGTGTGTGTGTGTGTGTGTGTGTGTGTGTGTGAGAAAGACAGTGTTTCATATGTGTTAGTGCACGTTTGTGTTTTATATAAATGAATGTGTGTTTTATGTGTGTGTGTGTGTGTGTGTGTGTGTGTGTGTGTGTGTGTGTGTGTGTGTGTGTGTGTGTGTGTGTGTGTGTGTGTGTGTGTGAGAAAGACAGTGTTTCATATGTGTTAGTGCACGTTTGTGTTTTATATAAATGAATGTGTGTTTTATGTGTGTGTGTGTGTGTGTGTGTGTGTGTGTGTGTGTGTGTGTGTGTGTGTGTGTGTGTGTGTGTGTGTGTGTGTGTGTGTGTGAGAAAGACAGTGTTTCATATGTGTTAGTGCACGTTTGTGTTTTATATAAATGAATGTGTGTTTTATGTATATGTGTGTGTGTGTGTGTGTGTGTGTGTGTGTGTGTGTGTGTGTGTGTGTGTGTGTGTGTGAGAAAGACAGTGTTTCATATGTGTTAGTGCACGTTTGTGTTTTATATAAATGAATGTGTGTTTTATGTATATGTGTGTGTGTGTGTGTGTGTGTGTGTGTGTGTGTGTGTGTGTGTGTGTGTGTGTGTGTGTGTGTGTGTGTGTGTGTGTGTGTGTGTGTGTGTTTTAATATACGTGTGTGTGTGTGTGCATGAATGCACTAGTCTCTAGGTCATCAGATAAGCGAGAGCGCCTGTGGTCACCTATTTTGTAGTTTGCTTTTTCCGGATTGACTTTCTATTTGTGCAGATCTTCACGCATCCTTTGCATGCACACCAATGAAGCGTGATTTTAGGACTGCAGTGAGGAAACTTCAAACACAAATTTAATATTTCAACATACATTTACAGAAATGAAATTACATAACATCAGTTACTTCCTCTTTCATACATAGCTGTCATTTGATATCATAATTAAGACACTATTATTTTTTTATGGGACAATAAAACGTAGGATATTGTTACTTTTTAAAAGTTACTTTAAGATCAGAACAACATTGTTACTTTAGGTAGATAAAATAGTTACTTTTTATTTAATAGGTAAGATGTACCTTTTTGAGTAACTTTTTATAACAAAATTGTTACAATATTAACAAATTACTTTTTATTTAACAAGTTGGATATTTTGTTTTATGTAACAATAACAAAAAAGTTTGTAAGTAGGATATTGTTATTTTTAAGTAACAACAAAAAGTTGCTGTTTTACGCAATTAGCGCACATTTGTGACATTTGACAATAATAGAAAGTTACTTTTTATTTAATAAGTTAGATATTGCTACTTGTTAATTAACAACAATACATTACTTTCTTTTTTACAAGCACAATATTGTTACTTTTTAAGTAGCAACAATAAAAAGCTTAATTTTTATGAAATTCATACAAAATGATTAACAATAATAAAAAGTTACCTTTTATTTAATAAGTTGGATATTTTATAAGTATTTACTTTAAGTAACAACAATAACAAGTTACTTTGTTTACGAAGTTAGCGCAAAATTGTTACTTTACCAATTATAGAAAGTTGCTTTTTATTTAATAAGTTAGATATTGCTACTTGTTAAGTAACAACAACACATGTTACTTTCTTATTTTATAAGTACAATATTGTTACTTTTTAAGTAAGAACAATAAAAAACTAAATTTTTATGAAATTCATACAAAATGATTAAGAATTTAAAAAATGTACCTTTTATTTAATAAGTTGAATATTTTATGTAACAATAACAAAAAAATACAAGTAGGACATCATTACTTTGTTTAGGAAGTTAGCATAACATTGTTACTTTAACAATATTAGAAAGTTACTTTTTTATTTATTACGTTGGATATTTTTATGTAACAATAACCAAAATATTTTAGAAGTAGTTTATTGATACTTTTTAAGTAACAACAAAGTGTAAAAAAGTTGTAAAAAGTTACATTTTGATGAAATTAGCACATCATTGTTAATTAATAATAGAAAGTTACTTTTTATTTAATAAATTGGATATTTTATTTTATGTAACAATAACAAAAATGTTTTATAAGATATTGTTACATTTTAAGTAACAACAATAAAAGTTAGCTTTTTACGAAATTAGCGCAAAATGGTTACTTTAACAATATAAAGAATTTGTTTTAATGTAATAAGTTGGATATTGCCTCTTTTTAAATAACTATAGTAAAAACTTACTTTTTAAGAAATTAACATAAAATGATTAACAATAATAAAAAGTTACCTTTTATTTAATAAGTTGGATATTTTATCAATATTTAAGTAACAACAATAACGAGTTACTTTGTTTACGAAGTTACGAGTTACTTTACCAATAACAGAAAGTTGCTTTTTATGTAAGTTAGATATTTTGTTTTATGTAACAATAACAGAAAATTATTTTGTAAATAGAATAGTTACTTTTTAAGTAACAACAAAAAGATACTTTTTTACACAATTATCGCAAAATAGTTACTTTGACAATAACAGAAAGTTACTTTTCGTTTAATAAGTTAGATATTGCTTGTTAATTAACAACAATAAATGTTACTTTTTTATTTTATAAGTAGAATATTGTTACTTTTTAAGTAACTACAATAAAAGGGTATTTTCTTTACGAAATTCACACAAAATGATTAACAATAATAAAAAGTTACCTTTTATTTAGTAAATTGGATATTTTATGTAACAATAACAAAAAATAAGTAGGATATTGTTACTTTGTTTACGAAGTTAGAAAGTTAAAGTAGAAAGTTACTTTCTATTTATTAAGTTGGATTTTTTTAATGTGACAATAACAAAAAAATATTTTATAAGTAGCAACAATAAAAATTTACGTTTTGACTAAATTAGCACAAAATTGTTACTTGATAATAGAAAGTTACTTTTTATTTATTACGTTGGATATTTTATTTTGTGTAACAATAACAAAATAATGTTTTATAAGTAAGATATTGTAACTTTTTAAGTAACAACAATAAACATTTTTTTTTACGAAATTAGCGCAAAATTATTCGTTTAACAATATTAGAAAATTTGTTTTTAATAAGTTGCATATTGCTACTTTTTAAGTAACAATAATAAATGTTACTTTTTATTTTATAAGTAGGATATTGTTACTTTTTAAGTAACAACAATAAAAAGTTATTTTGTGAAGTTAGCGCAAAATTGTTACTTTACCAATAATAGAAAGTTACTTTTTAGTTAAGTTGGATATTTTGTTTTTTGTAATAATAACAGAAAATTATTTTGTAATTAGGATATTGTTACTTTTTAAGTAATAACAATAAAAATTTACTTTTTTACATAATTTGCACAAAATTGTTACTTAATAATAGAAAGTTATTTTTTATTTAATGAGATATTGCTACTTTTTAAGTAACAATAATAAATGTTACTTTTTATTATATAAGTAGGATTTTGTTACTTTTTAGTGATTAACAATAATAAAAAGTAATTATTTAGTAAGTTGGATATTTTATATATGAATAAACAAAAATTTTAAGTATGATGTTGTTGCTGAGTTTCCGAAGGTAGCGCAAACTTGTTATTTTACAATAATACAGATACTTTTTATTTAATAAGTTGGATAATGCTACTTTTTTAAGTAACAATAATAAATGTTACTTTTTAATTTTTTTAAAGATATTTTTACTTTTTAAAACTTAATGAAAGTAACACAATGTTACTTTAAATAACACTAATAGTTACTTTTTATACATTAAGCATGATATTGTTACTTTTTAAGTAACGATATTAAAAAAATGTTACTTTTTATGAGATTGGCACAATAGTGTTACATCAAGCAATATTAATTAAAAATGTGCTTTTTATTTAACAAGTAGGATAATGTTTTAAGTAACAGTAATAAAAAGTTACTTTGTAATAAGACAGATTTAATAAGACCACTGTTTAAGTAACAATAGTAAAACAAAAGGAGAACAAGAAAAAAAGAAAAACAAAGAGGTTTCAGAAGACAGACGTAAAGAGATAGAGTGACAGATAGATTTATCATCATACGGCCAAAACTTCCTCATTTTAGTTTCTTTCCTCTGTCGAAACCCCTCCCTAGTGCTTTCTCTCTCGCTCTCTCTCTCTTTCTCTGAGACACACACCCTTCCGCGAGCAGCAGTGGGCGGTCATCTCTCTCTCTCTCTCTCTGTCTGTTTGTCTCTCTGTCTCTGGGCTCATTGAGGTTCAGGGCCAGAGGATGTCAGGTCACTCTCAGGAGAGTCTGAAGCTCAGATGATGCTCTATACTTGTGTGTTTTCTGTGCTCACGCTGAGGATGGACTCTCACACACCGCAGTGAACCATTCACACAATCTATGGAGGACCCGGCTGTCTCGCTCTGACAGAGAGGTTTGCCGTCTGAAGGTGTGGGTGTCGTTCACTGGGTTGTTCAGTCAGTCGTACTGCAGCATGGCAGACACAGGTGAGAGCGTGAATAAAGACATGAACGTGTTCGTGGTGGACAGCCAGGCGTTCCCGCGTCAGGCGGCCGTCAGGACGGATGGGCCGCGGCTCCATGTTATCTACCTGCTGCTGGCTGTGGCTCTGCTGGGCGTCTTCATCGAGGCCGGATTCATCTGGCACCTGTACAACAGGCCCACGGTGAGTCCTCATCCTCATCTTCCTGATCATGGTCTTATGTCTAGTTCATATAGTTACTAGTCTCAACCAAACACTCTGGAGGTCTTTTATCATTTGTGACCCTGGGCCACAAAACCAGTCTTAAGTACATTTGTAGTGATAGCCAACAATACATTGAATGGGTCAAAATGATAATTATGTTCTTTTATGCCAAAAATCATTAGGATATTAAGTAAAGATCATGTTCCATGAAGATATGTTGTAAATTTATTACCGTAAATATTTCAAAACTTAATTTTTGATTAGTGATATGCATTGCCAAGAGTTTCATTTGGACAACTTTAAAGGCGGTTTTCTCAATATTTAGATTTTTTTGCAACCTTGGATTCCATATTTTTCTAGCCTATCCTAACAAACCATACATCGATGGAAAGCTTATTTATTCAGCTTCAGATAATGTATAAATCTCAATTTCTGAAATCTCAAAAAAATGGACCCTTATGAATGGTTTTGTGGTCCAGGGTCACATTTTGGATGTAAAATTGAATTTTTAAATGATATTAAAACTGGTTACTCTTGTAGCACTTGATAGATGTAGACAAAAAAGAAAACTGATGCAGACATGGTTTGAAAAGAGTAAATCCTTGTAAGCAATAAATAAATAAAAGTCAAGCGTGTGATCTGAATGGGGAAAATGAACATACAGAATAATTATGTTCAACTATGTTCAATCCATGATGAAGTAGTCTTTAATTATGGCCAAATACATCCATATTCAAGTCACTTTAGAAGTCACTAGTCAAAGCAAACCCTTATATAATATAATATAATATATATTGTCTAGGGCCATGACAATTTCCTCAAAATACAATATTATTGGAATAAAATATAGTACAGGAATACCAGAGCAGATGCAGTCCATCACACATGGACTTGATGAACTTTCTTTCAACGTCTAGAATTATAAGTATTTACAAAAGCTGATGTGACTCGGATTGAAGATCAAGATGTTGTTTGGATCTGCACTGTAAAACGTGTTCACCAGTTTCAACTTAAAAACTTAAGTTTAGCAGCTGCCTTAAAATGTTAAGTTAAATCAACTTAAGTCATTTAAACTCACAAGTTTAATCAACTCAATTTTATTGTAACGAGTTAAAATGACTTGTAGTTTTAAGTTGATTTAACTTAAAAACTTAAGGCAGCTGCTGAACTTAGGTTTTTAAGTTGAATCTGGTGAAAACTTTTTACAGTGTGGAGATCCTGAGCTGCTGAAGACAGACACAAAATACTGAGACATCACCATCTGTTTAGCATCTCATTTACAGTGTGTTTTCCACACTTTTTCATCAGTCTGTAGATTTTCATTGCTCATGTGGTGTGACTCAGATAATGTGAGCTCATCAAACTCACATGTGCAATAATTGCAAGGATGACACAAGAATAAGACGCCGTTGCCCCTGCTGGACATGTTGTGATCAGATCCCCCTTCCACCCCTGTGCAGACATGCCTTTCTTTAACACTGCAGTGTTTCTCTTTATGGATGCTGCCAATGTCTCAAAATCTCAGTCTGCTTTGACCTTTTTAACCCCTGATCAGATGAATCAGTGTCTTCTGTTAAACTCGGCAGTTCTCTGCTGTTCTAGTGTCAGTAATGACTGGATGAGCTGTCACTTGGCCAATAGCAGATGTTAGTTCAGTAGCAACCTGAGGTTTTGCATTTGCTGATTGTTTGAACCCTTTGGTAACTAGCCCAGATCACTAACCACTAGGTTACACAACCCCCGCAGATTATTGCTCATGGTTTGGATCACTGAGGTGATTTCCTGTAAACATATATAAGGGTTTGCACACTTACACCCATGCCAGACACCCAAGCCATTGTGACATTTTCAAAACCAAAAAAAGCACAGACCATTATATACAGTCATAACAGTAAGTGTATTAGAAATACGTGTTTAAACTCACGTAATACAATCAACTGGTGTTTATCTTGGTTAAAAGTGTAGCAGGCCTCCATTCCAACTAATAACAGTGTTATGGTCCTACAAATGACTCAAGTGCATGGAATTGAGGACCAAGGAGTTCAATAAACTCTTGCATACTCCAACCTTCCCCCAGGAAAAATATCAATGGTAAGCTGCAGATATCTAGACAAATAAAAAAAAAAAAGTTAGTAGCCAGGTTTCATCCAAAGTTGTGAATTTAACTTATGCACAAAAGCCCACTCCCCTCTCTCTCTCTAGCTAGTGCTTTCCTATCATATCTCAACAGTCCTATCTGAATAATAAAAAAAAAAACGAAAAAAAAAAAAACTTAAGCACAAAATTAGAATTTCGCATAGAACATTTGCGAATAAAGCATCCATCCAATGAGTCAAAGACAACAAAATCATCACTTTCTGATAAACTGGCTTTAAATATAACTTAGAAAAGTAGGAGATGCCACTGAATACAATACCTTTCATATATTATAAATTACTTAAATTATTTCATATATTATAAATCTGATCACTGCTTTTGGAGGCGGATCTCAGCTGTTTGGGCACACTGCAAAAAATGATTTTCTTACTTAGATTTTTTTGTCTTGTTTCCAGCCAAAATATCAAGAAGCATTTTCTAGACGAGTAAAAATTATTTTCTTGTTTTCAGGATAAACAAGTCAAAATGAAGTGTGTTTGTGCTTGAAACAGGCAAAATAATCTGCCAATGGGGTAAGCAAAATAATCTTGTTTTCTGTTTGAAATAAGACTTTTTTTTTCTTCACCCATTGGCAGATTATTTAGCTTGTTCTAAGCAAAAAATCAATTCATTTTGGCTTGTTTTTTTCTGAAAACAAGAAAATATTTTTACTCGTCTAGAAAATCCTTCTCGATTTAAGAATTTTCAGACATTTTGGCTGGAAACGAGACAAAAAAATCCAAGTAAGAAAAGCATTTTTTGTAGTGCAGTCTTGTAAGACACTTGTATGACCGTCCCGTAGCCCAAAGTCACATGACTTTATTGGTGTATGTGGAGTTTATTCGCAAAATCCATTTCTTTTGCCATTTTTTTTTTCAAATTTTGGCATTTCCATAATTTCTGATGCAATATTTCAAAATGCTCATAAAAACAGGGTACTGGAAACATAGCTAGTGATAACTAAATTATCTCATTATCCCAAATTAGTGCTAATGTTTGACACAAAAATTTGGTCAGAAATTTGCATGTGTTTAATCTGTTTAGAAGCGATAACAAAGACAGACAGGCTACATGAATATACAGCTTCACTCTCTGACAGTAGATGGCGCTTAGAAAGGACGAAATAACCTGGTTACTCCAGGACATGAAGTGCTACATAAAACCAAAAGTATGTTTTATACACATTCACCATAGCATATGCAGAGAGTCAAAAACATAGCCTTTCAACATATACTCCATTTGATAGTATGTGTGAATGCAGGCTGTCGACACATGCGCCCTAGAAAGTTTCATCTTTTTCCACCATCTGCTCTATTTTTCTCCAGAAGTTATACGTGAAAAATTATTATTATGCTTTTAGACTACAGCTGGACTCAAAATTCTGTCATTTTTATTTCATTTTCTCTTATGGGAAAAATGGGCCCGGCCAGTGCTGCCACCTTGTGGAACAACTGATTAGTGCAAAACTTGCGAAACACGCACTGTGTGTTTTCAAACAGAAAATTCAGATTTCCTCATCCGTTATGATGTTTATTAAACGACACCATAATAAAATAATACAGATACAAGCTGATTGTTCCTCTGCTTCTCATAGTAACAGCTACGGCTCTGAGCATGTGATAAGGCTTTGCGCACGAGTCTGGAATTCTCGTCCAGAATTTTTGCACATAAAAAAATAAACACAGCTTTACATTGTCAATCACTTTAACACAATGCCTCTGAAACTTTGGTCCATCGTAAAACAATTTGGATCTTGTGTAGCCTCACCTTCCCCCAGAAAAAAAAAGAAAAGAAAAATGATCAGCTGTAGATATCTAGACAAATTAAAAATAAATAAATAATAATAAAAAAACTGATTAGTAGCTGGGTTTACATCCAACGTTGCAGCTTTAACTTATGCACCAAACAGTGGCAATAGCCTTAGTGCATCAACATATAGCACAATTTTTCTTCAGTCATGAAAATTTTCAGATCAGGTTTGATTTTCATTTTAGGAAGGGATAACAAATACACAGAAAGAAAGAAACGCATACAAAAATTTGACCTTTGAATCAAATTTGTTTTGTATAAATTGCTGCAAACCCTTATTTGCCCAATAAATTCACATCTGAAATGTGTTCTTTTTTTTCTAGACATCATCAGATAGCCAGAAAGTGGAATATATAAAAGTGAGTATATTTTTTACTCAATTGTGCATGTGCACTGCAAAAAAAAAGATTTTCTTACTTAGAATGTTTGTCTTGTTTCCAGCCGAAATATCTAAAAATTCTTAAATCAGGAAGGATTTTCTAGACAAGGAAAAAATATTGTCTTGTTTTCAGAAAAAATAAGTTGAAATTAAGTGAGTTTTTGCTTGAAACAAACAAAATAATCTGCCAATGGGGTAAGAAAAATAATCTAGATGTCTGCTTGAAATAAGATTATTTTTCTTACCCCACTGGCAGATCATTTAGCTTGTTTTAATCAAAAACATGCTTAATTTTGACTTCTTTTTTCTGAAAGCAGGACAATATTTTTTCTCGTCTAGAAAATCCTTCTTGATTTTAGAATTTTTAGATGTTTTGTCTGGAATCGAGACAAAAAATCTAAGTAAGAAAATCATTTTCTGCAGTGTGTGAATACATAAACATGTTTGACGGCCGTATTAATGCTGCGGTAAATATTTCTCCGCAGGGAGACAAGTACTCATCTCCCAGCAGTTCACACGGTTGGTAAACACACGCTCACAGTCAGAGGAGGTAAACGCTGCTCTTCACGATGTGTTCGGTGTTCATTTGGCATTTTTCTCAACAGATCATAATGAAATTTTGCCTCCAAGACCTCCCAAAGCTGAGAGCAAACCGGCAGCATTTCTGCAAAGTATGAAACACCTTCTACACAGCTGAATTACTTTAAGTGTATTCGTGAAATGTTTCCATTTTCTTCACTGCAAAAAAATGCTTTTCTTACTTACTTTCAAATTCTTGAAAATCTTTCTTGATTTTAGACGAGTAAAAATTATCGTCTTGTTTGCAGACAAAACAAGCCAAAATTAAGTGTGTTTTTGCTTGAAAACAAGCTAAATAATCTGCCAATGGGGTAAGAAAAATAATCTTGTTTTCTGTTCGAAATAGGATTTTTTTTTTCTTACCCCATTGGCAGATTATTTAGCTTGTTTTCAAGCAAAAACACACTTAATTTTGGCTTGTTTTGTCTGCAAACAAGAAAATCATTTTTACTTGTCAAGAAAATCCATCTTGATTTAAGAATTTTCAAATATTTTGGTTGGAAACAAGACAAAAAGTCAAAGTAAGAAAAGCATTTTTTTTTTCTTCTTTTTTGCAGTGTTCATATCCAATAACTCTTATGATTTCTGCATGATGTGTGTCTCTAGTCGCTTCGCCCAAGTCTGATGGCAACGGCGTCCTGCACTGGAGGTCCAACAGCTTCACGGTGTTCATGAGGGGTTTGGAATACAAGAACAACAGCTTGTACGTCCAGCAGGACGGATACTATTACATCTTCTCTAAGGTCGCTCACCTGGAGACCTGCAAGTACTTCAAGCACCAGGTCATGCAGTGCACGGATAGGTACAACTCAAAGCCCCTCGAGCTGATGCAGAACTCCAGGTACTCCATACCTCACACAGATCACGTCAGATCACGGCTGTAAGCGCTAAACTCATGAATGTTTTTGCTCTAGGCTGATGTGCGTATCTGAGAAATCCCAGTCGATAGGCAACAGCTACCTGGGCGGCATCTTCCACCTGTTCAAAGGAGACAGTGTGTTCGTGAAGGTCAATAACAGCTCGCAGGTGCACGGCGAAGCCTACGAGAACTTCTTTGGTGCCTTCATGGTCTGAGTACTGACATACTGCTGGGTTGGGTTTACATGTTTCATGGGGACATTCCATAGGCGTAATGGTTTTTATACTGTACAAACCGTACTTTCTATGGCCCTACACCTACCCTACACCTAAACCTAGCCCTCACAGGAGATTGTGCAAACTTTTACTTCCTCAAGAAAAACCATTGTGCATGATTTATAAGCCTGTTTCCTCATGGGGACCTGAGAAATGTCCCCAAAAGGTCAAAATTTACTGGTATTCCTATCCTTGTGGGGACATTTGGTCATGATGAATACCAGACCACACACACACACACACACACACACACACACACACACACACACACACACACACACACACACACACACTCTCAGGTTCTCATTCCAGTTTATAGAGATATGTTATGACTCTTTGCAATATAGAATTGTGCTATTGTTTTTATTTCTGCAAGTGAGAAGTATAAGTTAGAGT
This sequence comes from Garra rufa, assembly GCF_049309525.1. Lineage (NCBI taxonomy): Eukaryota > Metazoa > Chordata > Actinopteri > Cypriniformes > Cyprinidae > Garra > Garra rufa. The sequence goes on along the minus strand of NC_133366.1, from coordinate 1,450,334 downwards.
TGGGTTAGAGGCCCATTCTCAGGAAAGAGTGCCATTTGAAAAGAAATATAGTTTTAATCTTTTATTAGTAGTATTATTTAAGGAAACATGTTTCAAATGCTTGTAAACAGTGTTGGGGAAAGTTACTTTTTAAAAGTAATGCGTTACAATTAGGGCCGGGACTCGATTAAAAAAATTAATCTAATTAATTAGAGGCTTTGTAATTAATTAATCGAAATTAATCGCATTTTAATCGCATATAAATATTTGACCTGAGAACAGTGAGAAGTAAGTTTTTTCATATGGATTTTTAGTATACCATTGAATAATGACTGAATACATAAGCTTAAGCAACAAAATACTGTTTATTTTTGTTCAACCAAGTGCAACAGACCAGTGCAATATTGCCATTAAGTGTAGCAATAGGATACAGTGTTTCCCCTAGGTTTCCATACTTTTTTTCTCGGTACTTTACCCTACTTTGTGTAATAACGAAAACATTTATCTCAGTGAAAAAATAAATCCAAAACTCTCTATTTTAACATTTTGAACAATAGGGCTTTACAATCTTTTGCTATTTTTTTTTTCTAAAGAAATTCTTGTGTTTTATTTTTTTCTCATAATCAACTGAAAGCATAAACATTTATTTATTTTTAATCAAATGAAAATAAAACTTTTTAATTTTTGGCAAACAAACAGAGGTTTGCTGTTAAAAACAATAAATAATAATAATTTAATATTTAAATAAAAATCGTAGTATTTTTTTCTACAATTAAGTGGTTAATCTTGTTGTTATATTTATTTTTTATCATATATATATATTATTTTTTGTCAATTATTTAAATAGGAATATTGTTCTGTTTCATGTTAAACCGTACTTTTATTTTGACAGGTTTCTGTGTGTAAAATATGATATGATGCTAGTTTTCTCAAATGAAACGGTAAAAGTGACACTGACAGTAGCTTTGGAGATTGTGTCTATCTGTTCATTTGAGATGCAAATGCCAAAACTTAACGGGAGCATCACGCGTGCAGTAAAAAAAAAAAAGCGTCTCTGCCATTCTAACATACAGAGGCAAACTTTACATGCAGGATTCATATTAAAACGGTCTTTTTGCATTTCAGTTTTCACAGATACTAGTCCATATCGCGATTTGAATTAAGTGACAGACCAACTTTTGATTTATCAATCCAAAAATCTACGAATTTACGTGGCATTCCGCTATAGTAGATTCGGTTTTTATGAATGGAGTCCGCGATCCAGTCCGTGTTTTCTTGGAGGAGACATTGTAAACGCGCCCCCCTAAGATAATGGTAGGGGAAACACTGGGATATTTAGAAATATACTAGCCTAGATTTCAGAAATTCAGGTACCCTATAGTTAGGTAGACCTTCTGTAAAAGCACTGAGGTGATACTTGAGGCTCGATGTGCTGCGGTGATATGCGCATTCCTTTGTATGAACGCTAGTTGGTGCTCCAGTATAATCGGTCCGCTGAAACTCATCCAGTGAGAAACGTTCCGCGGTGCAAAATTAAGTGCGATTAAAATGCGTTAAAAAAATTTAACGCGTTATTTTTGTGTAATTAATTAATCTAAATTAACGCGTTAAAGTCCCGGCCCTAGTTACAATATTGAGTTACTCCCTAAAAAAAGTAACTAATTGCGTTACTTAGTTACTTTTTATGGAAAGTAATGCGCTGCGTCACTTTTGCGTTACTTTTTAAATCTGGGCAGGGCTTGCTTGTCTTTTTTTAATATAAAAAGTTCTATTTTTGTCAAATGTAAAAACCTTTTTACAGAAAAAGGCTCAGGTTTAGAGAAAAGTAAATTGACGTCTGTACAGTAGACTGCAGAAGAACAAATGACAACTCTTTAGCAATAAAACAGGAAAAGAAATGTTTTTAAGTAATTTTTGCTTATTAGTATGGATGAATTGGATCATCGAAGGTCGGCAGCAAAGACATCGGTTAATAAAATGGGATTAAATACATAAATGATATTTGTATTATTTAACATATTTAATTATTACAGGTTTGCATTGAATTTCAGTGTTATTATTCATTTTGAAGAACACTGTATCTGTTTTTTAGTGAGTGAGATGAATTAATGCATGTTCACATTTATTCTAGAACTAAAGGAACATCTTACTCACAATTTCTCTCAACATGGGGACAGGAGAGCTTTTGATCAATAAATGGGGGAAAAGTAACCGGCGTTACTTATTTGAAACAGTAACTCAGATATTTTTTTGTCTACTAAAAAGTAATGCATTACTTTAGTTACTTGGAAAAAGTCATATTATTACACAACTTGCATTACCTGTAATGCGTTACCCCCAACACTGCTTGTAAACACATTATCTGTCATCTATCCTTTGTCTGTTATAAGCTGAAGCATATATATGCGTTTATTTTTCCAACTATTGTCATGATGAAGCAAGTTTCAGAGCATACTGAGGTATTTTACCACCACAGTAAGTAAAGAGCATATTTAAGAAGTACTTCGCCCCCAAAAAAAAAGAACATTTGCAGACCATCCAAGATGTAGATGAGTTTGTATGATCATGGCAAGAGATCTAGGGGAAAAAAAATAGCAGTGGATCCTCTTTCTGAATGGGTGCCGTCAGAATGAGAGTTCAAACAGCTGATTAAAAACGTCACAATAATCCACAAGTAACACTTCAGTCCATCAGTTACCATCTTGAGAAAGACAAAAGCTGAAACGAATCCATCAAGACGTTTTAAACTAAAATGCGAGTCCGTAAGCCATAACGCTTCCTCCAGTGACAGAATCCACCTGTTTTGGCTTGTAAACAGCGTTTGATCTGTGCAGATTTCTCTCCTGATTCAAACTACACCACCTTTTCACTGGAGGAAGTGTTATTTTAGATTATGAACTTGGTTTAATGATGGATTTGTTTCATCGTTTGTCTTCTCAAGATGTTAACTGGTGAACTGAAGCGGTGTGGACTATTGTGATGTTTTTATCAGCTGTTTGGACTCTCATTCTGACGGCACCCATTCACTCCAGAGGTTAGCGAGTGATGGCAAACTTCTCCAAATCTGATCTCATCTACATCCTTGATGGGAAACTTTCATTTGTGGGTGAACTTTCAAGGGCCGCGCACTTAAACCGATCTAACATCGAAGTGTGCGTTGCCGTTCTGGTGTAAGGTGGGGATGTGACATTGTTTGTTGTTATTTATAAAAGTACATACTGTATTAAATACTGTATTTTGACATTGACTGGAATGTGCACTTAATGTATATCTTAATAAAATATTGCAATCTCTGAGTGTTCTCCGGCGAGTGATAATATTCTTGCACAATGCTGCTTATCTTCCTTACTTTCTAGCTCTCTTTTTCAACCTCAGTGTGCTGATTGCAGCGCTGCACGCCAAAGGTGCACAGAGCACCACAGATAAAGAGAGAGATGAAGGGAAGCAGAGATAAGCAGGGAGATGTGTGGGGACGGCAGGATGTGGCGACGTGAGGTGGAATAAGACAGAAAGGGGACAGCGCGCAAGCAACGGGTTTTTTGGAGGGAGGGGGCAGAGGTTGCATTTTCCTGACTCAGCGCTTTTGTGCATTCACAACGGAAGTTTCCAAAAAAAAAAAAAAAAAAGCTGCACCACAAACAAACAAATGACTGTGTAGTTTCTTTTAGATTTTCCTCTTTCTGTTTTAAGTGAGAAAGTCCATGATCCCTGCTGATGTTTTCTACTTTCCATGCTGATATTACTCAAACACACTGCGATTCCAAGGCTAGATTCGGGGGTCTTGTTTGGCTGCTTAGTGTGGTTTAATTCGCCCCTGATGGAAGATTCTGGTACTACACTTAATTGCATTGAGTCCTATAATAATAAACTATTTCTTGTCTATACCAAATATGAAATGTAACCTAATTGCATGTGTTTTGGCACCCATGCAAAAGAGTAAGTCGATTTCTACGTCTACAATTTGCTACAAAACATCATGCACATGGATCAAAAGTGATGAGTTGATTCGAACTGAAACTGCCTTGTCAACTTTTCCCAATGTCTACATTCTGCACACTGAAAATAAATGGCTTTGAGACAATTTTGACTCAGAAATGGCTATTAAATTTTCTTAAAATTTTTTTTTTTTTTTTTAATGTAATCAAATGCAGAATTTCAAAGAATTATTGTACTATGTCTTCAATCTTGAAGTCACAAGCAACACAGACAATAATGATAGTGAGATCAAATAAAATTGCATACAGTATATTTAGATTTTTTTCTTCTCCCCATTGCAAATGCCATTTGTGATGTCTTATGAACCAGTTATTTTATTATACACTGCAAATAATGATTTTCTAGATTCGATTTTTTGTCTTGTTTCCAGACAAAATATCTAAAAAAAAAATAAATCAAGATGGATTTTTTAGAAAAGTAAAAATCATTTTCTTATTTTCAGAAAAAGCAACTCAAACTTAAGTGAGTTTTTGCTTAGAACAAGCAAAATAATCTGCCAATGGGGTAAGAAAAAAAAATCTTATTTCAAACAGACAAGATTATTTTGCTTGTTTTAAGCAAAAATGCACTTAATTTTAACTTTTTTTCCTAAATACAAGACAATAATTTTACTCGTCTAGAAAATCCTTCTTGATTCAAGAATTTTTAGATATTTTGGCTGGAAACAAGACAAAATCTAAGCTAGAAAAGCATTTTTTGCAGTGTAGTAGATGTTTTAGCAGTAACAGATTTTTTTATTTCTTTATTTAGTTTTGAGAGGAGGCTTTCAAAATAAATAAAAAATACATTTGAGTTATGTTTCCTCTTGTTTGCTGCTTTTGACGTCAGAGCTCAGGACGGTCACACGTAAGCAGCAAAAAGAGAAGTATGAAAAGATTTTAGTGTGTTTATAAATTGCACACATCAGCTTTAAGGTGAAATGGCTGGAGAAGCACGAGCAGTGTTTGGATTTTCCACCTTAGGTTCACAATAATGTCAAAACAAACCTAAAATGAAATGATTATGAGCAGGGCTTGATGTCTCAGGATGTTCTTCAGGTAGATCTCAGTTTATGTAAGCGTTGTGGAGCTGCTGCTGATCTACGGGGTGGACGTAGGGTTATTCGTCTTACTTTACTGCGTTTTATCAAGTGCAAACATCTCCAACATAACAGTCAATGTGAATGTGGCTGTAGAATGAGTGTAAGATCTAGACTCTTGCACACGAAAAGCTCTGGTACACTCATTATCAAACCGTGCGGTCGCTGTGACATGACATTTGACACACCTGGCGGTTTCCCTCCACAGAAGCTCGCACTGCACCTGAGCACGACAGGAAGTAGCACTCTGAACCTGATGTCACTTCCACCAACAGCCATGCACTTAATTTTTTATCAGATTATAGATACACTGTAAAAAGTTTTCACCAGATTCAACTTAAAAACCTAAGTTCAGCAGCTGCCTTAAGTTTTTAAGTTAAATCAGCTTAAAGCTACAAGTCATTTGAACTATTACAATCAAAATGAGTTGATTTGACTTGAGTTTAAATTACTTAAGTTGGTTTAACTCAACATTTTACGGCAGCTAAACTTAAGATTTTAAGTTGAAACTGGTGAAAACTTTTTACAGTGTAGATACAGATGCTCACAGAAGGAAAAACAATGCGTCCAATGGCGGTGGGTGAAAACTTTTTTGAATTTGAAGACCAGGAAAACATGTAGGTGTCTTCGGTTTTCTATCGTTTTTTTCTTCTGATCATCAGTGAGTGTTTGAACCTTCTGTAATAGTTGCATATGAGTCCCTCAGTTGTCCTAAAAAAATGCGAGTGCATAATCCATAATAACACTTCCTCTAGTAACAAAGTCCATCTCCTGTTTTAGCTTGTAAAAAGTGTTTGATCTGTGCAGATTTCTCTCCTGATTCAAACTAGACCATCTTTTCCCTGTAGGAAGTGTTATTTTAGATTTAGCTAAAAATGCTTTAATGATGGATTTGTTTCAGCTTTTGTCATATGAGACCCAGGACCCAATAAATAAGCTTTCTATTGATGTATGGTTTGTTAGGATAGGACAATATTTGGCCGAGATACATCTATTTGAAAATCTAGAATCTGAGAGTGCAAAAAAATCTAAATATTGAGAAAATCACCTTTAAACTGGTCCAAATTAAGTTCTTAACAATGTATATTACTAATCAAAAATTACATTTTGATATATTTACAGTAGGAATTTTACAAAAAATCTTCATGGAACATGATCTTTACTTAATTTCCTAATGATTTTTGGCATAAAAGAAAAATCAATAATTTTGACCCATGCAATGTATTTTTGGCTATCGCTACAAATATACCCCAGCGACTTAAGACTGGTTTTGTGCTCCAGGGTCACATATGAGTCCCTCAGTTGTCCTCAGTGTGAAAAGATGGATCTCTAAATCAGTCATTGTTGGAAATACAGAAAAATGCTGGACAACTAAAGGATTTGTGGGAGCTGAAGGATTTTTCTGAAGAACAGCAGGACAAACAAGAGACTCATGAACAACTATCACTAAACAAAAAACACATCTGTGGATCATTCAGGTAACAACACAGTATTAAGAATCAAGCGTATGTAAACTTGTATGCAAATCCAACTATTATTTTCTCTTGTGGACTATATGTTTATATCTTTTTCAGGTCAGTGCTAAATAAAAAATAACACGCACTTTGTATGATCCTCTTATTTTCATAAAATAATCCGTATTTAGCAGATTCTGCAAGGTGTATGTAAACGTTTGAGTTCAACTGTAGATGTTCAGATAGATAGACGGATAGATGGATGGTTTGATAGGTACAGCACATGTAAAGCTCTGAATGCTGTGCTGTAGGAAGCGGTGAGAGATTGAGAGATTGAGAGTGAGAGACGGGGGCGGTGAGACTCTGCGCTTCTGATTCAGCACTTTTCTGGCATCTTGGTGGAAGTTTCCAGCAACTTTCTGTCTTCATACGCAACCAACTGTTCTCTCTTCTCATTTCTTTCTGTTACTCAGAGAGAAAGAGTGTGAGAAAGAGAGAGAGAAAGCAATGAGTGGCATGAGAAAGAAAGAAAAAACGCTGCTTGTTTCTTTCCAAGCATCTTTGTTCCTCTAAAACCACGATCAGAGAAACAAAACCATTAACCTCTCTTAACACCAAAGAGATGATGGCCTCATCCAGCACCACGGATCCTGATCCACAAATTTAAGATCACAGTACATCTGTTTTGAACAGGCGCTGGAGAGTCTGGACTGAGAAGATGTAAATGTTTTGTCAGTGAACACATTCATCAAAGCTACGGTTTTAGATCAGGGCCCATATTTAAGCATCTTTAAGAACACTGCTAAGGATTGACTTGAGTGTAAAAAAGTTCTTTTCTCAAAGCTACGCTTGAAAGTTAGTTATCAAGCATCTCAGTCATAATTTAAGCAAAGTGTAGGACTAAATCTCAAGTGTCAGTTTTACAGATGATTCACGACACTTTGTGCCACAAATGGGATTTTGGATGACGAAATACTCATGGACCAATCCCTGAGTAGTTTTCTCTACTTAAGAATATTCTCTGATGAATTCACGAACTTCATAGGAGTTTACATTCAACACATTTGGCAATAAAGAATTTTCAAGACAACACATTATAGCAACGAAACGAAGCGTCATCACAACCTTCAATTTAGTGTTGTGTATCAACGATAGTCAGAGATATTTCCTGTTGCCTTTTTAAATAGCAAGATGTTTATCATTTTTATTATCCGTCAAAAATTGCACCTATCTTTACTGATGCAGCAAAGAGATCACTTCAGAAATTTTCCGTATAAGTGTCTGCAATCAGCTCCAGTGCGTCGCCGCTGTGCAGTGAAAATCTGGTCATGTAAATGTCCTTTGCTTGTTTTGAGTTACTGAGAAAATGTAACCATTTGTCCTCTTTTCCTTTCCCATTACAAGCCCAAACTGGCAACTCCTAATCACTTGAGAGACCTTTAGAGCTGTCTTAAATAACTGGGAGATTAAGAGCGGTTCTTAGCTTTAAGAAATTTTGTACTTAAGTGCTGAGAATTCATGAAATTTACTCCTACATTCGAACTTAAGACTAAAATGGCACTTTGAGAAGCTTGATAAATACACGCCCTGGAGCAGGTCCATGTCCGGCTGAGAAAAGAGTCAAAGATGCAGCAGTGTTTTCCTGAGCTGTGCATGTGAAGGTGTTTTGCATGAAAGGCGTTTACCAAAACAACCAAGACAATGCTTTCACTTCTCCACATTTATCAACAGGTGGCAGAAGTGAACCACTGAAATGCCTTCAGCAGAGCCTCCACTGCAAATCTGCTCGGATAAGCATGAACATTTTTCAGCTGTTTTCATTTTCTGAAGCAGGTCTCCACAACTGAACATGTCCAGTTAGACATTTCTTCAATGATGTGTGCCTGGAAGCGCATTCGTTGAGTCACGGTAATTGTTCCTAAAATAGCATGAAATCCTCCTTAAAGTGTGTCTCTGCCACCAGGAAGACTGCTGGACACGGTTAGATATGTGGTCAGGCTCTTTCTCAATGTCTTTAGTCATGAACAACTTCTCCTGCCTTGTAACAATTTCCAGAGACGCAGGGAGGGAGCAGGAGACTGGCCTGATTGCATCACTAACAGATATAATTGCCCTGAAATTGAACTAAAATGTGCTTTTAACATACTATATCTGTATTTAAAAATATATTTTGTTACAACTAGAAATACACTTATACCCTAATTTGAAACATTTCTAAATATATTTAAGAATAGTTTAAAGTGTAACAGTAATATATTAAAAAATATACAAAATGTGAAAAAAGTGTGCTAAAATACACTTTAAGTACACTAAGTATACTTTTAGTACTGTATATTAATGACTATCTTTAAGTATTACAGTAGTATATATACTACTTTAAATTAGTCATAAATATACTTATAAATGTTTAAAAGTAGGGTTCAAGTGTATTTGTAAATAAATATATTTTTTAAATACAGATATAGTATGTTAAAAGCACATTTTAGTTCAATTTCAGCGTGTCTCAAAATAGCAGCACAGTTGAGTACACTTAGATGGTATTAACTTTATCTTAACATATACTTAGTACTATTTTTCAGCACAATAAGTACAAAATTAGTGTGCGAAAATAGAGCACTTTTAGTACATTACTGAAAAGTGTACTAAGTTTTTTTTTTTTTTGCCTGGGTGCTGAGAGAACCTGCAGCAAAGAGGTTAGATATATCAATACAGATCATTTATATTAATGGGGGAAGGACTGTGCATGGCTGGTCCAGCTTGAAGCTTCCTAATGATACTTGAGTGTAAGAAACAGGATTCATGGTCAGATTTAGTTCTGGTTTGTTTTTCCGGATCTCCCATAACAGCTGTCTGGAGGAGTTCCAAACAAAGTCCACCGAGTAAAAAGACTACTCTTGGAAGGGATGCTAACAGTTCTCGAATGTCTAACTGAAGCTCTTCTAGGAGCATTGCATTGATTTGCACTCGTGGCCTTTGCGCAGATCAAACTGACGTGAAGTGGCATTTACAGCTCTTTCAAACAGGAAAGAAACCATTGTCGTCAGACAGAAATCAAAGCTGTTTCAGAGGCAGAAAGTGAGATTTCTTGAGTTTTTGGAATAATGTGCACTATTGAATCGTGTATTGGGAAAGTCAGTTTTGACTCATGTCAAGTCTAACAATGTCTGTCTTTGGTAGACTCTCTCCTCACTTTGCTCGCTTCCAGTCAGACGTTATGAAGCAAATCTCACACTGACTCATGTCGTTCCCGGATGCTCTACAGAGCATGCCCAATTTTTTTTTTACATCCGGTAGAAAAAAACAAAGCAATGGTTTCTTAGTGTGAAAAGTGTATGATGTTATGCATTCATGCAAACTTTATTTGGAAGAAACTCACATGCATATGTCGCCTCTGTAACCAGTATTAGTTTTTTCGTCTACAGTATCTGCTGACAATATTTTTTTGGTCTCACACAAACTCAGGCTGTTTGTTTGTTTGTTTGACGGGTTTGTGCGGATGTGTCAGCATGCGGTGAGGACTGAAACCTGCTCTCACACCTCTGACAGAAAGTGACGCGAGCGAGGTGGCCTAGATCTGGAGCAGAACTTTTTCCGACAGGGTCTCACCGCAGGAAAGAAAGTTACATGTGAGGTCTCATTACCAACTGGTTCTCCCAGACCCAAATGCAATCGAATGGAGAGCAAATAGAGACTTTTGTCCTCCTTTCATCTTCCACATCCGTTCAAACGTGGGAAAAGTCTCAATATGAACCCAAACGTGTCATTAAATGATTTTTATTAACTACAACTATTACCGAATGACAACGTCTGGCTCATTTGTATCTGTTCTAATGTTTTATTTTAGAAAAAGCGTCTGAGATTTAGCTGACGCTTCAATGAAACAAATGAGAACTTAAAAGAGCAACATCTGAGCTGCAACATGAGCATCGACTGATACTGAAGAGCGTAGGCCACAGTTATGTAAAATTGGCATTTTGTATTTTATTCTCAGTTTACAAAATAAAGCATTTCACACAGTCATTACATTCATCTCTAGAGTTCCTGAGACTGTTAGCATTCATACGGTGCTTTCCTTCACACCGAACGCACAACACGAGCGCATGTTTGTGAAGAGACGTTCACACATGCAGCTTTTTGAGTTCTTGAACGTACAGCGAAGCGTCCAGACCCAACCGAGGCACTAGTGTTGATGTGCTGGTCAAAGTTCACTCATTATTTCTGTGATGCACCTAAACATCAGTAGAACAATACAGTACAAGCAGTACAAGTCTGACGCGCCGCACACGTAGTGATGTCTACAACTGTTTTAAACAACATTATGTACAGTATACACAAAACACCATTATAAATACTGCAAATATTAAACACATATATTAAATATATTTAAATTATAAATAGTGCTTAAGAAGCATTGCTTATCTGTTCAGGCCCAGACAAAGTCTCTAGGCGTCGTTGAATTTTCAGAGCTTTTATGTAGAGGAAAATCTGCATAATTTAGCAGAATGCTTTTTAATGTTGTGGCTGAAATGTCAAAGAGCCAGTCTTTTTGGTAACTGAAGAAAGTCTGTGGACATTAGTGCTCATCGGAGTATTGACAACAGTCCTGAGTACTCAAACGAGTCCGAAATCAGTTCGCTCAGGCTTGACGTGATCATGTGTGATGTACTGATCGTAATCCATCCACCAGAAACATCCCAAAGCCAGAGTCATTCAACTCCAGTTTCCAGTTCTTTAGTTTCTTTTCAAGGCTTGATTTGGCATAGAGGCGGTTTCCGTTTTCCTGGAAGGTCACGACGCGCCAACACGTCTTACTTTGAGGCGTTTCTTTGCTCGATTCAGGTAGCGAGACGCTGCAGGTGAGCTCCTTGATATTGCGTTGATTGTAAAAGTTGACGTTGAATTTGCCAGACGGACATCGTCCACTGCAGGTAAAATTTAGTTGGACGTACAGGAAGTAGCTTCCGCTTTCTTTGACGTCCAGCACGTTCTGTTTTTCATCATAGTTGTAGAGGGAGCCGATGGTTTTACCGCTTCCGTACGCGAAAGTTTCCCATGCCATCACACCTGCTTTGAGGTCACCTGCAGGGCGGAGACAAAGCGACACGTCAGTCCCGAGACTTAACAGAGGAAGTCAATGTGCCAAGCAATATTTCAGGTTCAAGATACCTATGCTTTTATGTTTCGACCACATGATTAAAGTTCAAAGTGTGATATATAATGGCATGAAACTTACTTTCAGTGGCTCTCAGGTGAGCAAAATTCTGCATCTAGAAACAGGAAGAAGGAGGAAACGGAAGATCAGATACAGGTTCAACAACGCATGTAAAACAACAGATGTTTTTTTTTTCCTTTTTTCTGAAAACCACTGAATTAAATACTCTTTGTTGAACTCCTATGACATCAAGTGGTTTTCTTTATTTGCGACCCTAGACCACAAAACCGCTCTTAAGTAGCAAAAGCCAAAAATACATTGTATGTTATGCCTTAATCATCATTCATGAAGATAGTTTGCACATTTTCTACCATGAACACATCAAAACTTTTTGATTAGTAATATGCATGGCTAAGAACTTTGTTTGGACAACTTTTACGAGTATTTTCTCAATATTTTTTTGCACCCTCAGATTTCATATTTTCATATAGCTGTATCTCGACCAAATATTGTCCTTTTATTCTTTCTAAAGGTTCTTATTGGACCCTTTATCTGAGCAATATAACAACTTCTCTAAAATCAAAGCTCTTATTGTCAGCTGATACAAAGTAAGCTGCACTGAATGACCTTTAATGGTATTTGCAAACTTTCCAAATGTACAAGTCAGGTCAAATCATTGTGATTCCATGATATTATTAATAAGAACTATCTAAAATCATATAATAGTACAGCTGTGTGAAGCTCACCTTATATGCGTTTCCAATCTCGGGGAACGTCGCAACCAACGAGTCCTTAGTTCCATCTACGCCTCGCGTCGTTCGCGAGTTGATCTCGTCCTCGATGTGTTTGGCGAAGTACAGCGCGCCCGCGAGCGCGACCATAAACATGACGAAGAGCGCGATCACGGACACGGTGAGGAAGGTGTCCAGACGGCGGCTGCGGGGGCGCGCGGCGGGCGACTGGCTCTCAACATCTGTGGACGCGGACATCTCGAGAAACGGCGTGCAAATAAAGCGATGTACATCCACAACAGGTGCAGTTCTGTTCGAAGGGTTCTGTTAATAGACAAGTTTTTATAGAAAAGCAGGAGGGGAGGAACTAACGGGTTTCCCTCGTCACCTCCTCCTCCCGCCCACATGAGAGAGAAAGAGAGACCCAGACACGAAGAGGGAGGTTTAGAGAAAAAACCGACTAACTTTCCGCTTCTTTCGCTCTTGCGCAAACGGAGGTGGAAAGCGGGAGGAGAGTGAAGTGTGAATTTCTGTGACTGGCTCCTATTCCGCTCGATAATGCATGGAATATCATCCTACATTTATCCCCTCGATTCATAGTGTTTCTTTTCATAGTGTTTGTGCATATTTTGCGTAAAAGTAGGAAATATCTGAGGCTTTACTTTGTAATCGTTGTGTACACACTTACATTGCAATACGAAGTGCTCGATTCGATTTTGCGTGTTTGTTTACAAAACGCGCACAGACTGAAACTCATGTGAACTCATTCACACGAACAAAACACCGAAATAAGTAGAATATTAATCATGTTATGATGTTTAAAACAAAATATATGTTGACATTTAACATTCTGACATTTCGTCACCTTAGAATTATAAGGTTCAGTCTGCATTCTGAGCACTTTTGAGATATTGAGCTTCAAGTTTTTGCGTTCCATAGACTTTTGTAGATTACAAAAGAAGCATCAAATAATGTAAATAAGTCACAGAATAAGAGTATGTGAATAACTCAATTTTGACAAAAATGAAAGACAGAACCTTATAATTCTAAGGTGACGATTTGACATGTACACTGTTCAAAATGAAGGGTGTTTTTGCAGCAATGCCATATTCCCAAAGAACCTTTCAGTGAACAGCTGAACATTTTAAAGGGATAGTTCACCCAAAAATGAAAATGTGATGTTTATCTGCTTACACCCAGGGCATCCATGGCTTTGTTTCTTCAGTTGAACAGAAACTAAGATTTTTAAGTACACGTCGGTGAAAAGTCAACACTCCCAGATGAGTTTGGACAAGGAAACGTAATCTTTTAGTTTGTAATCGGATGCCAGAATCAGGATAAGCACAAGTAAATACCATTTTGAGAGGCCACTATGTAAACAATGAGTGAATGCGCTTAGGACAGTTGAACGTTGCTAAAGATAGGTAAAGTATATAAATATTGTATATAAATATAAAGACTTTTTTGCATTTTTAAATTGATCAAGGCCCTTTAAGGAACCACTTATGCCAATAAAGCACCTTTATTTTTAACAGTGGAAGTAGCCGTTTTGAGCCTCAGATTTGATTCCAGTAAAGTGTGACAGCACCAAAATGTGAGTGAAGTGAAAGTTAATTTTTTGGATGTTGGACCCTATTTTTTCTCTCAATCCATAATGGGTTATAAGCAAAAAAATTCCAGCGTTCTGCTCCACTCACATATCCTTCCAGATTGGCTTCTAGTGTTTGTGTTGCTTGATGCCAAATCTTGAATTATACAAATTAACTGGACATGGAAATCTCAGATTTATGTGTAATTAAAAGGACGTTGGCCTTCCACTCTTACATTTCTGCTTTAGCGATAATATCTGCATTAATATTTTATATGAATAAAACTCTGTTCAGTGTATTTCAGTGTCAGTCAAGAGATTGGAAGCTTCTCATTAAGAACCTTCTAATCAAATGGGTTCACTAAAAATGTTTTGTAGACCTTGAATTTCCTTACAAAAATAATTTTCAAATGGGTGAATCTGAACAGATTTTTAAAGGAGTAGTTCACTTTCAGAACAAAAATGTACAGATAATGTACTCACCCCCTTGTCATCCAAGTACATTATATTAGAACATTTTTTGTATATTCATCTTGTCTAGCTCGGCAAAACAAGCGTTTGAGATTAAAAAGTATGCAAGTTGAAAGTTTTTAAAAGGTAACCCATCGTTTTGCTAGATAAGACCCTTCTTCCTCGGCTGGGATCGTTTAGAGCTCTTTTTTTAACTGCATTTTGAAAGTTCAAACTCGGGGGAACCATAGAAGTCTCTTATATGGAGAGAAATCCTGAAAAGTTTTCCTCAAAAAACACAGTTTCTTCACGACTGAAGAAAGAAAGACATGAACATCTTGGATGACAAGGGGGTGAGTACATTATCTGTACATTTTTGTTCGGAAAGTGAACTACTCCTTTAAGTTAAAGCAGAATGTTTCTTCTCCAACAGGATTTAAATGCATCCCAGGGTGCGCATATTTCATTTTGATCACCACATCCATTTCCATCATTTCCAGACGTGTGATTTCAAAGTATTTCTTGTATATGTAATTTATCTCTGCCAATGAAAGTAACTCAGATTTAAAACCAAAAATTATCAAAGTAATTCAACATGATTTTGCGTTTCATGTTTCTGCTCTAAAAATAGATCCCTGTGCCTGGAAGAGCAAGTGAGTGATTATGTAACCTGCATGTGAAAACCTGTGCATCTGAGCCTGAATGTTTACAGGAAATGATGTCATCTGCACAGGTGTAGCAGTGCTGCGCCTACAGTAAGAGTCACTTTCTCAGATCCCCGTTTACTCCTGTCACTTCCCGTATGACATCACTGACCTGTTTTATGACTTATCTTCGTAGCTCTCTCTATGTGTGTGAGCGTTTGTAGACAAAATAAAGCGTTATAACAGTGCTATCTCTTGTGTGCATAAGCGAGTTAGAGTAGGTTTCTGTAATACATTTATCACATGAGGGCTTTACTCTCGTTAATTTCTGTCAGCTTCCCTTTTGAAAGTGACTCTGCTGTGCTTCCTGAATGTGGACGGGTCTTTTCGTTTTATTTTCCAGACCCGTGATCAGATTGTACTTTGGGGGAAAGTAAACAAGACACATTCTGGAAAGCCCAGCTGTAAAATAAAACAAATACTAATATGTCCACCCATTCATCCATAAGTAATTATGAGTTTCAGGTCATTTGTTTAAGATTTATCAAACCATAACAGCATTTTCAAAGCTCAGTCATCAGATTAGGAGTTCAAGCATCTGATAGTTTCTTATTTTCCCACACTGAAGTAGGCAACCCTACACATAGAAAGGTTTTCTGAATAATGTTATTGTTTATAATGTATAGTGTCACTTATAATTTGCATTTCTGGAATGCTTCCATTAAACTCATGCAAGTGCAATTTGTGGCAGATTATACTGTAGTCCAAATACGAATCTCGCGGGGTATGCTTTAGCCAGAATGTATGCTGACGGTCAGTCGGGGAAAGTCTATGTTTCACCTAAAGGTCAAGCGCGTTGTTGCCGAGCAATTACGTAATGCGCGTTTTGGGTTTTCGCAGGGCTTCGTCTCAGAAAGTGGAAGTTGCTGTTTCACAAAAACAGACTACAAAGCGGTCAGGACTTCAAACATGAGCTTCTGTTCCTCTTTTCCTCTCGCGTTGCAATGGCATTGTATATGACTGCTGACATCAGATATTTTATTGTGATAATTGCTGATAAATGTAAACACTGCCGAAATTAAAAAGTAATTGGGAAATGAGAAATTCTGTTTTAAGTTCTGTTTTAAATTCTTGGTTTTTTTGACAATGGGTAAATCAAGATTTTATGAGATGTTGCACATTTTGGGGAATTCAGTGGGCAAGCAGAAACAGGTTTGTGGCGTGTGGGTGGAAAACATTCCACACTTAGTGCTGCTATTTTAAGTCTATCATACGGCTAAATCAGCACACGCGTGAGGCTGCGAGTTTGGCAATGAACAGGAAAAACCTTAAATAGGGCCAGATTTGTCCTAAATGTGATGTCACTGAGGAGTCATGTGACACATTAGCCAATCAGAGCATCTGAAATTATTCTTAGTCAGGCTGAAAGGAGTGAATTTGTCAGGAAATCGCTTCTATATTTCACTATTGTCTATTTATGATGAAATCTGTCCCGGCACTACTGTAACAAAGCAATGCATGTGTGTTGAATTCAGATGCATATGCTTCGTATGCATCACGATATTCCTCACCTCTCTAGTGTAGCTGTCTGCAGTGTTTCCTTTCTACCTGTATGTGATGTTGGAGCAGTTTAGTCAGGTTGGGTTTATCAGTTGCAGACCTTAACCTGCAAATGAGCAGCATGAGTAAGAACCCTTGAGTTGAATGTTT
>NC_133366.1:1383552-1428552 GCF_049309525.1 Garra rufa | reverse complement strand
TAAAAACATGTTATTAAATGTACTTTCAGATGTAGCAGCATTTCTACACAGAGCCATAGTTCACTGAGAAACTATGCGAACATCTGTCATTATCGCGAATGATTTCGTTTTCATAATCGTGTGATTAATTTGTCTGCGATAATAAATGAAATATAGCGTAGATTTTCTGTGTAGTAAATGCCACTCCATCTGAAAGCACAACCGGTTTTCCTCTAAAAAATGTGCATGACAATCGCCTTCGATTAATCGTGCAGCCCTAGTAGACAGTACAAAACATTACTATGTAGAAGCGGTATTAGACATGAGACCTCCGCACCATACTCTCCACACCAAAACAGCACTGCTGAACAAAACTGGAGAACCTTATTCGATATGGCTTGATGCATGTTTATGGAAAGTGAGTTACCAAAAACATTGTGGAGCAAGATACAGTCCAGACAGCTGCTTTAGTGAGAAACAAATGTTTCAACAAATGCACTAAACGGACAGCTTACTTCATGTTAACAGGCAAACAACCTAACATTTCTAGGATGTAGAAGATTGGGTTATCGTGTTACACTTACAAACATGACAAAAGAAAGTTGGACTCAAGGTGTGAGAAAGGTATTTTGATTGGACATGATAAGAATAGTCCGGCATAGATGATCTACTATCATAGCAAGAAAATACAGAAACACAGACTACACTCTTAAAAATAAAGGTGCTTCACGATAACATAGAAGAACCTTTTTTTTTTTGCCTAAATGGTTCCATAAAGAACCTTTAACATCTGAAGCACCTTTCTGTTTCACAAAAGGTTCTTTGCGGCAAATAAGATTCTTCGGATTATAAAAAGGTAAGAAAGAGATGGTTCTTTATAGAACCTTTGACTGAATGGTTCTTTGTGGAACCAAAAATAGTTTTTCTATGGCATTGCTGTGAAGAATCTTTTTAAAGCAGCTTTATTTATAAGAATGTATTGGAGTTTGTATCCAAAATGAGTGCTGAGACAGATATGATACTGATTGATGATGACGATGATAATTTTTGCAAACTTGTATGCAGTGTAACAACAAAAACAAAGAAGTTGTAACATCAGTGAATGCGAATGAGTGGGTTAAGACTATTGATGAAGAGGCAGTCATTAAAGGAAAATAGGGCCTTTACCCTGACTGACCTACTTGTAGGTAAAGAAGTAGTAGGGGTAAATGGGTCTATGCAATCAAGAAGGATAGTGATGGAACAGAGAAATGCAAGACACGATATGTTGCCAAGGGGTACAGTCAGAAGAGAGGCCTGAACTATGATGAAACAGCCAGAATGACTCAAAAAGCAGTAGAGGGAAATTTGATTGCTCATCATATGGGTGTAAAAACAACATATTTACATGCATGCCCCACAGAGTAACGAAAACAAGACTGGGAAAACAAAGACAAATATAAATGAGAGCATAATACATATATATTTTAACACCCCACCTGCCATATATTCACTATGTCACAACACAGGTATGTCAAAAAAAAAATACATGAGAGATTTGACAAAACTTAGGTCTGACCTTGTACATGTTGACATCACTCACCTCAACATCATCAGTGTAGTTTAGTTTTTGTTCACGGTGGTAGCTCTAGACTTACGAATTTGCATGTCAAATTTCTCAAGAATTTCTCAACATAACTGCGTTGCGTTGACTTTAAGTAATTAACAAGTATTTGCATATTCATATCTTGTGATGATAATGAATGAGATAGGAAGCAAAAGCAGTGTGAACACATATATTTATTAACGACAAATATGGTGAACACAAACTCCGTGAAGACAATGATGAACTCCGTGGGTGATGATGTTATCTCTCGGCTGGGTGGCGCAGTGGCTTGATGGCTTGGTGATGACGTGGCGTGAATCTCCCGTGATGAATACAAATCCAGTGACGATCAACGGCGAAATAGACAATCCAACATGAACAAGACCAAGACAAACCAACACGACAGTCCAACATCCAGATCAACTATCAGACAGGGAAGGAGAGAATGAGGTGAGTATATGTAGCTGATGTAATGCGTGACACCTGGTGTGGGGACTGATTAGCAGCTGAATCCAATGAGCATGACAAACCACATGAAAGACACCAAATCACGATACCTGAGAATGCAGCCGATCCATGCACCGTGACAGTACCCCCTCTCCTAGGAACGTCCCCTGACGTTCCCAGCCTCCTGTACCTGTTGATTGAATTCATCAATAAGTGAGTGATCCAGTATGTCTCTAGCAGGTACCCAACTTCTCTCCTCCGGACCGTAACCTTCCCAGTCCACCAAGTACTGGAATCCGCGTCCCCTCCGCCTAGAGTCCAGAATACGGTTGACCGAATAGGTTGGTTCCCCGTCTACGAGCCGCGGCAGTGGGGGAACCGGGGCAGGCGGATTTATGCGAGCAAAAAATATGGGTTTAATTTTAGATACATGGAACACGGGATGAATCCTCCTGTACGCTGGAGGGAGGTTGAGGCGGACTGCCACCGGACTAATGATTTTGGTGACAGAAAACGGGCCAATAAATTTGGGAGCAAGTTTATTCGAAACGGATCGGAGAGGAATGTTCTTGGTAGAAAGCCACACTTTGGAACCGACGACGTATACGGGAGGCCTCGACCGGTGGCGATCGGCTTTGGCCTTGGTGCGCGCTCCCACCTGGACCAGAGTCTCACGGGCTCTGGACCATGTGCGACGGCACCTCTGGACGAAGGCGTGAGCGGAGGAGACCGCGACTTCGGATTCCAGACTGGGAAAAATTGGTGGCTGGTACCCTACACTACATTCAAATGGCGAAAGGCCCGTGGCAGACACTGGTAAGGCATTGTGTGCGTACTCCACCATCGACAGCTGCTGACACCAGGAGGAAGGATTTCGAGCGACCATACATCGTAGTGTTCTCTCCAAATCTTGGTTGGCTCTCTCAGTTTGCCCATTGCTTTGAGGATGGAACCCCGAAGAGAGACTAACAGTGGCCCCCAGAAGTTTACAAAACTCTCGCCAAAATTTGGACACAAACTGGGGTCCTCTGTCAGAGACCACATCTGTCGGGAGGCCATGTAACCGAAAGACGTGATCAATGACTGCTACCGCTGTCTCCTTGGCTGAAGGTAATTTGGGCAAGGGGATGAAATGAACCGCCTTCGAGAACCGGTCCACCACGGTCAAAACTACCGTGTTACCCTGAGAGGGTGGGAGGGCGGTAACAAAATCTAGCGCAATGTGGGACCAGGGTCTCGAAGGGATTGGCAGCGGTTGTAGGAGCCCATCTGGAGGTCTGTTAGAAGTCTTACCAGTGGCACAAACTGAGCAAGCCAAAACAAAATTGCGAACATCACGAGCCATGAGTGGCCACCAAAATCTTTGCTTGACCAAATGTAAGGTGCGACTTACCCCTGGATGACATGCTACATTGGAACAATGGCCCCATTGGATAACTTCGGACCGAAGACTTTCTGGCACAAACAAACGGTTAGGTGGGCAACCGGTCGGAGGCGTTACCCCATGTAAGGCTGTCTTAACCTTCGATTCGACCTCCCAACTGAGAGTAGAAACAATAAGTGTCTCGGAAAAAATACTCTCGGGAGTGGACGGGCGATCGGAGTGGTCAAAAATTCGAGATAAAGAATCGGGTTTGACATTCTTGGAACCCGGGCGGTACGAAAGAGTAAAATCAAAACGTCCGAAAAAAAGTGCCCACCTAGCCTGCCTAGAGTTTAGTCTTTTGGCCGTTCTGATGTATTCTAGGTTCTTATGATCGGTCCAAACCATAAAGGGTACCCCCGATCCCTCCAACCAATGACGCCATTCCTCCAATGCTAGCTTGACTGCCAACAGCTCTCTGTTACCAATATCGTAATTTGACTCTGCTGGCGACAAACGATGAGAGAAAAACGCGCAGGGATGCATCTTGTCGTCCGAGGGTGAGCGCTGTGAAAGCACCGCACCTACCCCCACCTCTGACGCGTCGACCTCTACCACGAACTGACGTGACGGATCAGGGGTAACAAGAATGGGGGCCGAAACAAAGCGGCGTTTGAGGTTGGCAAACGCAGCTTCCGCTGCGTCTGACCACCTGAACGCCGTTCTGGGAGAGGTCAAGGCAGTCAGAGGTGCGGCTAGTTGGCTGTAATTGCGAATAAAACGCCGGTAAAAATTGGCGAACCCCAGAAACCTTTGTAGGGCCTTACGGGAATCTGGACTTGGCCAATCTACCACAGCCTTGATTTTCTCGGGATCCATGCGCATACCCTCAGCCGACACGATGTACCCTAGAAAAGGAACAGACTGTGCATGAAAGTCGCATTTCTCCGCCTTGACAAAAAGCCCATTCTCTAGCAGCCTCTGAAGCACTCGTCTGACGTGTTGAACATGTTCCTGGAGAGAAGAAGAAAAAATCAATATGTCGTCCAGGTAGACATATATGAACTGATCGACCATATCTCTCAACACATCATTAACGAGTGCCTGAAAGACACCTGGGGAGTTGGACAAGCCGAAGGGCATGACCAAGTACTCAAAGTGCCCCCTGGGGGTATTAAAGGCGGTCTTCCATTCATCTCCCCTCCTGATGCGAACCAAATGATAAGCGTTTCTTAAGTCCAATTTAGTGAAGATCGATGCTCCCTGCAACCTCTCGAAGGCTGAAGATATCAACGGCAAAGGATAAGTATTCTTTACCGTGATATTATTCAGCCCTCGGTAATCAATACAAGGTCGCAGAGATCCATCTTTCTTCCCCACAAAAAAGAACCCCGCCCCCGCTGGAGAAGAGGAGGGTCGAATGAACCCGGCTGCTAGAGAATCAGAAATGTATTTCTCCATAGCCTCTCTCTCAGGAATAGAAAGTGAGTATAACTTGCCCTTAGGCGGAGACGTACCTGGCAGTAATTCTATAGCACAGTCATAGGGACGATGAGGAGGGAGAGAAGCAGCCCGAGACTTACTGAACACTTCCTTCAGGTCGAGGTACTCCGCGGGCACGTTACACAGATCCGCCGTCTTCTCCTGCAACACAGACTCAGATACAGACGGACAGGCAGACACAAGACAAGACTCATGACATTTAATGCTCCACTCAGACACCGATTTCAGCTGCCAATCAATCCGGGGGTTGTGTTTGATGAGCCAGGGATGTCCTAAGACGACGGGTGCGTGGGGTGAGTCCAGGATGTAAAAGGAGATGCTCTCACGGTGGTTACCAGATACCGTGAGAGTGATGGGTTCCGTGATGGTGGTGATGGTGGGAAGCGTCTGACCATTGAGTGCGTGGACTGCAATAGAACTGGTGAGGGGGAGGAGAGGAACATGATTGTGATGCGCAAATGAAGAATCCATAAAATTACCCTCAGCCCCTGAATCCAAAAGTGCAGTGCAGTGCAGGTCCAGACGATGCCATCTAAGCCTGACCGGGAGGAGCGTGGAGGTAGATCTGAACGAGGACTTGATAGCGGAGATCCCACCCGACAGTAGCCCCTTCCTTACTGCCGGGCTGGCCCTTTTACCCGGGCAGCTTAAGGCGAAATGCCCCGCCGCCCCGCAGTACAGGCAAAGGCCGTGAGACCTCCGCCTCTCCCTCTCCTCCCGAGTCAACCGAGCTCGACCCACCTGCATGGGCTCGTGATCCTGGAACGGGCCGACCGCGTCGTTGCCACTGGCTCGAGCTGGAGGTCCCTCCCCAGGGGGAAGCCGAGCGGGTAAACACCGCCGCTCGGCTCGGGAGAGTCGAGCGTCTACCCGCAGTGCCAGATCGATGAGGCTGTTGAGATCTGCGGGTAGATCCAGGGCGTAGATCTCACGTTGGACGCGGTTAGCCAGCCCATGCAGGAACATGTCCCACTGCGCCTCCTCGTTCCATCGGCACTCCGCCGCCAGGGTGCGAAATTCGATAGAAAAGTCTGAGACGGATCTCTCCCCCTGTTTGAGATCCGTCAAGCGCCGCGCGGCCTCCCTCCCAGTGGCCGCGCGGTCAAACACCCGCTTCATCTCGGCGGAGAGCGCCGAGAACGAGGCACAACACGGATCTTGGTTCTCCCATACCGCCGTGCCCCACAGTGCCGCCCTCCCCGTTAACAGGGTGAGCGCGAACGCCACCTTGCTTTCCTCACTAGTAAACGTGCAAGGTTGCAACGAAAAGTGCATGGAACATCTAGTGAGGAAAGCCCGGCAGAAGTTCGGCTCACCGCTGTAAAGCTCTGGTGGGGGAAGGCGGGGTTCGGGTGACTGGGCAGCCCCGGATGGTTCATAATGGGCGGGCGGCATGGGTGGTGGGATTGGCGCAGTGGGTAGTTGCCAGTTCTGTATCCGCTGGGTGAGCTCAGATACCTGCGCCACAAGAGCTCGGACCGCTGTTCCCCTATCCGCCGAGCTCTTCTCCTGGGTCTCCAGCCGAGAGATGCAGGAACGTAAAGCCTCCTCGGCCGTGAGTGGGGTGGAGCCTGCTGCTTCCATGAGTGGTCTGATAGTTCTGTGATGATAATGAATGAGATAGGAAGCAAAAGCAGTGTGAACACATATATTTATTAACGACAAATATGGTGAACACAAACTCCGTGAAGACAATGATGAACTCTGTGGGTGATGATGTTATCTCTCGGCTGGGTGGCGCAGTGGCTTGATGGCTTGGTGATGACGTGGCGTGAATCTCCCGTGATGAATACAAATCCAGTGACGATCAACGGCGAAATAGACAATCCAACATGAACAAGACCAAGACAAACCAACACGACAGTCCAACATCCAGATCAACTATCAGACAGGGAAGGAGAGAATGAGGTGAGTATATGTAGCTGATGGTAATGCGTGACACCTGGTGTGGGGACTGATTAGCAGCTGAATCCAATGAGCATGACAAACCACATGAAAGACACCAAATCACGAGACCTGAGAATGCAGCCGATCCATGCACCGTGACATATCTAAGATTATGCATTACTAACTGTATTATGAACATGTCTTATTGGTTATTAAACTTATATATTTTTTGAGAATATGTATTCAATGCCCTAACAAATGCACTGACTGACCTTTTGAGACATGAGACTTGCTATGTAGCGATGTTAGTTTTGTAAGGTACATTTTATCATATCTATCACACACAGATATTCTCAGAAAAAGAAGTACTTCGTTGTAAATGTGCCCAGGTCTTTAGATGATTTCTCATCTGTCTTTTAAAAGATTAGAGGAAGTTTGGGTCGGTGCACAAACATGCAAATTAGTACGCTGTAAAATGTAATAAGTTGACTTTACTTAGAAAAAGTGAGGAAACCGATTGCATTAAAAAACTAAACAAAAAAAAGTGAAGTGAAATAGGAATAGTATGCTGTATTGACAAATGTTTAGTTAGTATAGTTTACTCTATCTGCTCTATCTTCCCTTGAAATCAAATAACTCTAATTTCATGATGCATTGCTGCATCAATAAAAAGTTACAATAAAATAAACAAACTTCCAAAGTGCACAACCAAACGCAACACTAATCACTATAATGGTACGTTTTTTTTTTTTTTTTTTAAATCAACATCAATTTATAAAGTCAGCTCATGTGATGTTCTCTCAAATATTTCAGTTGTATTGAAAGTTCAGAATTCAAGATGACTTTGGCAAACTAGTGAAAGAAATATAACTGCAAACATGGAGGCAATTAGTGAAAAGTCTATTAACAATTCCCCTATCACTTGGAAAAGGAAATTGTTGTTTGGTCTTGTTTTAAGTGTTTAAGTGTTCAAACTGCACCCCTGATTTAGACTTCTTTACTTCTTTCTCTCCGCTCTCCTGCTTTCACTCTAATCCCGGGTGCACCTAGATAGTCTAATCTTTCTATTAGATTAACTTTTCTCAGATTTCTTTGATTGGACTGACAAAATGATTTGATCACTGACAACTTAGATTAGCGAATTCATATCTTGTTTTATCAAAATTACATCTATCTTTAATGATGAATGAGTCTTTCTTGTTATCCTTCTTGTTATTTTTGTGTTGATTTTTGTTACTCTTAAATATCTTTTGAAAATGTTTAAATAAATTTGTAACTTCTGCAACCCACCCATCTGACTTCGATTGGATTATGCATCAACAATCAACACCTTGCTCAAAATCAGTTGCAAGAAAATGTCTCAATCCTTCATTCTAAATGTTGACATGAACATCTCTTTCACACCGTTAAGAACATTCATATGATTGGCTACAATGATCAAGTCATCAACCCATATGAACATGAAAACACAACGATCAGCTGGGTTTTGAAAAAACTTGATTTCACATAAATACTCATGCAACATACAATACAGTCCAATTTCACACTTACATCCATCTGATGAGCAATCAAATTTCCCTGTACTGCTTTTTGAATCACCACTCCATTACTGCCTTCATAATTTCATGACTATGCCTTCATAGTCCAGGCCCATAGATATATATATATACAGCACAGACCAAAAGTTTGGACACACCTTCTCATTCAGGTCTGTCCAAACTTTTGGTCTGTACTTTAGATATGAATTCAACTGAAAAAACTTGTGAAAAAATATCTTTCAGGTGGTCAAATAGCAAATAGTGGAGCTCTGCAGCCACCTACTGGAAAAAGTTATTATTTTTATTTTTTTTAAAACTGGATTTTCCAAATGACGGGCAAAAATCTTACACTAAACCATGTGAAATGATCCATGTTATCCCCATGAATTAAAGTTAGAAATGTGGGTCTATTATTAAGTGAATTTTACATAAAAAAGCAGTTTTTGTATAAAAACCCATTTAAAAAATATTTATTTATTAATTTATATATATTTTTAAAATATCACTAACCCACTGAAATCTGCACAAATGTAGAGTAAAAACTTTAATAAACAGAAAAATATACAGTACAGACCAAAAGTTTGGACACACATTCTCATTCATTTGAATGAGAAGGTGTGTCCAAACTTTTGGTCTGTACTGTACGTAGATGCCTCATTAGCGACTGTTTCTATGGACCGTTATATGTAAGCCGTCCACCATTTCACAGCCGTCAACTTGACGTAATTCACCCACATATCTATGTAATTGACCATAGTAATCACTGAATATTCGAAATGCCACAGTCCTGCACAGCCGTTGTTGGTCTGCGAACCTACAGTATGGCCAATGACGTCAAGTGGACCGTTCCAATATGGCGGACGCATCTATACATGCTTGGAGTGGTCCAATGTGGTATCTGTATATATATCTATGGTCCAGGCCTCTCTTCTGACTGTACCCTTTGGCAACATATTGTGTCTTGTATTTGTCAGAAATACATTTTTATTTTATTTTATTTACAATAAACTATGTTGCATCTCAAAAAATGTATAATATTGTACAATCACGATGGAATATTCTGTATATAATGAATCAATTTACAGCACCAAAAATTGAATAAAAACATAAAAAGCAAAAACTTCCAAATGCACAATCTTTACTCATCCTTTTGCAGAAAAGTGTAAAAGTCTTGTAGAAAACATGCATCGCCCAAAGTGGCTTAAAGGTCCAATAATGTGCCTTGAAACACAAAGCGTTATTCTATGCGGTGACATAATTTCAAATGAAACAAGAAAACAGGGCGGGACATAACGAGCAGCCCCACCCACTTTTAAAATCAGCCAATAGCGTTCCATTTATATCTGCCGTTGAGCCGTAGAGCGCCGTTGAGCTCGGTAAATCAGCTTTTGACAGCTTACGACAACCACAGTCTAATAAATTACCCCCTAGATTCAATATGAAACACTTAAAATAGTGATCATAATCATTCTGAGGCCTAGTGTCCTTTTTTAATAAGTGTCTTTTAACAGGTGTGGTTCCCGCTTATTTGAAAGTGGCTACTGTCACACCTCACCTCAAGAAGCCTTCACTCGACCTGTCTGTTTTAAAAAATGATCACCCTATCTCTGTTTTTACCATTTGTTTCTAAGGTCTTGGAAAAGAGTGTTTTTCCAACTTGCTTTAAACAGTTTGAGCACTTTCAATCTGGTTTTAAGGTTGCTCACAGGACCGAATCAGACTTTTGAGAGTGTTAAATGACATCTTTTTAGCCACGGACACAGGGGACTCTGTGGTCCTTGTTCTCTTAGATTTATCAGCTGCTTTTGACACTATCGACCATTCCATATTAATAAATAGACTTGAATCTTTGGGTGGACCTCTCTGGCACAGTTTTAAAGTGGTTTCAGTCATTCCTGTCGGATAGGAAATATGTGGTTAGACTAGGAGAATTCTTCTTTCCCCTGTGGTCTTCCTCAAGGTTCTGTCTTAGCCCCCACTTTATTTTCACTATATGCTACCTCTAGGCTCCATTTTTAGGAAGTTTTGTTATGTCATTTCACTTTTATGCTGATGACACTCAAATATATCTACCTTTTAAGAAAAACAATCATTTGGCCATGAATGCTCTGTTGTCTTGTTTAGTTAAATCTTGGCTATCTCAAAATGTCTTATCCCTAAATGAAGATAAAACTGAGGTGATAGTTTTCGGTCCGTCAGATAATATGAAGGCCTCTGATTTTGATCTAGGACCTTTATCCACTTTTAGGTCCTCACAGGTACGGAATTTGGGTGTTTTGTTGAATTACAGATAAAAATTTGATAAACAAATTTCCACCGTGATTGGATCTAGTTTTTATCAGCTCCGCACACTTGCAAAAATCAATCATTTTCTGGAGATGGCCGTAAATGCTTTTATTACATCACGTCTAGACTATTGTAACTCTTTATATTGTGGCATTCCTAAATCGCAAATTGGCCGTCCTCAATTGGTCCAGAATGCCGCTGCTAAGTTTCTTTTAAAAAAGAAAAAAAGGGATCATGTCACTCCGCTCTTGAAGGCCTTTCACTGGCTGCCTGTCCAATTTAGAATACACTTCAAAATTATATTATTTGTTTTTAAACCGTTGCACCATCAAGCACCCATTTACCTATACGAATTGCTCCACCAGTATATCCCTTTCAGAAGTTTGAGATCCTGCGACCAGAACCTCCTTTTGTGACCGTGCCTTTTCAGTAATTGGGCCTTGTCTTTGGAATGACTTGCCAATTGAGACCAGAACGGCTCCTAGTCTATTTTTAAATCACTTTTAAAAACGTATTTGTTTTCAATGGGCTATTATGTTTTATTTTGTCTATTCCATTTCTTTTTCATGTGTTTTGTTTCTCTTTTTTTGTGGATGTTTCCTAGTGTAAAGCACTTTGGTCAGTCTTGCGGCTGTTTTAAATGTTCTATATAAATAAAGTAAACTTGAAACTTTAATCCACGTCAAGTCACGCAAATGATCCGCTCCCTGCTATTGCACCTCTGGACCGGAGAAGACTGTGAGCGCTGCCGCAGTTCGCATGACACATTTATTTGAATGAGAAGGTGTGTCCAAACTTTTGGTCTGTACTGTATATTTTTCTGTTTATTAAAGTTTTTACTCTACATTTGTGCAGTTTTCAGTGGGTTAGTGATATTTTTTAAATATATATAAATTAATAAATAAATATTTTTTAAATGGGTTTTTATACAAAAACTGCTTTTTTTAATGTAAAATTCACTTTATAAAAGACACATATTTCTAACTTTAATTCATGGGGACAACATGGATAATTTCACATGGTTTAGTGTAAGATTTTTGCCCATCCTTTGGCAAATCCAGTTTTAAAAGTAAAAAAAAAAAAAATAACTTTTTCCAGTAGGTGGCTGCAGAGCTCCCCTATTTGCTATTTGACCACCTGAAAGATATTTTTTCACAAGATTTTTCAGATGAATTCATATCTACAGTACAGACCAAAAGTTTGGACACACATGAATGAGAAGGTGTGTCCAAACTTTTGGTCTGTACATGTAGGTCAAAATGTCATATTGACATCAATTGCCCACTGGGACATCTATTTATAGTGTAGGGGGCGGGACACTAGGGATTCTATAAAGCATTTGATTGGACAGAAGGTTTGTCATCAAAATCAAAAATTCATATTGGCGGAAGTGAGAGATTGTACATTTTGAATGCTCATATCTTGTAAACACGAATTTTGTCGTTGTTTTGGAGCACGCTAGCTTATAGATAACCTTGAGGCTAGCGTATTCATACTAAAAGCCAAAAAACTTTAATTATGATTTCATGGGGACTCTTAATAATTATGACTTGACAACTCATTAAACCTCTCAGAAAGGCTTGAACGCACCAATATACCATCCTGGAATTCTGTGCATGCCGTACACTACAAAACATGACTTTCAAGTTATTGTAAGAAAATACAATTTGAATTTTTCTACTTGAAAATGTAATGCATTCATAATGAGTTAATAATGTTTTCATACTGAATAGTGCAGCAGTAGCAGTAAAAGTAGTGTGATATTATTGATTCTTATGTAAGAGCTGGGATGAATTCATGCCACGAATCAATTTATGATCTAGTGCCATATTTGATAATCATAGAAACAACGTGTTTACTTGGTTTCACCCTTAGTGATGGACCAGGGCGTTTCATTTCAGATAACATAATCAGAATACTAAGCAAAAGTAGTGGTAATTCCTATGTGTCATAAACTGTGATCTGCAGAATAGCGTTTTTCATCACCGCTGAGAGATGACTAACCTCACATGATTCTCAGTCCGTTTTGGCAGGAAGACTGGTGTTTCTGGCTCATCGTTGGCCTTATGTCACAGAGCTCCTGCGCGCCCTCTTCCGGAGCTGTGACACATGTACACTCGTTCACCTGAGGCGGGGATATTCCCAAACTTTACAAAAAAATCTGTAAATATTTTCTTGCACTACGCGTGAGATCCTAAATTAATATTTCCTATAACTGAGTGACAAATTCGCACGGTCACGCGCCTCTGGTGACGGTTAATGATCACGTGACGTGCAGGTGAGCGATTTAAAATTTCTTAAGCGATTTATTACGATGTTTTATTTATTTATTTATGAAAATGCTATACTAAATTATGATTGAATTAATTATTAGCTTGTCATCAACTTCAGTTAAACTCACTTCCGAAGCCCATGTGAACTTGAAAAAATTACTTAAACTATAAAATAAATTAAACTACCATCATGATGAAACGGTTATTTACTCATGTTTGTGATAATTAACAGTAATGAATACACATTTGGTCCATTGTGGATTTGCTTGAGATTGTAAAAAAAAAAAATACCACTCACTTACATCTAAAAGCATTTCTATGCATTCGGTTTATTAATGAAATCCTGGGCAAATACTGTTGTTACTATTAATAAATTGGCCATGTCAAGTATTTCAGTGGTGCACATTTGACCATTTTAACCACAAATCACTGGTTAGGTCATCTGACAGTTCCTCTTAGATATTTTTTTTTTTTATTGGGAAGCCAAAGCTTGATTTATTATTGTATTACTCACCAGATCTTCAGTGACACAGTGCGGCTCCTGCTTTATCATGATTCACAATTCCACACAACTCTGAATCAAACTTCCCAATTTTGTCAAAAACTTCTGTTTTGAATGTTGTGTCATTGATGTTTTTTCTCCGAGACATCAATGGCTTTTTAAAAAGTGCATTTACTAATTTTCTTTCATACTAAAAGCCAAAAAAACTTTCATTTTGATTTCACGGGGACTCTTAATAATTATGACTTGACAAGTCATTTTAAGTCTAAGCTTTTTAAGAAGTGCATTTGCTATTTTTTTTTTTTTTCAGTGATTTGTGGTTAAGAATATGAAAAGCTTAGTGCTTGGACCATTTTATTGGATTATTTAATACTAGCATATTTTGTTTTTTTTAATTATTTCAGTTGTTTTAAGCTTAAAAACATTCAAAACTAATTTGGTGGAGTGAGACAAAATACACAAAATATATAGGCAAAAGTCTTCTTGTGTAAAGGATTGTTAACTGAGAAATTAGTTCAAAAATAAGATTAATGAGAGGTTTGTCTTCTCTAAATACTGTGGTCTTTTATTGTGCTTGTCATGTTTTCTGACACTAATGAAAATGAGTTGGAGGTTAATGGTTAAAGAAATGCAATTAAAGTTTAACTGTGTCACTCAATGCTTTGTTATGATGTTGTTGACGAATTAGATGTAGTTTCCCTGATTGGAATCCTGCCACACCACAGAAACTGGTTTTTATACATGCCATCATCCTCAGTGTCTCTGTGGTTTACATTTGGATTAAATTGATTATTTCTAGTAAAAAATGACTTTAAATATGTGACAAAACTCAAGCTATGAATTCAGAGCCGTGTAGGAACTTGAAACGTCACCTCAGCGTTAAAACACAGACCCAAACGATACCAGATGCTGCTGCTGATGATGATAATGCAGCACTGGGGACCAAACCAGGCGGGATTTGATCAGATATGACTAAGAGAAAAAAGATAGAGTTATAAACAGTCCTGACAACACATTTGATTTCATCTGGATTTATGCAATTCACACGTTAGGTCAGAAAATACAGAAGTCCATATAAATATGGAAAAATCACATCCCTAAAACTGTAACAGCGTCAGTCTCTAGTCAGTAGCATCCGGGTCAATGCAGTTAGGGGATGTCGAAAAACTTCCATCTCGTTTATGTCTTCAATGTCAAAATCGTCTTATAATGCTGTTTTTACCTTTTTTTTTTTTTTTTTTTTGTAAAGGGAGTTTGAGTTTCTTTGTATGTTCACTTTGTAAACACTATGTTGGTACTTTTGCAGCGATCTAAGACGATTTTGAAGTTAGGTAAGAAAACAAGATGGGAGTTTTTAGACGTACCCTAACTGCATTGAACCGGATGCTACTGACTAGACATTCACTGCACAGAGACGAGACAAGACGAGCATTTGAGGTTAAAAAGTATATAAATTGTCAATTTGTTTCGAAAATAACCGGTCGTTTCGCTAGATAAGACCCTTCCTCCTCGACTGGGATCGTTTAGAGCCTTTTGAAGCTGCATTTAAACTGCATTTTGGAAGTTCAAACTTCGGGGCGCCATCCATATCCATTATAAAGAGAGAAATCATGAAATGTTTTCCTCAAAAAAAAAAAAAATTTCTTTACGACTGAGGAAGAAAGACATCTTGGATGACAAGGGGGTGAGTACATTATCTGTGCATTCTTGTTATGAAAGTGAACTAATCCTATAAGCATCTGTAACCGGGATAAGGCAATTATTACCACAAACTTTACTTTGCAGCCAAAAATCTGGACCAGCTCAACCCAGTGCTCATCACAGATCTTGAATGACATTTAGACAAATCAGCGGAGGAAAAGTCTAAACAGCATGTGTTTGCTTTTGTCCGTTTTATTTTGATTAAAAAACATTTCTTATCTTTTTACATGAAACACTCTCAGAGAGCGAGAAAGACCGAAAGAGACAGAGTGAGAAAAAGACTGAAAGAGGCGACAGTGTCATCAGTTCATCTACATATTCTTTAAGACTTTTTTCAACCATAAACTCGTAAGTGAAAGAGAAGCATGTCCAGAGACGTCGCGTCCCTCAGTTCATATTTACAGGAAGTTGCGAGCGGCTGCCCGCCGTTAAACGTCACGTCCTCGATCAACCTACTTGAACACAGGAAGGGGGGCGGAGCATTGAGTCAACATTCTCAAAACCCAACGACACGATTGGCCAGCGCCTTGAATGCCAACGTGGATGATTGGCTGGCTTCCAGACAGGTGGCTTAAGAGTTTGTTTGTGTTCTTTTATCCGCCACACTGCTCGAAAACAACAGTCGTGTTGAACCCGTGACTCTTTTTCTTTGAACCTTTGACCTCTATGACGGTGAGAGCGTGATCCCGACAGTAGCTGCTCCCCAAAAGTGTAAATGTGTGATTTTTTTTTGGCATGTAAGAGCTGCGGTCTCTGGTGTACGTGTTATCACATTCTAATAAAGGTCTGACCACACCACCCTGAATGAAAGAAACCCCAATGAAAAAACAGCTTAAACCAGCCTAAGGTGGTTTTCAGATGGTCTCCCATCCAAAATCAGCAAAATGGACCACTTTGGCCAGGTCAGGAGAATAGATATCCAGCTCAGGATGGTTTGAACTGGTTTTCTCAGCAGGGAAGAGATGGAGGATGGACGAATGGAGGAAAAACTACCCGATAAGAAGGTTTCTTCTTTGAAAGGACAGACGATGTGCTTGAATGGCAGTGAGATGAGCAGGGTGGGTGTGCGGGTGACCAGGAAACAGAGACGTGGAGGAGGAAGCCAACACTGCCATCATCATCATCATCTAAACAGGGATCTCCCACGGCTTTTAGTGCATTGCTCGGAGATCTCAGGACACACGAAAATGGTTTCCATTATCTGAAAGTAGTTTCATACTAATGCGCGAATCTCATGAAAACACGTCCAGCTCACATTTCACTAGTGAAATCAGAACACTCTTGTTTGCGGGGTGACCTACAAACCAGACGCAAGATTTCTAGAGATTCGCCCAGGTACTATTTGGGATGATGATGGTGATGCTGAAGACGTCCACCCTCATTGTCCTCCTCCAGATCTACGTGTCCTGGTCACCAGCGCCCTAGTCACAGACTCGTCACCAGTTGCATCTGTCCGTCGCCTTCCCCCTGCGAGGGCTGCAGTCCCAGCCGAGGCTCGTCGTTGGTCCTGCGAGGCGGAGGCTGGTAAAAGGCGGAGATGTGCGCTTGGCGTCCCGCGCTGAAGTACAGCTCGTCCGGCGGGAGCGTGGGATGAGGCTCCGCCCCCAGCGCCTCGGGACTGCTGTCGGGATAGGATGAATCACGGTCCCGTGCGTACAGGGAGGTGGAGTCTGGTCCGGCCCCGCCCACACCATCTGTGATTTCCGCCGAGAAGCTCTCTGAGTCCTCCTCGCTCTGGTAGAACACGGACTGGGCGTGCTCCAGGAGGCGTGGCTTATCCGGCAGGCGGGGTTTATCGGGTAGGCGGGGTTTGTCCGGGAGGCGTGGCTTTTCAAGAGCTTTGTACAGCAGCTCCTCCTCGTCCTGCGGGGGTGGCGGAGGTGGCCGGGGCAAGGGCCGTTGCGGAGGCTCTCGGTGACCTGTCGACGTTGCGTAATCCTGCCGGTGCATTGTGGAATTCGGTCCATTCCCGAAGCGATCGGTGGAAGGCCGGAGGTTGCTCTGAACCAGCTCGGATATGATCATCTTCTCCAATGCCGCTGCGTCAGAAAGGTTCCGCCTCAAACCGCCAGCAGGCTCCGCCCCTCGAGGTGTCAAAAGGGCGGGGCTGACTTCTCCAGACACGCCCCCGGATCCCACAGGAACGCCCCCCAGTAGATCCGAACTCCCTCCGTGAAGCGAGTAACTGTTGTTGTAGTTTCCGTTGAGCCGAACTCCTTCTAGCCCACAAGACTCACGGCTTCGCGACAGTGTGCCCTCTATGGGACAAAGAGAGATGCTTGATTACGTGGCAGCTAAAATCTGATTTTTTGAATTAAATATTTCAGAAATGTGAATTCAGCTTTATCTGGAAAGTTTTAGTTTAACTACTTTAAAGAGTCAATCTGAATTTCAAGGTTGTTTAGTGAATGTGGCATTCAGTGTTGGGGGTAACGCATTACAAGTAACGCAAGTTACGCAATCAGATTACTCTTTCCAAGTAACTAGTAAAATAACACATTGCTTTTTAATTTAAATTCAATTCGATATTTATGTATAAAGCACATTTAAAAACAAACGGAATTGACCAAAGTGCTGTACATAAAAACTAAAAAAAATCTATATATGTGACCCTGGACCACAAAACCAGTCATAAGGTTAAATTTTACAAAACTGAGATATATACATACGAAAGCTCAATAAATAAGCTTTCTATTCATGTATAGTTTGTTAGGATAGGACAATATTTGGCCGAGATACATCTATTTGAAAATCTGGAATCTGAGGGTGCAAAAAAATCAAAATACTGAGAAAATCACCTTTAAAGTTGTCCAAATTAAGTTCTTAACAATGCATATTACTAATCAGAAATTACATTTAGATAGGTTTACAGTAGGAATTTTACAAAAAATCTTAATGTAACATGATCTTTACTTAATATCCTAATGATTTTTGACATAAAAGAAAAAACAATAATTTTGACCCATACAATGTATTTTTGGCTATTGCTACAAATATACCCCAGCGACTTAAGACTGGTTTTGTGGTCCAGGGTTACATATCTGAGTTAGTTTTTCAAAAAAATGTATTGATTGACAACTTTCCTGTCAGGAAGTCAGGAGTAAACATTATGATACTGTAGTTCTAAATGTGAACATGCATTAATTTATCAGTAACTCTTCAGAATGAATAAAAACGGTGAAATGCAAACTCAGAATATAACGCAAACCTGCAATAATTAAATATGTTAAATAATACAAATATCCTTTATGTACTTAATCCCATTGTATTAACCATTATCTTTGCTGCTGACCTTTGATGACCAGATTAAACCATATGAATAAGCAAAAACTACTTTAGATAAACTAACATTTGTGCTTGAATGCATGACTGCTTTTCTTTCAGCCTGAGGTGAATTCATTTCACTTTTGGTGTGAAAGGGCTTTTACATTTGCCAAAATTCAGATAAAAAAAATAGACACCCTACCCAGATTTGAAAAGTATAATAATGCATTACTTTCCATAAAAAGTAACTAAGTAACGTACTATTTAGTTACTTTTTTTAGGGAGTAACGCAAAATTGTAATGCATTGCTTTTAGAAGTAACTCTCCCCAACACTGGTGGCATTGATATGTAATTGATTCTGAATGAGTGAGTGGTTTCAGGTGCTGCGTATGCATGAATGCATGTGCATACAGTGATGCTTTTGCCGTTTACATTCTCTCATGCAAGTGATGAACATCAACATTCACTCTTTCCACAATAACCCCAACTCTGTCATGCCTCTTGCCAGTTTGCTCATAGTAAATGGGAATAATTCTAAAATTAACGATTCGTCATCAGTTATTCACCCTTGTCCCGTTCTAAACCAGACACTTTTATAGCCCCTAGTTGTCTCTTTTTTCATGTTTGTAGTCTAGCTCTACAGTAAGAAAAATCTAAAACACTGGAAAATCTGATGTCTGGCTGTGACGTAAATGTTCTACTGTATTAATGAGACATTATCATTTATGAATGCTTGATTTGAACCACTGAAGGGAGTTGAAGATGAAGGAGCAGCATGGAAATGAAAGAAACACAGACAGACAGAAAGTGTGAACACGTGTCCATACTTGAGTTTCTGAATGTGCCTGCAGATCAGTTCGTAAAGAGACAGAACAGAGAGAGCAAGACAGAAGAGAGGAGAAACAGAAGAACAAGTGAATACAGATATAAACATTTAGAGAAAACACGCAAAACAGTGCTTTTCATCACAAACACACACAGACTGACCAGTGGCGTTGAAAACTGCTGGTGAGGGGGGGTTGAATGTTTCAGCCAATAGGGTGTTGTAAGGGGAGGAGCCAGACCGGGTCTGTAGCATTGGATTGGCTAGGAGGTGATTACCCATAGTGCCTGAGGAGAAACAGCACGATCAGTGATACATTTCAGCTGTGTGAGTTGACAGGGGTCGTTCTCTGAAAATGGTGACCTTTGGGTGTGGATTTCAGGGAAAAGAATTCTAACAAAACTAAAAAAAATGGTGTACTTTGTGGGAGGAATAAAAAAAAAATCCATATAAAATAAAGTAATATTCCATATTCCATATGTGACCCTGGACCACAAAACCAGTCATAAGGTAAAATTTTACAAAACTGAGATTTATACATCACATGAAAGCTCAATAAATAAACTTTCTATTGATGCATAGTTTGTTAGGATAGAGCAATATTTGACCGAGATACATCTATTTGAAAATCAGGAATCTGAGGGTGCAAAAAAATCAAAATACTGAGAAAATCACCTTTAAAGTTGTCCAAATTAAGTTCTTAACAATGCATTTTACAAATCAAAAATTACATTTTGATATATTTACAGTAGGAATTTTACAAAAAAATCTCCATGGAACATGATCTTTACTTAATTTCCTAATGATTTTTGGCATAAAAGAAAAATCAAAAATTTTGACCCATGCAATGTATTTTTGGCTATTACTACAAATATACCCCAGCGACTTAAGACTGGTTTTGTGGTCCAGGGTCACATATTCAGATTTACCTTTTTACTAGCAATACACTCCCTCCAAAAGTATGGGACCAGTGAGGCCAATTCCAAATCCATTATTTTTGCTGGGTATTTTTAAGGGTCTTTTTTTGACAGCTCTCACAATGTTTCTGTCGTCAACTGCTGATGTTTTCCTTGGTCTGTTATTTAGTATATCAGTGTTTTTGTTCTTGCTCAGGACATTCCAAATGGTGGTACTGGCTATGACCAATGTTTGTGCAATGGCTCTGATTGATTGTTCATCTTCACACAGCTTCACAATTGCTTGTTTTTCACCCATACTCTTACTAAAAAGAAGTATACTTCAAGTTTATTTTACTAAGTATACAGTTACACCGTTTTCCATACAGTATCTATGGTTTTGATGCTGTTTTAGGTCTGACGATTGTGTTAGATTACATGTGGAAGCATCTGTTGTTTCGGTTTCTTCTTCACTTGTGTTTTGGAAATTCTGCTCAGAAGATGTGCAATAGCGCCCCTAGCGTATAACAATGAAAACACAGATTTTCAGAGCAAAAGTATAGCTGAAACATATTTAGACATTTCTAAGTTTAAGTCAAGTATACTTAAATGTCATAGTATATTTCTGAGAAGCATGGGCGTCGGAAGCAAAATGAATGTGGGTGGGTCCTCCCCTAGAAAAAAATTACTGTAGTATATGCCATTTTCTGTAGACTGGTGCCTT
Organism: Garra rufa; assembly: GCF_049309525.1. Taxonomy (NCBI): domain Eukaryota; kingdom Metazoa; phylum Chordata; class Actinopteri; order Cypriniformes; family Cyprinidae; genus Garra; species Garra rufa. Next base: position 1,407,780 of record NC_133366.1, on the reverse strand, counting down.
TTTTTAATGTGTGTGTTTACGCAATGCAAACAGGCCACAAATATTACAAAAGACGACTATTAAACAACATTTTCAGTGGTGTAAGTGATAATACGAGTTACATATCATTTTTGACGCTGGAGTCCGCCTTTTGGTGAAATCGTTTTCGAAATCGTCTCCCTTTTCACTTATCACATCACATCGGATTGGTATTTGTTTTCAATAAAAATAAATTAAATAATCGAAAAGTTGAAATAAAGTATCAGGTAGGGTTAGGTGTATCTGAGCAGACGTTACGCTGCTTTGTTTACATTGCTGTGTCTCGGGAATGCACTCTGAATAAGCCAATGGGAAATGAATTTGAGGAAACAGCAGCATGTAATTTAAGGCTGTAGCTAAATGGAGTTTAATTTATTAAGGCATTCCTCATACAATGGATTTGACTGAGTCTGACGGCGCTCATGTACAAAATGAGCCGGTAAAAGTGGGTGGGTCCAATATCATTGGTCTTCAAAAGTGGGTGGGTTCTGTCCCACCCAAGTACAATGGATCCGATGCCCATGCTGAGAAGTATATAAAAAGTAGACTGAAAGTATACTTTTCTATTTTTAGTTTAAAAGAAGTATACTAACAGCACACTTCAATAAACTTCTTTTTCGTAAGGGTAGACAGCTCTTTGGTTTTCATGTTGGTTACACATCTAACTACAAATGCGGGCAAAACCCAAATCTGAAACTGAGCGAAGACATTCAGTGCTATTTACTGTTTGAGTAATCAATGTGTTAGGACACACCAGGGCTACTAAACACACCTGTCACATGAGCAAACAAAAGGTGCTATCTTCTAATGCTGTGTATCAGATCCAGTGTTGTCTCATATTCATGTTTTGATGTTAAACCCAAATGTTTTCAGTCTACAGCAGAAATAAAGGAATTGGCCTCACTGTTTTGATGCTTTTGGAGGGGAGTGTATATATACACTGTATATATGTTATGCGATCTAGGAAAACCCAACACATGGTGAAATTTGACCTTTTTTAGGTGTCGATACCATACGAAAGCCGAGTTCAAGCCCGTTCCTAAACTGTTTTTATTTTGTCCATAGCTTGAACAAAAGTCTTAAGTGTGCTGATAGCTGTGGTTTCCACAAATGGAATTTTGAGAAAAACTGGTTTAAAGTAAGACGGGTTTTACTTTCACTTCACAGGTTTAACGAGAGCTGTTGGTCAAGTCAGGAGCGCTATACTGCATCATTACACAAACAGATTAACATCTGTTTTCTGTCGTTTATCATGGGCATAGTCTGAACTTTTGATCATTCCTTGTATGTTTAGATGGCACGAATAATGTACCTTGTAATTTACATTTGGAAAAGCGAGCGCAGCGCATTCCTAACATAAGAAAAATACAGTCACCTCTGCTTGCTGCAATAAATTGCTATTTTTCCGCACTAAACAAGTGAATTTAGCCAAGATAATTTCAGAGATGATAGATTAGATGTTATAGAATAATAACTGAATGAAAACCTATTTTTGACAAAAAAGTATCTTTCGACCTATTTTTCAAATTTCCTGAAAACGTCCCAGTGCGACATCCGATGGGTTTTCCCAGATCGCATCACATTTATATATATATATATATATATCATGTTTTAATTGATTCTTGGTTGGTTACTATTAATATTTTTCCTTTTTAAATAAAGTTGACATTTTAGAATATTTTTTGTGTATTATAAATATATTAAATAAATGAATCTATTAATTATGTATAATAAACAGACAATGATTTCAGTCTTTTTCATTTCTTTATTCAGTTAATAAAATTGAGCAAAATGTAGATTTTTTCTATATAACTAATTAAAATGAAATGCTGATTAACAGGGACGTTTCACAATCAGGCTATCTTCTGATCATACGTTTTTTGATTTAATATTAAAAACAGAAAAATAAGAAAACGGTTCCTTTTTTCATTTAAAAAAAAAAGAAAAAATAAGAATCGTGCTTGATTTTCCTATTTTACGTTCAAGACTAGAAATGATGAAAAGAAAGCAGCCAGAATCTTCTACGATCCATGTGAGGTGGATTTTTTTTACTTTTATACAGTTTTTTTCTAATATTATTAAATACGTCATCTTTAATGATACATTTTTTAATTCAGTTGTTTTGGATAAATATGTCACGATTCTGCTACGCAGAACTGTGGAAAAATTGACGACACGCTTTAATGTTTGGTTGAGCAATCAGCAGAAAGGGGCATTTCAAAAATTAAAGTCGTTTATTCATTTTCTAGCCCTGAACGTAAAATCGGAAAAATCTAGCATGATTTTTTTTTTTTTTTTTTTTTACGAAAATAGGAACCATTTTCTTATTTTTCTGTTTTTAATATTAAATGAAAAAATGAATGATCGGAAGATTTTTTCACATTGGATGCGTGTGTGTATATGTGTGTGTGTGTGTGTGTGTGTATATTTCACCTCGGGTGAGTGTGGGCGTGTTGTTGATCTCAGCTGCCATGAAGGACGATTCAGTCTGCCGTCGAACGGTGTCGTTCCACATCCTCCTGATACGGCTCTGAACACACACAAACACAGGTGAGATTTAAGTCACAGGTGTACAAATTCCTGTAAGGCTGATATTTAGGACAGAGCATTACCTGTCGTTGTGCAGGCGCGTGTCGTGATTGGCTGCCACCGTAGTAGCGATTGTTGCCTCGGTGGGCGGAGCTCTTGAGGGAACCGTGGGAACCGGTGGAGGAGGCGTGGCCACAGCAGGGTGACTGACGCAAGCATTTGCTGTATTCTTTCTGCACCTGTTAAACACAACACTGCATGTGAAAGCGGGTCATGAGGACAAACACATGAGGATACAGCCACAAACAGCCACACACCTTCTTCTGCAGGGCGCAGTGCAGGAGGAAGATGAACATGCCGTGCAGGGCGTTGAAGGAAGTGAAGAGGTACGCCATCACCACGCTGTTGTCGTTCATGAACAGGAGGCCAAAGATCCACGTCAGAGACACCAGTAACAGCAGCGTGACAGAACTGAGCGTCCAGCACCTCAACACACACACACACACACACACACACACACACACTGTTATCAACACTCTCGTGATACAGCATTAACTAAAACTACAGGAAAAGCATTGCATTTACATTACAAACTGTAACACATTTAATGTTAACAGATATAAAACAGATCATAAAAACTTACACTTTATTTTATTTTAGTTAGTTGCAAAGGTCCAATGTCTAATTCACATAACGTTACTACAACTAAAACTGAAAGGAAATTAATAAAAATTAAACACGTTTTAAAACAACAAATAAATCACCTGTTGAGCTAAAATGACTACAACTGAAAATAACATTAATATAAACCAAATAGACATAAAAAACGAATACAATTGGCCATTGAATTAAATTACTTCAACTAAAACAAAAAAAGAACAATTAGAATAAAATAGACAAAAATGGCTATTAACACTGCAAAAAAATCTTACATTTTTTGTCTTACTTCCAGCCAAAATATCTAAAAATTCGTAATTCAAGAAGGATTTTCTAAACGAGAAAAAAACATATTTTTTTTTTTGCATTCAGAAAAAAACTAGTCAAAATTATTTGAAATAAGGTTTTTTCCATACCCCATTGGCAGATCATCTTGCTTGTTCTACGTGAAAAATTTACTTAATTCTGACTTGTTTATTCTAAAAACAAGACAATAATTGTTACCCATCTAGAAAATCATTCTTGATTTAAGAATTTTGAGACATTTTGGCTGAAAACAAGACTAAGTAAGGAAAGCATTATTTTCAGTGAAATTAAAATGGCTATTACTAAAACTGAAAAAAGTAAATGCTTTAAGAAAGACTAGAAACTAATAAAACCTAAAACACAACAAACTGACAAAAACTTTAACTAAAATGAAAGCATACAATATAAAAGTAAATATAATCTAAAATATATAAACAAAAACACGAAGATGGCATAGAAATGAGACTTAAATAACAGTGTCCACTGCAGTTCTGTAAAACCTGATTTAAAAAAAAATAATAATAAAAAAAAGAAATTTGAATTTTTTTTATTGACTTTTTTTGGTCAATGATCTGTAAATATTTTTTGCCACAAGAACTGCAGAAACAAGAAAAACAATGCAAGTTTGCTTTAATTCTTGTGATGATTTGGAACATTCTACATGAGAAGTGGCAGATCACATGAGGAACACAGGAGACAGGACTCTCAGACAGGAAACTGGAGTCACAGACAGGAAATCAAAAGACACGGACCATGCAGGAAGTTATTACATCCGGATCTTGTATTATTTTTTAGATAGAGTGCTCGTAGCAACAGATTTCCAGCAAATATTATGTGCTGAAGCCAAGGAACTGTGTGAAGCCCCAGACCCCTGCATTCTTACTTGATGTTGTCGAATCGGCTGGAATCTGGCTTCAGAACAGTGGAGTGACGCAGCATTCGGTGGATGGTGATGACCAGCACAGCCAGGTTCAGCTAAACACAAGAGCTCAATGGTCAGATGGGCTCTTTAACCCTTTAACTTTCACCCTGAAATGTATTCTTATTAGTAGACATCTATCAAATAGCCTCAAGCACTTTTTTTCAATTTATTTTTCTTTATAAAACTTTACCATACAGTTGAGATGTTGAGATTACAGTTTTTTCTGATGGCTTAAACCCTAACTATGATTCTTATAGCACAATTTCTAAAACTATTAATACTTATGGCAAAACCACTCAGTTTGAGTTTGCAAAACTAAAAGCACAAACACTGCTTTGCACTCAGGTTTGTTTTGATGTGTGTAAATAAACACCAGTACTTGAAGTTTGGATCCCTCTATTTTTTCAGAACTATGACAAAAGTATGACCTCAAACTGACATAGCCTACCTTGTGCACAGAGAAAGCAAAAGCCAGATGTTTTTTATTCATACCATCAGTGTGTAGTTGGTGCATTGTGTGCTTATTAATGTGATGGCTTGTGTTAAACTTTTTATATACGAAAATACCATTTTTATGAAGGTTTGAAGAGTTAAGCAAGGTTTATTAGCTTTTGCAAGAAAACTACAATGTTTTGAAATGATTTGGTGAAGGGTTTTCTTATTTGTGTGTAGAGTTTTGCAAAAATAGCCAATAGTTACAAAAAATGTGCTTAAGCCATCAGAAAAACTGTAAGAGAAAAAAAAATATATATATACTGCCCTCCAAAGGCAAAGTGCAGTAACTACACATTTGGTTAAAATTGAGTTATGGCTTAAAATGGGCTTTGTGACAACCGTTTTGTCCTGTGGCAAAGTCTCCTGGTTCAATTATGTCCCGTTTCAGAGAAACGAGTGTGTCAAAATCACAGTAACTACAAAATCCAAACTAACACCATATATGGTGTAAAAACTTTAAAGGCATTTTTCTCAGTTTCAGTGTTGGCGTAGTTACTGCACTTTGCCTTTGTAGGGCTGTATATGCATCTTACCAGAATAACAAGGGAGGCGGGGCCAATAAACGTCCAGATGAAGTAGTTATCAACCCTCAACCAGCAGCTACACAAAACAAGAGAGAGAAATTACACACTCAAACACACTGATGTTAAGACATTCTAGTCCTGCAGATGGAAACACACTCACGCTTTGGGTCCTCCATAGCTCCTGTAGTCGATGGCTGTAGAAATAGCCACCACCAGCGTGGGGAAGCCATACGCGGAGAGGTAGTAGTACTTACGACGAGACGTCTCGCTCTCGAACACCTCCACCATCAGCACATACAGCTGCACCGTCTCCATGCAGAGCCAGCAGAACACGGACAGCAGGAAGAAGTGCAGCAGACCAGCCAGAACCGGACACACCACCTGCACACAAACACACCTACAGCCTGAGTACTGCACTGCTGATGTGGTCTGATGTAGCCTGGTTTACTCTAATGTGATCTGATGTGGACTGGTTTAGTCAAATGCAGTCTGACGTAGCCTGGTTTACTCTGATGTGATCTGGTTTAGTCTGATATAGTCTTTCTAGGTCTGATGTGGACTGGTTTAGTCAAATGCAGTCTGATGTAGCCTGGTTTACTCTAATGTGATCTGGTTTAGTCTGATATAGTCTTTCTAGGTCTGATGTGGACTGGTTTAGTCAAATCGGGTCTGATGTAGCTTGGTTTACTCTAATGTGATCTGTATGGTCTGGTTTAGTCTGATAAAGTCTTGTTAGTCTCATGTGGTCTGGATTAGTTGAATGAGGTCCGATGTAGCCTGATTTACTCTAATGTGATCTAGCTCTAATGTTTCTGATTTGGTCTAATGTGGTTTGTTGAGGTCTGGTTTGCTCTGACATGATCTGGTTTAGTCAAATGCAGTCTCATTTAGCTTGGCTTACTCTAATGTGATCTGGTTCTGTCTGATAAAGTCTTTCTAGGTCTGATGTGGACTGGTTTAGTCAAATGCAGTCTAACATAGCCTGGTTTACTCTAATGTGATCTGGTGTGGTATGGTTTAGTCTGATAAAGTCTGATGTGGTCCAAGTTTAGTCAAATGCGGTCTCATTTAGCTTGGCTTATTCTAATGTGATCTGGTTTGGTCTGGTTTAGTCTGATAAAGTCTTTCTAGGTCTGATGTGGACAGGTTTAGTCAAATCGGGTCTGATGTAGCTTGGTTTACTCTAATGTGATCTGGGTGTGGTCTGATTTGATCTAATGTGGTTTGTTGAGGGTCTGGTTTGCTCTGACATGATCTGGTTTAGTCTGGCACAGTTTGATCTGATGTGGTCTGGTTTTGTCTATTGTGGTCTGGTTTGCTCTGAGGTGGTCTGGCATGATCTTGTTCACTCTAATGTGGTCTAATTTTGAGTATTGTGGTGTGGTTTAGTCTAATGCAGTATGGTGTGGTCTGGTTTGGTCTAATGTGGTTTGTTAAGGTCTGGGTTGCTCTGATACCTTCTAATGTGGTCTGCTTTACTCTGATGTGATCTGGTTTAGTCTAATGTGGTCTGGTTTGCTCTGATTTAGTCTAATGTGGTCTGGTTTCCTCTGATGAGGTCTAATGTAGTCTGGTTTAGTGTAATGTGGTCTGGTTTGCTCTGATGTAGCCTGGTTTTTGTCTAATGTAATCTGGTTTGCTCTGATGAGGTCTAGTCCTCGTGAACTCACGGTATAGTGAGTCTTGTCCATGCCGATGAGGAAGAGGAGCTGTGAGATGAAGAGCGTGAGGCACAGGTTCTTGTGGATGGTGGTGCGGTCGCTCTGAAGGCCTCGCAGGCAGCAGAAGGTGGAGATGCACAGAGCCAGACACACCAGAGAGATCACCATCCCCACCCACGTGATGACGAACAGGATCAGACCCTGAACGCCGCCAGGATACTGACACGGAGAGAACAACAGAGTGTAAATGACAGACACATGACGTGTGAACGGTTAAACGCCTGTGTCTGAGACTCACCGCGGGCTGCTGGTGGTTCATGAGCACGGCAAAGTTGGTCAGATGCGAACAGGCGCAGGTGGTGTGCGTGTTGTTGCTGTGCAGACGTCTACAGCCCTGTGACGACCACTGACCCGTCATCGAGCGCTCAGAGTAATTCCAGAACGAACAGTTGGGATTGAAGTGATTCTCCAGCTGTCAAAACACAACCACACAGACTTTGTTGTTTATATGCCTCAAAAATTGAGAGCACTTGTAAAACTGTGTTTTCAATTGAATCAATAGTTTTGAATAAATTATTTCTAATATCAGCAAACGATGGCCAAAGTGTGTGTGTGTGTGTGTGTGTGTGTGTGTGTGTGTGTGTGTGTGTGTGTGTGTTGCAGTGTGCGTTTGCACCTGCAGGTGTCGCAGTGTGAACACGACGGGTTCGGTCAGAAACACGCGGCTGGACTCTTTGTTCATGGAGGCTGAGATGATGTGGGAGTTGACGGCCAGACTTTGTCCTCCCGGCTTCAGCTCGCCATCCGTCTTCACCGTGGCATTTTGAGTGGAGAGGAACGAGCCCAGGTTCTTATAGAGCGTGAAAACCACCTTCACCTGACCTGATGAAGACACACACGTCACACGGTCACGTGCCAGATCTGCACGACACGCTCAGTTGAGATCGATACGGCTGATCCCACACAGCTCTCGAAATAACCCGCATCATCACACACACGCACGTCACCACGGCAACAGCCACAGGAGCTGGTGACCATGGTGACTGTTGCCATGGCGACGACGAGAGAACCGGCCTCGATACGTGTTGCGTGGAGAGACCTAATGAAGAGCGTGAGCGTCTGAGGACGACTGAGACAGACAGAGAAAGACTGACCGTTACGGCTGTACTGTTTGATGGTGGACTGCGACACGTGGATGGTGCTGTCACTATCATACGAGTTCGGGAATGACAGATCTTTTAGCTCCATCTCTGTGTTGAGCACATACACCTCCAGATCTAAAACACACACACATTTGCTCTTTAAAAGCAACAATCATAAACACATTAACGTACATGCAAATTAGAAAAACGTAACACTTTATAATAAGGGTAACACTATTGTTGACATTAGTTAACATGCATGTTAAATATAGAATATTTTTTGTTTTAATTTGTGTTTGTTAACATTAACCAAAACTAACTACTGTAAAAAATATTGTGAAGTGTTACATAAAATTTATTTGATGCATTTAATACATTTACATAATTAGACTTTGTTCTGGGCGATTTATAAATTAATTAATTTGTACATTTTAATATAATATAATTTAACTTTCTCAAATAAATAATTCTGCTAGTCCTATATTTGTGACCATGGTCTGGATCTGGTGTGATCTGGATTAGTCTCATTAAGTCTTTCTAGGTCCGATGTCATCTGGTTTAGTCGACTGCAGTCTGATGTAGCTCGGTTTACTCTAATGTGATCTGGTTTAGTCTGATAAAGTCTTGTTAGGTCTGATGTGGTCCAGTTTAGTCAAATGTGATCTGATGTAGCCTGGTTTACTCTAATGTGATCTGATGTGGTCTGGTTTAGTCAGATAAAGTTTTGTTACATCTGATGCGGTCCAGTTTAGTCAAATGTGATCTGATGTAGCCTGGTTTACTCTAATGTGATCTAGTGTGGTCTGGATTAGTCTCATAAACTCTTTCTAGGTCTGATGTGGTCCCGGTTTAGTCGATTGCAGTCTGATGTAGCTCGGTTTACTCTAATGTGATCTGGTTTAGTCTGATAAAGTCTTGTTAGGTCTGATGTGGTCCAGTTTAGTCAAATGTGATCTGATGTAGCCTGGTTTACTCTAATGTGATCTGATGTGGTCTGGTTTAGTCAGATAAAGTTTTGTTACATCTAAAGTGGTCCAGTTTAGTCAAATGTGATCTGATGTAGCCTGGTTTACTCTAATGTGATCTGGTGTGGTCTGGATTAGGCTCATAAACTCTTTCTAGGTCTAATGTGGTCTGGTTTAGTTGATTGCAGTCTGATGTAGCTCGGTTTACTCTAATGTGATCTGGTTTAGTCTGATAAAGTCTTGTTAGGTCTGATGTGGTCCAGTTTAGTCAAATGTGATCTGATGTAGCCTGGTTTACTCTAATGTGATCTGATGTGGTCTGGTTTAGTCAGATAAAGTTTTGTTACATCTGATGTGGTCTGGTTTAGTCGATTGCAGTCTGATGTAGCTCGGTTTACTCTAATGTGATCTAGTGTGGCCTAGAATAGTCTGATAAAGTCTTGTTAGGTCTGATGTGGTCCAGTTTAGTCAAATGTGACCTGATGTAGAATGATTTACTCTTTCTAGGTCTAATGTGGTCTGGTTTAGTCGACTGCAGTCTGATGTAGCCTGGTTTACTCTAATGTGATCTGGTGTGGTCTGGATTAGTCTCATAAACTCTTTCTAGGTCTGATGGTGGTCCGGTTTAGATAATACTCAGATAATAAATAATTTCTGACGAAAAGGTTCCCAAACTTCTGAACAGTCGTGTATAGCCGTACCGACGTTTGGCGCGCGGTCGCTGAAATGACCCCCGTACAGGTTGTTGGCCAGTAAAAACGCTCCTTTCTCCATGACGTCGAGCAGCATGGTGGCAGTGTGCGACTGCTCTGTGACGTTCATGTCCTGCCATGACTCCAGAGCCTCCAAACGCAACAGGTTATCCACCGTCTGAACCACCGCCTGACAAACACACACCCACATGAGCATCGAACATGGAGACACACATGTTTCGTGACTGTGTGCTGTATAATTACCTGAATAAATGCTCGACAGGTCCGTTCTCTCTTCTGAAGCTAAAAAGAGACCAAAAAACTGTTACTCTGATAGTTGTTTGTGTGTGAAAGTGTGTGTGATGTTGTGTACAACACCTTGTTGTAGTTGCGTGTGGCCGACTCCTTGTTTCCAGGTCGCAGCGCCTGCAGCTGTGAGTCCAGAATGTCCAGCAGCTGCTCCATCAGACGCACAGAGGAAGTGACATCACCAGCATAGACCCGCCCCCGTGTGTGATTGACAAGCACTGCAGCGATATGCGCTGCATTCTCCCCACTCTTAATCTACAGAGATGAGAGAGACACATCAAACATCTGTTTATTTGTATACATTTATCCTTCTGATAAGCTATGACCTTCGACTGACCTTTTGAGCGACCTGGTTGACCCAGGGCGAGGTGCAGTTGCTGAGGTCAGGACCTCTGGGGTTCCACACCACGTCGTCAGCCATACACTGATATGACGCGATACCTGGAAGACGAACAGAGAGCAGGAAAAATGAGTCAAGCTGCCAAACACTGTAGGAAGCTTTAGGAAAAGGAAACACCCAGATAAGAGGAGTTCCTCCAGAAATACTCAAAACATACCGAAACAAAACACAATAAACTGAAAGGTGAACCTTTGGAAAGACTATTGTGAAGCTGTGAAGAACTATCTGACCTTATTACACAGCACACGTCAGTGGAAAGCACCGCAAACAGGAACACAACACTCAGGAAACACTCTGACCCATAAAATGCGCACAAGAAGGGTGTGGTGATTTTCTAGCAACATTCAGTGGTTCATTTAGGGTGCTAAAATTGACAAATGGGTTGAGAATGGTCATTATTTATTTTAGTTTTTTACCCACTTTTTAAAAAATATTTCATGTCTGTGGTCCAACTGCGTAACAACTTAATTGAGAGACAACATCAAACATTTTTGCTTATAAAAATCCATTTGAGTTTATGAAAACCGCATGTGTACTAATTATAATACAATTATAAAATGGCATTTAAATTAGTTTAAGATTAAGTTTTCCTCTGCAGGAGAGTGTGGCTTTAAAGCTAGCATTAGCATATGACCTTCAAGCGCCTTGATGTAATCTGTATGATCAAGTCAAAACACTGATGGTAATGACTGTTAGAATCACTACTTGCCTCTAATAATAATGCTAAATACATTTACAAACTATATTAAACACAGATTTTATATCTGGGGGCTTTGTGCAAATGACTATGACAAAGATTATGAAAAGCGGAAGCCATCAAAAGCCTCACGACTGTCCAGAGGCGAGTTCACTCAGAGTTCATCAGCGTGCATGAATATATTATACAAACCCATCCACTAGACGTGATTTCAGAATAAAAAAATACAAATGTAAAATAAAACCACTTAAATGAGGGAAAACTGGCATTGACACAAGCTGTCAACATGTTTATCACTTAGTGTGTTGTTGCGACCATTAAACAGCTAAAAAATGTTGGTGCCGGTTACATGCTGCTAAAAACATTTAGAAATGGAACAAAATCATATTTAAGCTTATTGCTTGCAAAGCCATATTTTCACCACAGTTCGCATCTGAAACACACCCACTGAATTGTTTATTGTAGTACTGACTCACTGAAACACATGAAACCCCCTAAAACACCAGCCAACACAAGCACATACTGACCCAGGGATCCTTTGGGACAGGGCCTCTCCACTGTTTCTCCTCGATGAGTCGGGGGCCACTGGACACCACGGGTCACGCGGCCTTCGCACATGGGTGTGCGCGGCCCCTGCGGTCGGCGGGGAGGCCTGACGGTCACCGGGACCGTGGCTGTGATGGGCCGACCCGCTGGAGCCCTGTTTATAGCCCCCACTGGGTGGAAGGTCACGGACGGGACGGAAGTGGGACTGAAGCCCATCGACACAGTGGTGGAGAGCGCATTCGGAGGAGTGGTGGAGAGAAGAGGCGTCGAGAGAGGATCTGAGAGGAGATGAACAGACGAAAGCACAACGAAATTGAACAGGGAGCAAAAATCATGGGATGATTTTTATCCCTAATGACTGTTTTAGTACATTTGAGGAAGACAGCATTTGCAAGATGACGTCATATAATTTTATTTACAGCAGTTTTCCATCCACATTTACAGAAGAATACAGACGTTTTAGAACCATTAATAGATCCAAACATCACAAAAATCAATCAGGCAATTCTGGCATTTTTTAATACAAGTAATGGCTCTCAATGGTAACCCCTCCACTTTTTGAAAAAATCTCCAACTGTGCTTTTTCAATCTAAAGTAAACATGAACTCAAACCTTTCTCATAAAATTTAATGAAGCTACTTTTCCAATTTTCAGCTAAGAAAATTATAAGATTTGAAAGAGCACATCTCAAAATGTGATTGGATTTGCCAAGGTTCGCAATCTCAAGTCAGATCTCAATATGGACTTTCTTCTATCAAAACTTCTGAAGATCAAATGATCTGATTTCTCAACTGAAAAATTATGAGATTTGAGAGAGACCTCGGCCACACATCAAACCGTGCTTAGATTTGCAGAGATCTGCAATTTATAGTAGAAGCTCTCAATACTAACTCAAACATTTCTCACGAAACTACAGTATCTAAAGATCAATGTATCTCAACTGCTTCTCCAAATGTTTTTACAAGAAAGCAATAAGATTTGGAAGAGATCTCAACTGTTTCTCAAAATGTGCTCAGACTTGCCAATATTTGTCAGAGATCTTAACATAAACTCAAAAATTTCTTATCAAATTTTTTGAATATCAAATGATTCTGACTGTTTCTCCAATTTTTCACCTGAGAAAACATTTAGATTTGGAAGGGGTCTTAACCTCAAACTCCACCCAGATTTGCCAAGATTTACAATCTAATGTCTGAGGTCTTAATATGAACTCAGACATTTCTCACCAAAAACTCTGATGATCAAATGATCTTATAAATCCCCTATGGTAATGATTTGATTTGAAAGATATCTCAACAACATCTGAAAATATGCGCGTAATGCCAAAAATTGCAATCTAAAGTCAGATATCTCAATATGAACTCAAACATTTGGCAAAAAATTATCTAAAGATCAAATAATCTAAGCTGCTTTTCCAATTTGTCTCCTGAGATAATGATGAGGTTCGCAATCTTAAGTGAGATCTCAATATGAACTCAAACATTTCTCTCAAAATTCTCTGAAGATCAAATGAACAGCTTGTCTACTTTTAGTTTTTAACTGATAAAATGATCAGATCAGACCTCATTTTAAACTGTGCTCAGATCTGCAAGATTTGCAATCTATAGTAGAAGCTCTCAATACTCAAGCATTTCTCACAAAACTACAGTATCTAAACATCAATGTATGTCAACTGCTTCTCCAAATGTTTTTACAAGAAAACAATGAGATTTGGAAGAGATCTTAAATGTGCGCAGACTTGCCAATATTTGCAATCCCATGTCAAAGATTTTAACATAAACTTCTTTCAAAATTCTTTGAAGATGAAATGATTCTTTCTGTTTCTCAATTTTTTCTCTTGAGAAAAGGATTAGATTTGGAAGGGGTCTTAACCACATCTCAAACTGTACCCAGATTTGCCAAGATTTACAATCTAATGTCTGATGTCTTAATATGAACTCAACAAAAATTTATGAAGATCAGATCATCTTAGAAATACCCTATGGTAATGATGAGATTTGAAAGACATCTCAACAACATCTGAAAATGTGCTCAGAATGCCAAAATTTGCAATTTAAAGTCAGATATCTCAATATGAACTCAAACATTTGGCAAAAAATTCTCTAAAGATCAAATAATCTAAGCTGCTTTTCCAATTTGTCTCCTGAGATAATGATGAGATCTGGACGCGATCTTCACCACATCGCAAGCTATGCTTGCATTTGCCAAGGTTCGCAATCTTAAGTCAGATCTCAAATTTTCTGAACAGCTTGTCTAATTTTAGTTTTTAACTGATAAAATGATCAGATCAGACCACATCTTGAACTGTGCTCACATCTGCAAGATCTGCAATCTATAGTAGAAGCTCTCAAAACTCAAGCATTTCTCACAAAACTACATGTTCTCCTGAAAAAACAATGGAATTTGGAAAAGATCTCAACTGCATCTTAAAATCTGCTCAGACTTGCCAGTATCTCATGTCATGAACATGAACTCAAACATTTCTCATCAAAATCTTTGAAGATCAAATGATCTGAGCTGTTTCTCGAATTTTTCTCCTGAGCAAATGATTAGATTTGGCAGAGGTCTCAACCACATCTCAAACTGTGCTTAGACTTGGCAAGATTTAAAATCTCATGTCTGAGGTCTTAATATGAACTCCAAATGATCTTAGAAATACTCGAAGGTAATGATGAAACTAGTAGATATCTCAACATCTGAAATGTGCTTGGACTTGCCAAAATTTGAAATCTAAAGTCAGATATCTTATGAACTCAAACATTTCTCCCAAAGATCAAGGAGAAATCTCCTTAATCAGACATGATATTTGGAAGAGATCTCAATCACGTCTCATAATGTGCTCCAATATGGTAAGTTACCAAAGTCTGCGATCAGAAGTCTTAGTATGAACTTAAACATTTCTCATCAAAGATTAAATGATCTGAGCTGCATCTCAACATTTATTTCACAGCTTTAAACTTTTACTAATGTATGACAGCAATTGGGTATGTTTTTATTTTAGGAGAAACAAATGAGATAAAGTTGATTCTTCCAGTGAAGCTCATGAGCTTTGAAAGAGAAAACTCTTAGCAATAAACATACTCATTTATGACAACTACTGATTAATTTGGCTCAAGTTGATACTTGATCTCAATGAAGTCTCATGAGCAATAAAAGAGCAATCTCTGAGGTATTAAAATGCTCACCTGTGGTGGGCGCCGGTGGGCTGAACTCCAGCGGGTACCGCAGGACGATGTAGTTGTTCCAGACGTACAGCTGGTTGTCTCTGGGGTTGTAGCTGATGGACGAGATGTGCTGGTACGGGTTGGGGAATGGGATTCTCACTGGTTCCTCGCGATTACGTCGTGTGTCGTAGGCGTACAGGATCAGGTCTCCGCCCACCTCACTGTCGTCATCCTGGTATACGGAACGAACGGCGTACAAGATGCCACATGCCACGAATGCATCCGAAGCCATGCGCTTCTCAAAGCTCGTCTGCCACGTCCCCTCAAACCGCAGCGTATATGGGTTCACCTGAGATACGAGCCAATCAGATTACGGAAAGATTGGGAAACAGCCAATCAAAACAATGTAGCAAGACATAAACATCAGAGGTGTGGACTTGAGTCGCATGATTTGAGACTTGACTCTTGACAAATTTGATGACTTGTGACTTGACTTGACATAATCAAAGAAGACTTGCGACTCGACTTAGACAGCAATGACTCGAGACTTGTCTTAGACTTGAACCCTGTGACTCTGCAAGTCTTTATTGTACCACTGACTTTAACATTTGTATACATTATAACTATTGTTATATATTTACTTTTCCACTTCATTTTATGTATCTCTTTGCCCAATTAACATTCTTAATCAATGTATCATAACATTTATCATATGTACCATAAATGTTTTGTAAATACTGTAAATAATACCAAAAAATTATGTCAGTAAAGCTATGTTTATTTCAGTAGGTGGTGATAAATGAACGTCTGTATTACATATTAGCAAGTTATTAAATATTTGACTCAATTGATTCATTAAAATCATGGACTCATTAATAAATGAAACAGTGGACTTAAATGATTCATTCAATTAGGCCTATATTTGATCACAAACAATGATTAATTCCTCAATGAAACGACACTAATTATTACATCTTTTATAATTATACCTACTATAGACTATTATTGACTTTAAATTTAATGTTGTAATTAATACAGAGACACTAATTTGGGCAGACAGCACTAATGACTTGTTTAGGACTTGAAGCTCAAGTTGAGGACTTTCAACTCAACTTGGACTTGCCCGTCCTGACTTTGGACTTGACTTGGGACTTGTCTGTCTAGACTCGGGACTTGACTTGAGACATGTCTGTCTAGACTCAGGACTTGACTTGGGACTTGTCTATCTAGACTCAGGACTTGACTTGGGACTTGTCTATCTAGACTCGGGACTTGCCTTGGGACTTGTCTGTCTAGACTTGGGACTTGACTTGGGACTTGTCTGTCTAGACTTGGGACTTGACTTGGGACTTGTCTGTCAAGACTCAGGACTTGACTTGGGACTTGTCTGTCTAGACTTGGGACTTGACTTGGGACTTGTCTGTCTAGACTCAGGACTTGCCTTGGGACTTGTCTGTCTAGACTTGGGACTTGACTTGGGACTTGTCTGTCTAGACTCAGGACTTGCCTTGGGACTTGTCTGTCTAGACTTGGGACTTGACTTGGGACTTGTCTGTCTAGACTCAGGACTTGACTTGGGACTTGTCTGTCTAGACTTGGGACTTGACTTGGGACTTGTCTGTCTAGACTCAGGACTTGACTTGGGACTTGTCTGTCTAGACTTGGGACTTGACTTGGGACTTGTCTGTCTAGACTTGGGACTTGACTTGGGACTTGTCTGTCTAGACTCGGGACTTGACTTGGGACTTGTCTGTCTAGACTCAGGACTTGACTTGGGACTTGTCTGTCTAGACTTGGGACTTGACTTGGGACTTGTCTGTCTAGACTCAGGACTTGTCTGTCTAGACTTGGGACTTGACTTGGGACTTGTCTGTCTAGACTCTGGACTTGACTTGGGACTTGTCTGTCTAGACTCGAGACTTGACTTGAGACTTGTCTGTCTAGACTCGGGACTTGACTTGAGACTTGTCTGTCTAGACTCGGGACTTGACTTGGGACTTGTCTGTCTAGACTCTGGACTTGACTTGGAACTTGTCTGTCTAGACTCGAGACTTGACTTGAGACTTGTCTGTCTAGACTCGGGACTTGACTTGAGACTTGTCTGTCTAGACTCGGGACTTGACTTCGGACTTGTCTGTCTAGACTCGAGACTTGAATGCAAATACTCAAGACTTGTGACTTGCAAAACAATGACTTGGTCCCACCTCTGGTAAGCATAAACACATTGATCTTTCTCACCTGGCTAACAACCAGGCGTCCGCTGTTGGCTTCAGTGGCGTATATGACCCAGAGCCCATGTTCGTCCACTGCTAGGTCGATGTCGGATTTGCCGCCCCAGCGGTACGGTGATGTGTCGTGATAGTTGGCGGTTGCAATAATAGCTTCACCACTCTTGATGCGAGTTCTCAGGTCATATTTCACAATGTTGCGTGTGCGCTCCTTATTGTAAAACACAGCCCCGTCATACACAACGAAACCGGTGCCGTCCACTCGACTCGGCAATCTGTACATTGCACAGAAATGTTATTATAACATTCGTACAACATTCACAGCATTTTGTGTGTTGAAAAGACTTTCGTGATTTAATACATTTGCACAAACTCACTTATAGGTGGTTGTGACTCTGTTTTGGATGTAGTCATCCCAGGAAGCATATTCATACAGCATATCTGTGCGATATGGTGTCCAAGGCATCACGTACAGCCTATCGCCCGCTTGCAGAGGGTCTTTACACCACGCCCCCGACTGATGCTCCGCCTCTCGCACGGAACTGGGCTCCAACACTCGCATTAATGTTCCAGGACAAACAAAAACTAGAGACGGAGAAAGAGAGAGCAATAATAGAGATTAGCAGGAGTAGGGGATGAAGTGTATTAGACTCATAAAGAATAGATCTAGTGAACAGATCTATTCTACACACACACACACACACACACACACACACACAACACAAACACACATCTTACACTACCTATTGCTGTATCATGAATGCCTGTGTGTGTGAGAAAGAGAGAATTCATTCTCAAAAGATAAAAATACATAGCCATTATCAGAGTGTGTGCAAGCAAAGATAGATAGATAGATAGATAGATAGATAGATAGATAGATAGACAGACAGACAGACAGATAGATAGATAGATAGATAGATAGATAGATAGATAGATAGATAGATAGATAGATAGATAGATAGACAGATAGATAGATAGATAGATAGATAGATAGATAGATAGATAGATAGATAGATGATAGAACGATAGATAGAACGCTAGAAAGAACACTAGATAGAACGATAGATCGATAGATGATAGAACGATAGATAGAATGATAGATGATAGAACGATAGATAGAATGATAGAACGATAGATAGAATGATAGATAGATCGATAGATGATAGAATGATAGATAGAACGATAGATAGAATGATAGAACGATAGATAGAACGATAGCTAGATCAATAGACAGAACGATAGAACGATAGAACGACAGATAGATAGATAGATAGATAGATAGATAGATAGATAGATAGATAGATAGATAGATAGATAGATAGATAGATAGATAGATAGATAGATAGATAGATAGATAGATAGATAGATGTGTTTGTCGGATTGCTGTCATAAACTGATTTGCTACATTTCAGTTTTGGTTAGAGTTTCTGAGGTAGAGTCATGAGAGAGGGGGCGGGGCTACAGGAACCTTTGGAGCCAATGAGATGCGGGTTAGTTCACACAGAGGACAGGGATTGGCTGGGAGAGCTGTCAATCACGTCACACCCACACACTCAGGTCAAGCACTTCAGGAACACGGCATGTGCACACAGTTACTAAAAGAGAAGGAGTAGTTTTCTTTATAAACGCTAAATAAACGACAACAGATCGGTCCTGAGGGAAGCAAAGGGATGAACACAGACGCGTGTGTCGTTTGGATCTGAGGATAAATGAGCTTCAAACAGCAAGCAAATCAAAAGGGAGAGCAGAAAACAAGTGTGTGCGTGTGTGAGAGACAGAGAGAGAGAGAGAAAGAGAAAGAAAAGAAAGAGGAGGATCTTCCTGGTGTTTGTAAGGTGTGTGAACAAGAGAAAGAGGAAAATGAAGGAGCTGCATCAAACTAGAGCACATCACAAGGGCCAGGGAGAAAAGAGAGAGAGACAGAAAGAGAGAGAGAGGAAGACAAGATGAGGAGAGACAGGAGAGAGAAACTGCGGCGTTAACATGGTCTTTACCTTTTTGGTCCACTTCTATTCAAGCGTTGAAATAGAGAAGGGGAGAGAGGTATAAATGAAGAGAGAGAGAGAGATAGAGAAAGAGCGAGAGAAAGAGAGAGAGAGAGAGAGAGAGACAGGCAGAAGGTGCACAGAAGAGAGAAAAAAGAGAAATTTCAGTTCAACAGCAGAGTCTTCCGTTTCTTTTCAAGCTTAAAGGTCAAGTGAAATTCATTAGACATTAGACAGAAGGAGAAACACATGAGGGAGAAAGACCAAAGAGAGGGAAAGATATTGCAACGGAAAGAGAGAGAAAAGGCAGAGAGGGAGAGCGAGCGAGCAAGAGAGAGAGAGAGAGAGAGAGAGAGAGTGATGGTATGGTAGGGTAAGGGACAGGAACTAGCTACGCCTCAATTAAACACCAGCAATCTCTGGTGTGATGGATTTAATAATGGGAAACCTTCTGAATATTCATTAGGTGTTCTTCTATCTGCCCTCGATCACTCTGTCCACTCTCCATCCCTCCTCCCGCCCCCCCACCCAAACAAACCCAACACATTCAACGCGGCCGCTGCGGGAAACAGGACATTATTAGAGACGCTCACATTCATACGGACCTATTCACACCACAGCCGGAAATTACACGCTCATCAGCTAAATTAAATTCATTTGCTTTCGTCATTCCTCCAGGAACGTGATCAAACATGCATTAGATCGCTCCATGCAGTCGCAATAAGAGCTCCACAATGAACAGACTGTTATTCTGCTGCATCTCAGGCACTGTGTGTTCTAGATCAGGGATGCCAGCTAATCAGTTCGCTTTAATTGAACAATATGTACTTTTATTACGTTGTAATCATTTTATAAAAACCATTAATGCTCTATGAAAGACACTGATGGTTGTGCTATTTTCTGAATAGCCTACATTTTGTTGCATACTGTGCACAGAGTTATTTTAGTAGCATTATTTAGTTTTTTATTATTTTCAATTTCAGTTTCAGTTATTTTCATTTAGTTCTAGTAATTTTGCTTTACTTGAACGTCAGTTCAAGTTTTAGTTTTTTTGTTGTTTTTTGTCAGTTTTTTTATTTTTAAATGTCTAATTAGTTATTTGTTTTTTATCTTAGTTTTAGTTATATTCAGTTTTAGTACGTTAATTTGTTTTAGCAATTTTGTTGTTTGTGTGTTTTTATTAATTTTTTTCATATTTTGAAATCTTAATTTCAGTGTAGTTTGTACTAAGTAATTTCATTAAATTTTTGCATGTTCTTGTTAGTTTTAGTGCTGTCAAATGAATAATGATTAATTGCATCCAAAATAAAAGTTTAACATTTTTTTTTTTTTTTTTTTACATAAATTTGCTATTTAGTTTTTATTTTCGATTTCAGTTTCAGTGTGGTTATTTTCATGAACTTTAGTTCATGTTTTAGTAATTTAGTTTTGTTCTATTAGTTTTATTAGTTTTGTCCTATTTTGCTAAATCTCAGTTCCAGTGTAGTTTTAGTTTTAGTAATTTTATTTTAACATTTGCTCAGGTTTTAGTTATTTTTTGCATGTTTTTGTTGATTTTATTAGTTTTTTAGTTTTAGGGCTGTCAAATGATTAATCGTGATTAATTGAATTCAAAATAAAAGTTTTGTTTACATAATATATGTGTATTTTTATGTATATATAAATGCGCACACATGCATGTATACACTCAAGAAAAATATGCTGTTTATATATTAAATATATTTATATATAATGTAAATTATATGAATATAAACATATACATGGAAATATTTTCTAAATATATACTTTATGTGTATGTACTTATATATACATATTATGTAAACAACTTTTAATTTGTATTCATACCGTATCATGATTAATCACGATTAATTGTTTAACAGCACTCATTCTATCTGTTTTCTTACATTTTATTATTTATTTTCAGTTTTAGTGATTTAATTTTAGTTTGTCATTTTGTGTTTTTGTTAGTTTTATTAGGTATTTTTCTTTTTTAGAATTTTATATTTCAGCTTAGAAATTTTTAATTTTAGTTTTAGTCATATTACTTCAACTTAAATAAAATGGAAATTCCAAACGGAAACTTATCTACTGAATAAATACTGGAAAAAATATCGACTGAAAATATAATTGAAAGTCTGATTACATTCCATTTTGTTTCACACAACATTTGTTTTATGTCACTTAACGTAAATGTTTTTTAATAGTTTATGTTTCAGCTTTAATTCTGTGCACAGCCTCTAGCTGTCAATATATTGATAAAACATGACAGCCTCTTGTACATTACAGTTTAATTGAAGCATACGCATGACCAAATAACTTTCATTCACATATGTTCAATTTCTGGACGATGTTCATTGTTAGTTGAGCTTGTGTTTGCGTTTGGCTATTGGTGTGAATAGGCCTTTACATGCGAGAGAAAGTCCAACACAAACACACACACAGTTTCCTCCAGAGGTTCAGCAGTGCCACAAACAGTCTGGTCCCTTCAGACGGAGGAAACTCATCCAAACACACACACACACACACACACACACACACACACACACACACGGCGGTGACGTGATGATCCTGTATAAAGGCAGAAATGAAAGCGTCAGTGTGCAGCGCTCAGCAAACCGCAGTGCGTGAGGAACCTAAAAAATTGCGTCTGTAATTTCACACAGACAATCAAAATTTCATCACACTTTATTTTGAGCTGCAATGAAGAAACAGCAGCAATCCATGATGCACTGCAAACAGAAGAAGGGAATCAATGCATGAGCGAGTGAATGAGTGAGTCTGCTCCGCACTGAAAGAGCAAACGGAGACGAGAGTGAGTCCAGCGCCGCCCTGCAGGAGGAGACAGAAAACACACCCCATCCCAACAGCACTACACCCACCGGAGGAGTGGAGAGAGGAGCGACTGAGGGAGGAAGAACGCAAACACAGGGAGGAGGTGAAGACAGGAATGATGACAGCAGAGGAGAGGACAGAACAGAGAAGCCCGGTTTATACTTTCTCACTCTTCATTACAGCAGATGCGCCTGTGCGACTGAGGCAGCAGAAAACTACCGCAGTTAATGCTGAAAACACACGCTTGCATTTAATAGCATATGGTCATTGTGTCTGTTTGTGTTTGGAAAGACCTTCTATTCTATGAATAAAAACTCTTTAGTAAACTGAATAAAAAGGTCAAAGCAATAAAAGTAAAAGTGTGATATCATTATAAACATACAGTGCCTTGCAAAAGTATTCTTTTTTTTTCACATTTTGTTTTGTTGCAGCGTTATGTTAAACTGTTTTAAATTAGTTTCCCCCCACATCAGTTTACACTCCATACACCGTAATAATGACAAAGCAAAAAACAGATTTTCAAATTTTACAAATGTATTAAAAATCAAACACTGAAATAAGTATATTGCATAAGTATTCATTCCCGTAACTCAGTCCATAGTGGAAGCAGCTTTACAGCCTCAAGTGTTTTTGGGTCTGATGTGAGCATCTTTGCACATCTGCATTTGGCAATTATCTGCCATTCTTTGCCTCACCTTTTCACCTCTCCATCTCTGTCAGCTTGGACATTTTCTAGAGTCCTAGTTGTTCCAGTCGTCTTCCATTATGGAGAATGCTTCTGTCAACCTTCAATGCAGCAGATTTGTTTCTGAACTCTTCTCTAGATCATCTCCTTAACGCAAGTCTGTCACTGAGCTCTACAGGCAGTTATCTTGGTTTTTGCTCTGATCTGCATTTTCAGCTGTTAGACCTTTTCTGAGAGGTGTGTGTCTTTCTAAATCAGACTCATTCAGATGAATTTGCCACAGTTTAACTCCACTCCAAGTGTAGGAACATCTAGAAGCAATATAAATGCTCCTGAGATACATTTACAGTGTCCCAGAAAAGGGTACGAATACTTATGCAACGGGATCTTTTCAGTTTTTTATTTCTAATAAATTTGCAAAGTTGTTACAAACCTGTTTTGTGCTGTCATTATGGTGTATGAGATGTAGATTGATGTGGGGGGAGAAAAAGTAATTTAAAGCAGTTTAACATAATGCTGCAACAAAACAAAATGTGAAAAAAAAAATGAAGGGGTATGAATACTTTTGCAAGGCACTGCACCTGAAGATCTTGTTAATATATAACTGTGAACCTGGACCCCAAAAAAAAAAACTAAACAATCATAAGGGTCGATTTTTGTTTGAAATTGGGCTTTATACATCATATGAAAGCTGAATAAATAATGTATCATGCTTGGCTTGTTAGGACAGGACTATATTTGGCTGAGATACAACTATTTGAAAAAAAATCTAGAATTTGAGGGTGGAAAAAATAAATATAAAATATTGAGAAAATCAAAAAGTTGTCCAAATGAAGTTCTTAGCAATGCATATTACTAATCAAAAATTAAGTTTCAATATATTTATGGTAGGAAATTTACAAAATATATTAATGGAACATGATCTTTACTTATATCCTGAAGATTTTTGGGATAAAAGAAAAAATTGATCATTTTGACCCATACAGTGTATTGTTGGCTATTGGTACAAATATACCTGTGCTACATACAATTACATTTAGTTATTTAGCAGATGCTTTTGTCCAAAGTGACTTACGGTAAAGGGGTGCAAAGCCAGTGGTGGTTTTGTAGGCAAACATTAATGCCTTGAATTTTATGCGTGCAATTTGAGGAAGAGAGGTGTGACTTGAGTTATTTTCTGCTCTTTGAAAATTAATCTAGCAGCTGCATTCTGGATCAATTGTAAAGTACTTAAGACTGGTTTTGTGGTCCAGGGTCATATATATATACAGTTGAAGACAAAATTATTAGCCATCTATGAAATATGAATCTATGAATTATTTTTCAAACAATTCCCAAGTGCTGTTTAACAGAGAGAAGATTATTTAGGAAGCTTGGAGTGTTTGCAACACAAATAGAAACTAGTGCTGTCAAACGATTAATCGCGATTAATCGCATCCAAAATAAAAGTTGTTGTTGACATAATATATGT
>NC_133366.1:1356052-1378552 GCF_049309525.1 Garra rufa | reverse complement strand
AGATCAACAGAATTCCTCCAAAACACAAAAACGCACCCACACGGCTTCCAAAATGATAGATTTATTGTGTTAGTAAATGTAATTACAGTTATTATTAAATCTGCAAGCAGCATTGAAAGGGCCCTCGCACTTGGACTCGCATTCGCACCCGGTGGCTTTTGGAAAACAGCGAATGGTAAGCAATATGCATTTAAAGTGGTAAATATAAAAGGAATATGTCAAAATTTCAATACGTCAACTGAATATTGGCATGTAGATGTCTTGAAATTCAGGACTTTAAACAGATATAAGGTTTTAAGATTGAACATTGCATGTTTACGGTAGTGTAAAACTACCTTATTTTCTGTTGCCAGCATGGTGCTATGATTATAACAGAATACTGGCCTTTATATGCATTCAGGCCAGGACTCTAATCGAACCTTTGAAGTTTGGGGCAGATGTTTGTCAGGCCGCCACAGACACGCCCTTTAACGAAAACTCAAGATCTCAGCAATTTAACATTGCAAAGGCCTTGGAGTAGACTGACCAAATATAATGTTGATTTCATTAAAAATCTATGACGAGTTTGTTGCAGTGTAAAAAATGCCACTTCCTGTTGCCAGCAAGTGGCGCTATGACTATAAATGAATATGGACATGGGCATGTGTTCAGGACAAGACTCTTATCAAACATGTCAGTTTTGGTGCAGATTGAACATTGTATGCCTGAATTATAACAACTTCCTGTTTCATGGCGAAACATAGAAGTTTGTGAGGCCACAACGGACACGCTTTTCAACGAAAACTTAAGATCTGTGGTATTTAACTTCACAAAGGGCTTTAGATTACACTGACCAAATTTGGTGTTGATCTGTTTAAATCTCTAAGAAGAGTTTGTTTAAGTACAATGCCTGAAAATGGCAAAAATGACACAAAACTTGTAGAGAAAAATCAAAATAACAGACTTCCTGTTGGGTTTCGGACTTCGTGCCGAGGGACTTTTTTGTAGGTATTGGTGTGTTATAGGTGTCTACCGAATTTCATACATGTACGTGAAGCATACATGTACTTTGTTGAAATTTTATAAGTGCCGCTATCAAGCCATTTTGCCACACTCACTTCTGAAACCCATATCAGATGGAAATTTTTTACCACTTCTGGCATGTGTGCAAAGTTTAATGAGTTTTTGAGCATGTTTAGGCCCTCAAAATGTGATTCATTTTAGAGAAGAAGCAGAAGAACCTGAGCAATTGCATTAGGGTTCTTGCACCACCGGTGCTCAGGCCCTAAATATTTGGAAGAACCTAAATCTGAACGCATGAGTTTGTGCTGTATTCATACCTGTGTGACATGATCTTGAACGCATCCGGCTGGTAGCACTGCACGTTCTCCATCTGGAAGGGGTCGGCGTCACAAATCTTGTCGTCGGTGCGGCCGTAGTTGGCCGTCTCGATCATGATGACATCACTTCCTGGGCAGCGCAGCTCAATGGGGTATCCCTCACATGCCAGCTCTCGTCTCATCAGACCGAAGGGCATCGCCGCTCGACTCAGACCTGATGATCAAAGACACACACAGCGTCATGACGGGTTTCTCATATATCTATCTGATGTTGAGTTCTTGATTAGTGATGTGATTTTGAATGATTTTCGATAAGGCGCTGAATAAAACACATCAAACACTCTTTCAGCCAATAGAACTGCTCTAGAGTCTGAGGGGGCGGAGTCTGGCTCATGACAGGAGTTATAGGGTGCAGAACTCACCTTGTTCGGAGGGAGCGATGCTGCAAAGCAACACAGGACACGTCCACAGTAACCAGAGTGACAGCGCCATTGTAACGTCAGAGGAACGGACAAGGTGAAAGGGGCGGGACAGTCTCCTGTAACGTCAGCTGAACCTGCGGAGAGACAGACGGGACATCCGGTTACTCCTGACAGAGAGACAGGCGACTGACCCGATTCAGTCTGATGGCATTACAGAGAAACACACGCTGAGTAACGCTCAGCTCTGAAGATCAACATGAATGAGGCGAGATGACAGGAGATGAGAATACAGCCCAGAACTACTGCTTCAGCGCTGGGTTAGTCTACGGTCACAACAAAAAGAGTTTTCTTAAAGGATTAGTTCACTTCCAGAACAAAGATTTACAGATAATGTACTCACCCCCTTGTCTTTCTTTCCTCAGTTGTAAAGAAATTATGTTTTTTTAGGAAAACATTTCAGGTATTTTCTCCATATAGTGGAATTTGAACTTCCAAAATGCAGTTTAAATTCAGCTTTAAAGGGCTCTAAACGATCCCAGTCGAGGAATAAGGTCTTATCTAATGAAATGATCAGTTATTATGTTTTTTTAATTGACAATTTATATACTTTTTAATCTTAAATGCTCGTTTTGTCTAGCTCTGCGTGAACTCTGTGCATTCCAGGTCAACACAAAATCATCCCACATTGTTGTTTTACCTTTTTTTGTAAAGGGCATTTGATGTTCTTTTCACGTTTACTTTGTAAACACTGGGTCGGTATTTCTACAGCGATGAAGGGCCATTTTGAAGTTGGAGGAGAAAATGAGATGGGCATTTTTGGGCATACCCTAACTGTATTGACCCGAGATACACAGAGTTCACGCAGAGCTAGACAAGACGAGCATTTAAGGTTAAAAAGTATATAAATACAATTATTTTTAGAAAATAACAAATGGTTTTGCTAGATAAGACCCTTCTTCCGCGGCTGGGATCGTTTGGAGTCCTTTGAAGCTGCATTTTGGGAGTTCAAACTCGTGGGCACCATAGACGTCCACTATATGAGAGAAATCCTGAAATGTTTGCCTCAAAAAACATAACTTCTTCTCGACTGAAGAAAGAAAGACATGAACATCTTGGATGACGAGGGGGTGAGTAAATTATGTACATTTTTGTTCTGGAGTAAACTTTTCCTTTAAAGCCAAACACACAAATACTTAAAACACTACAACTCCATTAAAGGAGTAGTTCACTTTCAGAACAAAAATTTACATAATTTACTCACCCCCTTGTCATCCAAGATGTTTATGTCTTTCATTCTTCAGGCGTAAAGAAGTTATGTTTTTTGAGGAAAACATTTCAGGATCTCCATACAGTGGACTTCAATGGTGCCCCCGAGTTTGAACTTCCAAAATGCTGCTTCAAAGAGCTCAAAATGATCCCAGCCGAGGAAGAAGAGTCTTATCTAGCGAAACAATTGGTTATTTTCTAAAAACATTTACAATTTATATACTTTTTAATCTCTACACAGAGTACACACAGAACTAGACAAGACGAGAATTTGAGGTTACAAAGTATATAAATTGTAATTTTTTTTTAGAAAATAACGATCGTTTCGCTAGATAAGACCCTTCTTTCCTTGGCTGTGATCGTTTAGAGCCATCTGAAGCTGCATTTTGGAAGTTCAAACTTGCGGGCACCACTGAAGTCCACTATATGAGAGAAATCCTGAAATGTTTGCCTCAAAAAACATAACTTCTTTTCAACAGAAGAAAGAAAGATATAATAATCTTGGATGACGAGGGGGTGAGTAAATGATCTGTAAATTTTTGTTCTGGAGTGAACTTTTCCTTTAAAGCCAAACACTAAAACTCCATTAATGTTACTTTCCTGTCTGTCTGAAATTACTTTAATTACAATTAGCATATATTTTGTATGATTTAATGCATTTTTACTTTAAAACATATATTGAAATAATTTCCCTAGTTTTGCATACAAGATAGCAAACCAGATTTGCGTCACGCTCATCAGAGTCTCTTATATTCACATTCATATTTAGTTCATCATTCACATTCACACAAGCGGATAATGCGTTTTAATTGCAGTGAAGAAGGTCAGCGCTCACACTAATACGATCGCTGTGTTTATTGACGTATCTATTGATCATCAGGCTCCAATACTGTCATAGCGGGAGCTGCTCTCCAGCTGCTGCCGACGCAGATGATCACAGCCTCAGATGAAAGAGCGAGCGAACGGCTCGATAATGCGTTTACAAGTGAGGTTTGAGCTCAAAGCTGCAGCCTCAGTTAAATGAAATACATTCACACTATAATATAAACTCATTCCCATAAAGAGGTTTATAGGTGGATATATCTGGAAAATATAATCCTGAGAGTGCAATAAAATACACCAGTGTGCTCGTAAACATCTTGCCTAGTTTAAAGGAATAGTCCACCCAAAATTTCCTGAAAACGTGCTTATGCTCAGATCATCCAACATTAGGATGAGTTTTCTTCATCAGATTTGGAGAAATGTGTCATTTCATCTCTTGCTCACCAATAGCTTCCTTTGCGGTGAATGGGTGCCGTCAAAATGAGAGTCCAAACAGCTGATTAAAACATCACAATAATCCACAAGTAATCCACACCACTCCAGAGTAAACAAAAACTGAAACAACTCAATCATGAAAACTTGTTTAACTAAAATATGAGTCCATAATCCATAATAACACTTCCTTCCTAAGCGGTCTGGTCTGAATCAGGAGAGAAATCTGCACAGATCAAACACCCTTTACAAGCCAAAACAGCTCTAAACGAATATGTGGCAGGATTATGAACTCACATTTTTGTTGAAACAGTCTTAATGAAGGATTTGTTTCAGCTTTTGTCTTCTCAAGATGTTAACTGATGGACTGGAGTGGTGTGGATTATTTGTGGAATATTGTGATGTTTTTGTCAGATGTTTGGACTCTCATTCTGATGGCACCCATTCACATCCATTGGTGAAAAAGTGGTCTGATCTGAATCAGGAAAGAAATCTGCACAGACCAAGCAACGTTTAAAAGGCAAAACAGCTCTAAAAAAATTGTGGCTGGATTTTGATGGACTTTTTCACTGGAGGAAGTGTTATTATAGATTATGGACTTTAGTATTTTAGTTAAAAATGTCTTGATGTTGGATTAGTTCAGCTTTTGTCTTCTCAAGATGTTAACTGATGGACTGGAGTGGTGCTTGTGGATTATTGTGATGTTTTTGTCAGCTGTTTGGACTCTCATTCTGATGGCACCCATTCACATCCACTGGTAAAAAAACGTGATCTGAATCAGGAAAGAAATCTGCACACATCAAGCACCCTTTACAAGCCAAAACAGCTTTAAACAAATGTGTGGCTGGATTTTGATGGACTTTTTCACTGGAGAAAGTGTTATTATAGATTATGGACTTTAGTATTTTAGTTAAAAATGTCTTACTGTTGGATTAGTTCAGCTTTTGTCTTCTCAAGATGTTAACTGATGGACTGGAGTGGTACTTGTGGATTATTGATGTTTTAATCAGCTTTTTGGACTCTCATTCTGACGGCAGACCGTAATGGAATGAGACATTTCTCTATAACAGATGAATAAATAAATATCAACTGAGCTGAAACGCAGTCCTAATGTGAATGCCAGTCCGATTGGGTGATTTTCAGTTTACTGAATCAGTCCAGTGTGACTGTGAATATCACGACTGTGTGCGAGCGCTCTGGAATAAAAATTATTTAAGGCTCAGTAATTCAGGATCCCTTCAGACAGACTCGCACACACATCGAACGGTCGGCGGCCGTCTCTCGACGTACAGTCGCCATGGCAACACTGGAATGAGGACTGCGGCGGAGACTCGCATCTCTCGCTCATTTGTGTTTCTCTCTCTGTTCTGTGTGTCCAGCCTGTTTTTTCCCTGCTATGATCTATGTCTCATTTCTTTTTCACAGTTACCAGTGTTGTAAAACCCCTGCGGGCTCCGTCTCTATTGATGGTGCTACAAAAATACCCCCCGATCCCAGGAGACGGAATCAGACGATTTATCACGAGCATTTCCCCAGGCGCCGCGGCTCGCACCAGGACGAGAACTAAAATCCAGCCTCAGGCTTCGGCGCGGCCTTACAGAAAAACACTCCAATCGCTGATGGAAATATAACGGATGGTATTGGTCAATTGTATACAGTCGTACTCTACACTGCTCTTCAACATTGGATTTCCTCCATCGCTGTGCTAGTTTCATGTCTCTCTTTCTTCTCACATAATAAAATAATTCAGACTGAAATCAATATTACATTATGTGTCCATTTTTTATTTATTAATTCGGTAAGTAGCCGTGTAATAAGAGGCTCCGCTTCACATCAGCCTCCAAACTGTAAATCCGTTCATCCAGTCAATGAAATTACTGACAAAAATGCTTGTTTCTTATTTTTTGAACAATAGTGAGACCATACCCAGATAGCACACGTACGTCTGCAAGATGTCTGTTAAAAATCTCTTGATCTGGAAAGCATCTTCTGTGTACAAACATCTGGCAGACGTCTGTAAGATGTCAGTTTTACATACATTCTACATCATAAACATCTTAAAGACATCTAATAGACGTCTATTTGACATCTGATAAGAAATATCCAATAGACGTATTGCAGATGAGCAAACGACGTCTTGCAGATATTTTGCAGATGTAAAATAGACGCCTCTGAGATGTACGTGTGCTATCAGGGTAAATACACACCACCAGATTTATATATATCCCTGATAGCACACATTCATCTCGGAGACGTCTGTTTGACATCTGCAAGATGTCTGCAAGATGTAGTTTGCTTATCTGCAATGCGTCTATAGGACGTTTCCTATCAGATGTCAAATAGACGTCTATTAGATGTCATTAAGATGTTTATGATTTAGAATGGATGTAAAACTGACATCTTACAGACGTCTGCCAGACGTTTGTACACAGCAGATGCTTTCCAGATCATAAGATCTTTAACAGACATCTTGCAGACGTACGTGTGCTATCTGGGATTTATATACATTTCAAATAATTAACAATGTGAGACAACAACCAATGATTTTAGAAGAAAATTTTAGAAAATGTTCACAAATCCAAACTTTGTGTTAAATGCAACCTATATATTAAGACTAGATCAGTACCCACATTACTATCCACATCAGTTATACCCACAAGATAAATGCAATGTTACTTTTTATAATCTGAAGAACATTCTTTTGCCACAAAGAACCTTTTGTGAAACAGAAAGGTTCTTTAGATTTTAAAGGTTCTTTTTCGAACCATTTAGACATAAAAGGTCTTTCTATGGAATCGTGAAGCACCTATATTTTTAAGAGCCCCTAAACAATTATTATTACAAGTATATCATGTTATGTTTTATGTTGATAAATCTTCTATAATTTATGAATGTAAACCATTTATATATATTTTTTTAATTAAAATTATGAACAACAAAAAATATATGCAACTTAGATGAGTGTAAAATGGACCGAAATTAATAAAACTGACTAAGTATTATTTAAGGGGACACTGTTTTTCATGCACCTGTCAGGTTTAAGATTTTGGGCTTTTTGTTGTTTCATGAAGTGTTTTTTTTTTTTTTTTCAGACTAGTGGAAAGAAAACACCCCAAAGACACTGTTAAGTGTTTTTTTTTGTAGCACTTTATCTATCTGTGTCAACAGATTTCAATTACATTATGTATTTAAAGGCGTTTTCTCGAAATGAGTTTTTTCTTTTACACTGAGCCATAAATCTCCACTTCAGGAGCACTTACACACACCAAATTTTACATTTTTATTCCTGTCTATATTCTGAAGGTTTTTACAGAGGGATTTGTTCATATATAATTAGCTTTATTTTATACATTTCATTCCCCCAAAAAAGTAAAAAGAATAAAACAAAATAAATAATGAGATACCCACAATCACTCTGTAAAAGCATTTGACTCTAATATGTCAAAAAATCCAGTGTTTAGATTTTTGTACTAGAAATATATGCAAATGAGTGCATATTTCATTAAACAATGGCTCATTTGCATTTTTAAACCTAACTTTTTAGAAAACTTGTGATACAAAAATTGTTCAATCAACTGGGTAAGTTATTTATAATTTAATTTTTTTTTTTTTTTTACCCTATTCACCTGCAGTGTCTCGCCTTAAAAAGACATTTTTGTCAAAAGACAAAGTTACTAAGCAGTAACACTGAACTCACAATCATGTTACTCATACATAATCACTGGATGAATACAATAAATCTAACAGCTGTAACAACACTTACTCATCTATCTTAATGGGGACACTGCATAGACTTCCATTGCTTTTATATACAGCTAGTTCAAAATACTATAACCTAACACAAACACCTACAAAAAACTTTATACATTTTTAATATTTAAACAAAAACCTATATGTGAACCTGGACCACAATGCCAGTCATAAGGGTCAATTTCTTAATAAACAAGCTTTCCATTGATAGGACAATATTTGGCTGAGATTTAACTATCAAAAATCTAGAATCTGAGGTTGCAAAAAAAAGAGAAAATGCTGAGAAAATCATCTTTAATGTTGTCCAAATGAAGTTCTTAGCAATGCATATTACTAATCAAAAATTAAGTTTTGATATATTTAACGGTAGGTAATTTACAAAATATATTGATTTTGACTTAATATCCAAATGATTGTTGGCATAAAAGAAAATTCAGTAAGTTTGACCCATACAATGTATTCTTAGCTATTGCCACAAATACACCCGTGCTACTTAAGACTGGTTTTGTGCTCCAGGATCACATATTTACTTTATTTTTATATCATTTATACAAACGAGGAGGCTCTCAATAGGAGTTTTTGTCAGATTTAGTTTACATCTAGTAACAAATCCGTCATTTAAATATGGTTAAGTAGCTACAAACACAGACTCGCTCGTATTGACTGATTCTAAACAAATGAAGAGGACACACGTTTAGATCCACGCCGCCTTATGGAAACCAGAAACATGATCCCGACTACATAAAGTTGGCTACATATAAACCACACACACTCACACTCAAGCCCTGTGCGATTGATCCGTCCAGACACACTTCAGACGCCATCAACACCCTCAAACACACAGTTCGTCTCTGTCACTGAATGAAGTGAAGCAGCC
The DNA here is from genome assembly GCF_049309525.1 of Garra rufa. Lineage (NCBI taxonomy): Eukaryota > Metazoa > Chordata > Actinopteri > Cypriniformes > Cyprinidae > Garra > Garra rufa. The sequence goes on along the minus strand of NC_133366.1, from coordinate 1,369,664 downwards.
AAAACTCGGACGGACAGCTGGACATCACCAGCCTGTGTACTGATGCATCTCCACAGGCCAAAAACACACTCAATTACTGCAAATGCATTAGAACTAGACATCTTCACCTGCTTTATGGTCCAACAGGTGCATGGATTACAGTGAACAGGGTAAAAAAAACAACTAAGAGTTATCACTTTACTTACCCAGTTGATTGATTATATTGATAATTGCAAAGATTTTTTGTATTACAAGTTTTCTAAAATGTTAGGTTAAATATGCAAATGAGTCATTATTTAGAAAAATGCACTCATTTGCATACATTTCTAGAACAAAAATCTAAACACTGGATGAAGTCACTAAATAAAATAATACAGAATAAACTCAGAACAGACAGAAAACAATGTATTTTTTTTTTTTTTTTTTTTACAATTTTTGGGGGAATAAAATGTTCAAGCAAATTATTTATGAACAAATCCCTCTGTAAAATATTCAAGATATAGACAGGAATAAAAATGTCAAGTTTAGTGTGTGTAAGTGCCACTAAAGTTGAGATTCATGGCTCAGCGTTGGAGAAAAAAACTCATTTTAAGAAAACAGCCTTTCAAAATGTGTATTGTGATGGAAATCTATTGACACAAATGGATAAAGTGCTATAAAAGAAACACTTAACAATGTCTTTTAGATGTTTTCTTTCCACTAGACTGAAAAAATACTTTGAGAATTGCAAACTTTTTGTATTACAAGTTTTCTAAAATGTTATGTTTAAATATGCAAATGAGGCATTATTAATGAAATATGCACTCATTTGCATACATTTCTAGAACAAAAATCTAAACACTGGATGAAATCAGTTTAAAAAATCTTGTTTAAATTTTTTGATGTATTCGAGTCAAATGTTTTTTTACAGAGGGGATTTTGTCACTAAATAATACAGAATAAACTCAGAACAGACAGAAAACAATGTATTTTTTTTTTTACAATTTTTGGGGGAATAAAATGTTCAAGCAAATTATATATGAACAAATCCCTCTGTAAAACATTCAAGATATAGACAGGAATAAAAATGTCAAGTTTAGTGTGTGTAAGTGCCACTAAAGTTGAGATTCATGGCTCAGCGTTGGAGAAAAAAACTCATTTTAAGAAAACAGCCTGTGTATTGTAATGGAAGTCTATTGACACAAATGGATAAAGTGCAATAAAAGAAACACCTGAAAATGTCTTTTTTTTCTTTCCACTAGTCGAAAAAATACTTTATGAAAAACTAAAAAGGCCAAAATCTCAAAATTGACAGGTGCAGGTTTTCTTCAGTTGGAAATGGCAAGTAACACATTCAATGAAACAACATTTTTGAAGCAGAAAGACTGAAATTGTGTTCACTCAGTATAAAGTCACAGGCATTAATCATGTAACATATACATCACTGACACCTGTGACACATGTAAAAGTGTGAAACAGTCTTAATGTCAGACAACTCCATCTGCCTGTCCAACAGAGCTCATGAGTCACTGTTTCTCCTGCATCTGTCTCACTGTCCCTCATGATCACACACACACACACACACACACACACACACACACACAGGATCCCTAATGGCTCAGTGACTTACGCAAATAACACCTTCTACTTTAGTACCAGCAAAAACACTGGAGACTGACACTCCCTCACAGACACACACACACACACACACACACACACACACACACACACACACACACACACACACTCCTACACAAAAGAGAAAAACGCATTATTAATTATTAAAAACAATTATCAATTAATTTTTATTAAAATCAGTGCAGTGGCATTTTAACATCACTGAGGTACTATTATGATTTTATCAGTATTTTTTATTTGGCTTTTATTTCTATATTTTCCATTTTAATTTTGGTTAGTTTTGGTATTTTTGTTGTTGTTGTCATTTACTCTGGAGTAGGGCTGGGCGATTAATCGAAAAGTAATCGAAATCGACATTCAGAACCTATAATCGATAAAATTTTTCCAGGTCAATTATTTCAATTACTTTCCCTTTAAAAACACTACTGCGTGTGGAGTCACGTGACCCCGCTCCGTTGCGTTATTCCTCCGACATGTCGATGGAGAGCTTAAGCAGTATTTATACAGTAAAAAGTATTTACAGGATATACAAAAGTAATTTTTATTTAGAAGAGATACTGCTTATTTTCTACTTTTAATATTTATTATGATTTTATAAATAATTTATTTTGTTTCCAAAAGTGCAAGTTATTTATTTTCACTAATTTAAAAAAAATGTGACTTTTCGTTTTAAGCAATGTGTGCTTTAATTTCAGTTGTTCAACACTGATGTTCAATAAATAATCATAGATAGTAGATAGTGTGTGCACCCTTCATTCAAAAATCTCACACTTGTAATATGTGAGTATATTTACTGTACAAAACTTGTCAGTGAACTATGAGGGCAAAAAAAATAATATTATTTAAATATAATTTAATATAATTTTATTAATGAATAAAATAATCGTTCATTAATCGTAATCGGGTTAAAATGTTCAATTAATCGAGATTTTGATTTTAGGCCAAATCGCCCAGCCCTACTCTGGAGCGCAAAACCTTAAGTAGCACGGGTTTATTTGTAGCAGTAGCCAACAATACATTGTATGGGTCAAAATGATCGATTTTTCTTTTATGCAAAAAAAAAATCATTAGGATACTAAATAAAGATCATGTTCCATGAAAATATTTAGCAAATTTACTATCGTAAATATATCAAAACTTTTTTTTTTTGTATTTGTAATATGCATGGCTAAGAACTTCATTTGGACAACTTTAAAGGTGATTTTCTCAATATTTAGATTTTTTTGCACCCTCAGATTTTCAAATAGTTGTATCTTGTATCTGAACAAACCATACATCAATGGAACGCTTATTTATTTAGTCCCAATTAAAAAAAAAACAACCCTTGTGACTGGTTTTGTGGTCCGACGTCACATTTGTATTTATTTATTTATTTTTTAAATTTAACACCTTTAAAGTTTTTATTACTTTTTTACTTCAGTTTTAGGTGTATTTATTATTTACATCCAGTCAAACTAAATGAAAATGAGAATTTTTTAAACCCTATTTTCTTTTATCTTACTTTATCCAAAATCTTTTTTATTTCAAGTAACATCTTTTTGCTTCTAATTTTAGCTGATTTTAACCCAGCTCAGTTTAATATATTCACATATTATCATGCATTTACCACACTCTCTAAAAGTGTGGTTTTAAAAAATTAAAATCGTATACACACCTACACAATGAATAATTTTTGCAGTCAGAATTACATTAAATTAATTATCGCAAGTCATGCAGAGAAAAACAAAGCAAACCATATCTTCTCTGTCCAGGGTTTATCCTCGAGCAGAATACATTTTAATAAGGTTTAATTCAATTAAAGTTTAATCGATATCAGTGGAATGGATGATTGCTGTGTGTGAGCATCTCTGAAAACATTCATGACACACAAATGTTATTCTGTGACTATTAAAGATGAATTTGCCCTCAGGTGTAATTAAATGTCAAAGTCTAATTAAAGTCAGGCTGTGTTGCACTTTCACGGATAACAGAAGCGTTTCATGAGAGCGTGTGGTAAGACAAACGTGGACCGCATCCAGGCAAATTTGCTGTCCTCGTCTGTCAGTGAGCACGGATTCACTGTTGTGATCAAAACCTGTGTTTGTGAAGATCTCACTGCTGGAGCGCTAGAATCAAACACAACAGAGCAGAGCTTCATCTGGAGAGTTTCCCGAAGCATCAGAGCGTCAAAGCGCACACGCGTAAAAATGTGTAATAATCAGCCTAGACTAATTGCTATAATTCACCCTCATGCAGAGAAAACTCCTCTGTTCTGCATTCGCCCTCTGTGTTACAGACATAAACAAACACACCACTCTCATCAGCGCTGTACACAACACACACTCACACGAGATTAGGAAAACAGAAGAATACACCACTGCAGTCCTTCCCAAAGTCAACGTGAAATTAATTCACAACCTGCACTGCAGAAAATGATTTTCTTACTTAGATTTTTTTGTAGTTTCCAGACAAAACATCTAAAAATTCTAAAATCAAGAAGGATTTACTAGACAAGAAAAAATATTGTCCTGTTTTCAGAAAAAAGAAGTCAAAATTAAGCATGTTTTTGATTAAAACAAGCTAAATAATCTGCCAATGGGGTAAGAAAAATAATCTTATTTCAAGCAGACATCTAGATTATTTTTCTTACCCCATTGGCAGATTATTTTGTTTGTTTCAAGCAAAAACTCACTTAATTTCAACTTAATTTTTCTGAAAACAAGACAATATTTTTTCCTCGTCTAGAAAATCCTTCTTGATTTAAGAATTTTTTGATATTTTGGCTGGAAACAAGACAAAAATTCTAAGTAAGAAAATATTTTTTTTGCAGTGTGCTTTCCTTCTGTCAAGTGACACCTTCTAAAGCAACAATTTGATTGGTGATAAATAGAAGGGATTGAAAAGGTCAAATAACATAAAAAGCTAAAATATTTTGATTTTCTCACATGCACGCTTTATCAAAAATTCATCACGATCTGCTCATGCTGCTTTTTGCAACTGAAGCTGAAGAGCAGAATTAAATATGGCTGTGGAGATTAATGGTAGATGATATATCCGCTCATATTTATATTATTAGCCAATCTGTGATTGATCTGATCTGGCATGCAAATATAATATATAAATAATGTTTTTTAAAAATCATTCAATTTAAAATATTTTAGTTATTTTTAGTCATGAAATTGCATTATATCATATGTAGGCTATGCATATTATATACTGCCAGTCACAGAATTTATGTCTCATAATTGTAAAACCCTACACTTTCTTACTTAGATTTTTTGTCTTGTTTCCAGACAAAACATCTTAAAATTCTAAAATCAAGAAGGATTTACTAGACAAGAAAAAATATTGTCCTGTTTTCAGAAAAAAGAAGTCAAAATTAAGCATGTTTTTGATTAAAACAAGCTAAATAATCTGCCAATGGGGTAAGAAAAATAATCTTATTTCAAGCAGACATCTAGATTATTTTTCTTACCCCATTGGCAGATTATTTTGTTTGTTTCAAGCAAAAACTCACTTAATTTCAATTTAATTTTTCTGAAAACAAGACAATATTTTTTCCTCGTCTAGAAAATCCTTCTTGATTTAAGAATTTTTTTATATTTTGGCTGGAAACAAGACAAAAATTCTAAGTAAGAAAATTTTTTTGCAGTGTGCTTTCCTTCTGTCAAGTGACACCTCTTCTAAAGCAACAACTTGATTGGTGATAAATAGAAGGGATTGAAAAGGTCAAATAACATAAAAAGCTCAAATATTTTGATTTTCTCACATGCACGCTTTATCAAAAATTCATCACGATCTGCTCATGCTGCTTTTTGCAACAGAGCCGAAGAGCAGAATTAAATATGGCTGTGGAGATTAATGGTAGATGATATATCCGCTCATATTTATATTATTAGCCAATCTGTGATTGATCTGATCTGGCATGCAAATATAATATATAAATAATGTTTTTTAAAAATCATTCAATTTAAAATGTTTTAGTTATTTTTAGTCATGAAATTGCATTATATCATATGTAGGCTATGCATATTATATACTGCCAGTCACAGAATTTATGTCTCATAATTGTAAAACCCTACACTTTCTTACTTAGATTTTTTGTCTTGTTTCCAGCCAAAATTTCTAATTCTTAAATCAAGAAGGATTTTCTAGATGAGTAAAAATCATTTGAAACAAGCAAAATAATCTGCCAATGGGGTAAGGAAAAAAAATCTAATTTTAAGAGTTTTACCCCACTGGCAGATTATTTAGCTTGTTCTAAGAAAAAAATCACTTCATTTTGGCTTGTTTTTTCTGAAAACAAGAAAATAATTTTTACACGTCTAGAAAATCCATCTTGATTTAAGAATAGTCAGATATTTTGGCTGGAAACAAGTAAGAAAAGCTTTTTTTGCAGTGTACATACTAAAGACTTTTGCTTAAAGGCATTAACAGCAGTTCTGTAGACGAAGCGTGTTTAAATATGTTTATCTTCACATTAACATCAAATTGCAAATTGACAATTGTGTCCCTGGACCATAAAAGCAGTTGGTGTTTATAGCAATAGCCAACAATACAACAATATGGGTCAAAATTATACATTTTTCTTTTATGCCCAAAAATCATTAGGATATTAAGTAAAGATCGTATTCCATGAAAATATTTAGTAAATTTCCTACCGTAAATATATCGAAACTTAATTTTTGGTTAGAGCTGGATAACTTTATATCCAATTTTCTCAAAATTTTGATTTTTTTGCACCCTCAGATTTCAGATTTTCAAACAGTTGTATCTTGACCGAATAGTGTCCTATCCTAACAGACCACACATCAATGGAAAGTTATTTATTCAGCTTTCAGATTCTATAAATTCAACTAAATAAATAAATAAAAAAGACCCTTATGACTGGTTTTGTGCTCCAGGGTCCACAAGACTACATACTGAAGCAAATGCGTGCATGTTTAACACTCATGATTTAAAAAAATAAATAAGTAATTAAAATCTTGGCGAATGCTAATTATTAAAGCAAAATAAACACTGACAGATGGATCAGGTCTTGCATCCAGTCAGAGGTAAAGAGGTTTATTTTAATAATGACTAGCTGACTCATTTATATAACAGCTACTTAGCAAATACTAAAAACACCACATATGGCTTCCACTAAAGACAACACGCAAGTATTAAAACATAGGAATCAATTGGTCTAGCAAAAAAACAACAACAATTCTAACAAACTACCATTTTTTGTCAACCATTATTACAACGGACAACATAATGATTCTCCTATTTCAACTCTGCACTCGGTTTTAATTCGATTGTATAACTCAGGACTGAATTACTGTCCAGACAGGCTGAGTGACATTTAACAGATAATTTAATGTGATTGTCTCTATGAAAACAGACTGATTTATGAGAGCGTAAGAGAGCAAACACATTTAAACCAATGTTGAGTTTCTGCACCTCAAGCAACACCAAAAAAACTGCAAAAATAATGACTGTTCTCCAACAGGTTCCCCAAACACTAATGCTTTGAAAGCACAGCAGAACAAAAGTGAATTCTACAAATGGCTTCTGCATGCTACACTGGGGTGAGAGAGTATTTTTAACAACAGGAACACCAAAACTGCTGAGACGGCAAAACCAGAAGGATGCACAAATAATACCTATTTATCTAACGCTATAAATACAAGCACACATGTTGGAGGAGAAATGAATGACCACCAGCTCAGGGGTCAATTGCTCTGTGTCTATGTATTTATCTTTTTACGACTAAACGCCTGAAGTTTATTCCACTGCTGAATCTATAGATATACTGTGATACCAAAAAAGCCAAAAACAGAAACGACAATTGAGATTATTGTCTCCTCTTCATCCACTTGCTTTGACTAGAAACCAGTGTTTTGCATGTGTTTGCATTCGAGTCTGCTCTCAACCATCCGTGAGTCTTCACGAGATCATTACGTGCGCCTTTATAAACACACACTCTCTTCTCCATAGATTTGCCTTTTGTAACACATACGCGATCACATATACACTCTTAAAAATAAAGGAGCTTCACGAAGCCATAGAAGAACCTTTTAAACCCATATGAAGATCCTTTCTGTTTCATAAAAGGTTCTTTGTGGCAAATAAGGTTCTTCAGATATTAAAAAGCAAGAAATGGTTCTATGTGGAACCAAAAATGGTTCTTCTGTGGCATCGATTGTATAACTCAGGACTGAATTACTGTCCAGACAGGCTGAGTGACATTCAAGACGTTTAACAGACAATTTATTGTGATTTTCTCTAAGAAAACAGACTGATTTATGAAAGCATAAGAGAACAAACACATTTAAACCAATGTTGAGTTTCTGCACCTCAAGCAACACCAAAAAATCTGCAAAAATAATAACTGTTCTCCAACAGGTTCCCCAAACACTAATGCTTTGAAAGCACAGCAGAAGAACATAAATGGTTCTTCTATGGCATTGCTTGAAGAACCTTTTGAAGCACCTTTATTTTTAAGAGTGCATGCAGGGGGCAAACATCTCCTGATGCCCCGGTTTCAGTCTCAGCTCACTTCTGTAGACTAATTTATCCTCAAAATGTAGGTAAGTAACTACAAACATGCACTTATCTTTCTAAGGAGGACATATAGACTTACTGAAGACAACACTCACCATGTTTAGAATCAAACATGCATTTATAAAACATTATTTGCTTTATTTGTGAATCAGACAGGACAGGAGGGTGCTCACTTAAAGCTTATCCAAATGCAATAGTCGGGGCTCATGCATCGCTCAGGAGAAAGACACGGTGCGTGCAGGAGATGGAGGAGATGTTGGGTGGGGAGAGATGGAGGTCTGTCAGAATGCACCAGCAGTCAGTGGCGCCAGCACATTTACACACCACTCACGCGCCTCAGCGTTCGGCTCGCCTTTGGCCTGTAACTCAATTTACATCCAATGAAAAATGACCACAATGTGTGTGTGTGTGTGTGTGTGTGTGTGTGTGTGATATAGGTCTGTGCATGCAGAATGTGTGCTTGTGTGTGTGTGCGTACAGTATGCATGCACAATGACGTGTATTTCTGTATGTGTGTGTCCTCAGATGTAAGCTAAATAAAAAAAATTGTGTTTTGGGAGGCGTTCAGGTCTTTGTATGAGTCGTACATAAGAACAAATATACATATAGGCTAAATATATAGGGTAAATATAGAATAATTGGGCCATTTGGTCATCTCAAGTATTCTAACTCACCCTATTTATTCTGTAAATTCTAAAATACAAGTGATACAATAGAATTGTGCTCTATGCGCTCATTTGCATTGTGAAGGGATGAACTAATGTGTGTAGATGTGGAGCACGGCCAGTGTATATGTAGGCTATATGTATGAAAATATGTGTGTTTAGGACATGAACTGAACACACACTGACAGCCGTGCATTCATTCATTCATTCATTCTTACCTTCTGGTGTTCCCGTATCCACCCTACATCCTCTCCTCTCCCTCTCCTCTCTCCTCTCCTCCCCGATTCACTCGTTTCTCCTCTTCTCCTCCCGTGTCGCCAGAATGCATCAAGATTAAAATTTAATCAGCTGCCATCTTTCCAGACGATAAAAGGGGCAAAAACATCAAAATAATCCACTTTATGGAGCGTCTTCAGTCAAACACGCAAGAGGAATAATAAACACAGGCAATGATATAATCCAATATGAACACAGTCTCCTGACCCTGATAAGACGAACTACCTTATAACATTAAGAGCATCCATGAGTGAAGATGAGAATCGTTTTGGTTTATTAGTCATTATGAGGGCAAGCGAAAATCTTCGATTTGAGGAACCGCTCCGACTAATAATCGCGCGGATTTCGAGGCATGTCGCCTTCACGCGATGAACTGTTGATCGTCAAGGGTATTGCAATGAGACGATGAGCTGAGGGTGATCCTCTTCTGGTGGATTGCTGATTTTTGAAAATTAAACAGTGGGGAAATCTATATTATTAAGACTGATGAACCGAACTGAGGTCAAATATAAGCTATATTGTGTGGCCGCTCCCCGTCCACGACCATACAAAGGGAGATCCTTGTCTGGCAGACAGACGATTTTAATTGAAAACAAGAAATAAGCATATTAATGAAATAAAATTTGAGTTCAGGCACAAACAAATGCGTCGTTTGCTTCAATCGCAAAATCCCGCCTGGCGCCGCTCCCCTTCAACGCCGACCGATCAGCAATTAAAAAAAAAAAAAAAACGAGGTAAATCCGTAATAAATGTCAGCGATAATCAACAACATCCGCGACATTTAGCGCAGAAACCCATCGTGCTCATCCGTGACTAAACCCACGGCCTGCGCCGAACGATGGCCGAATAAATCACAAATACACGACGACTAAAAAACACTGTTTAAAAGCCTGCGTTTACATCTACATTCATCATGTGTACGACAAAAGAAAAAAATGTCTTCGTCAAAACAAGATATTCGGTTTATTACAAAAGAGGAGAGCCCGAGATCGCGGCCAGATGTTGTGATGGTAGTAAAGGACAGCCGTTGAGATGCAGAAGATCCCAGCAGATATCAACAGATCAATGGAAGATGCGGCTGTCATGGATTCTGCTGCTGCATACAATAGAGACACACGGCGACACCGCTGCCTCAGGAACGGAAAAACAGCACAGGCCTCGCTGTTTCGACAAAATCATTCAGCGAAGCCTACGATTTACTCTATTATAGAGGCGCGTCGGTTTCTGACGGGAGAGAAAAACGCTATTCCCGTTAGTGCTGTGCTGGATGCGGCAGGCGTGACCGGGAGAATCTTAACGCTAAAGCTTTGATAGAGAGAACACGAACGCCCTGCTTCATTCCCTCTCTCTCTCTCTCTCTGTATGCTACTTTGTCTCATATATATCACTGTCACTGAATGGCATTTTAGTGCATGTCTTCTGTAAATTAGGGAAAACTATATTTATTTTTTGCTCAGATAAACTAAAACAAAAATGCAATTAAATGAAACAATTTTTTAATTAAACAACAATTTAAAGCAGTATTACGCTTGATGTTTTTATACTTAAATGCTTTTTCGTCTTTGACCCACACACACACACACACACACACATGTTGGGTTTACATGTTTTATGGGGACATTCCATAGGCGTAATGGTTTTTATACTGTACAAACCGTACTTTCTATGGCCCTACACCTACCCTACACCTAAACCAAGCCCTCACAGGAGATTGTGCATACTTTTACTTCCTCAAAAAAACTCATTGTGCATGATTTATAAGCCTGTTTCCTCATGGGGACCTGAGAAATGTCCCCACAAGGTCAAAATCTACTGGTATTCCTATCCTTGTGGGGACATTTGGTCCCCACAACGTGATGAATACCAGGTGCACACACACACACACACACACACACACACACACACACACACACACACACATACATATAGGATGTTAAAATTTACAAAATAAATTTTTTGTCCATTTTATGTCCTACTTTCCAGGTTTCAAATAAGTTTTTGGAGAATACAATTATTTTGTTCAAATAATGTTACATTGTTATTCGGTGTAACAATATGTAAAAAATCAAACAACATGCTTATTTTGACTCGTACATATTAAAATATATAAAAGAATAAGGGAGCATATTAAATTTTTTTGTGTTTTAAATGATTAAAAAAATTGACTGACAAATACGCAATTTTTTTAAAAATGTAGAATTACAATTAATTAGTATTTGGGAAGAAAGTAATTTGTCTTTTAATATGTCATAAATATGATATAAATTATATAAATATAAATATAAATATGTATGATATTTATTTTTTGCTCAGAAAATGAAAAACGAAAATTTTTAAATATTTTTTTCTGATAAACAACAACAATTTAAAGCAGTATTACGCTTGATGTTTTTATGCCTAAACGCTTTCCCGTCTTTGACTCATATATATATATATATATATATATATATATATATATATATATATATATATATATATATATAATCAAAAGTAATAACATTATTTAATAGCATTAATAACATTAAATAATATTTTTATACTTGTTACATACCTTTATTATATAGTGCAAAATTTACAAAAAAATCTGCTTATTTCAACATTCTGCTTATATTGGGGCAGTCGTGGCCTAATGGCATTGGCTGCCCACTGCTCCAGGTGTGTGTTCACGGTGTGTGTGTGTGTGTGTGTGTGTGTGTGTGTGTGTGTGTGTGTGTGTGTGTGTGTGTGTGTGTGTGTGTGTGTGTGTGTTCACTTGGATGGGTTAAATGCAAAGCCCAAATTCCAAGTATAGGACACCATACTTGGCCACACATCACATCCTTTCCTTCTGATATTTACCTCTTAATTTGACTTGACACATCATCAGGTCTCATGTTTCATCTCAAGCTCTCCATCGGCTTTACTGTTCTCTCCTTGGTTAAGACAGTTTAGTATGGACAAAACAGCTTGGAGCAAAACTGTAGGAAAGTCAAATAAAAACAAATTAAAAACAATAACTGAAATGGATTCTGTTTATACACTGTAAAAAGTTTGCTGTAAATTTTACAGTAACTTACTGGCAGCTGGATGCCAGTAAGTTACTGTAAAAATGTTTACAGTATTAATACTGTAAGTGCATTTACAGTACTAAAAGGTCTTTACTGTAATTTCATTTACAGTATTTTTACTGTAATTTCATTTAAAGTATTTTTACTGTAATTTCATTTACAGTATTTTTACTGTAAATTCATTTACAGTGTTTTTACTGTATCTTCAATTACAGTATTTTTACTGTATTTTCAATTACAGTATCAGTACTATAGAGTTTATTTTCATTTATTTTAAACATTTTTTACCTGTAAAAACAATCCAATTAACCTACAGCACTGTAATTCAAGATTTTTACCACCCCAACCCCATAAAAATCACAATAACTCATAAGCATTAGTTCTGATAATATTCTTTTTAATTGTTGAACATTTTCTTTTTAAAAGTACAGAGACTTTGTATCATGGCAAACATACACATACTGAAAAGCAAAAATAAGTAAGTACACTACCAGTCATAAGTTTTTGAACACTAAGATTTTTTTAAAGTATTCTCTTCTGCTTACCAAGCCTGCATTAATTTGATCCAAATTTAATTTATTCCTTTGATCAAAGCTGAATTTTCAGCATCATTACTCGTCTTCAGTATCACATGATCCTTCAGAAATCATTCTAGTATGCTGATAAACATTATTTAATTTTTAGATTTTTCAGGATTCTTTGATGAATAGAAAGATATTATTTAGCAAGGATGATTTAAATTGATCAAAAGTGATAATAAAGACATTCATAATGTTACAAACTATTTCTGTTTCAGATAAATGCTGTTTATCTGAACTTTCTATTCATCAAAGAAACCTGAAAAAAAATGTACTCCACTGTTTTTAGCATTATAATAATTTCAGCAACATCATAATAATAGTTTTTGAGCAGACAATCAAATTATTAGAATGATTTCTGAAGGATCATGTGACTGCAGTAATGATGCTAAAAATTAAGGTTTGATCACAGCAATAAATTACATTTTAAAATATATTCAAAAAGAAAACAGTTATTTTAAATAATAAAAATGGTTCAAAAGTGTATTGTTTTTGCTGTACTTTGGACCAAATGAATGCAGGCTTAGTGAGCAGAAGAGACCTTCTTTAAAAACATTTAAAATCTTACTGTTCAAAAGCTTTGTCTGGTAGTGTAAATAAAATAAAATCATACAGTAAAAATGTGTTTGTGTTGTGTTAAATTTTAGTAGTTTTGAGTCAAAGTTGACAAGCTCTCTGATGAGAAACGGCAGAATGGGATTCAGGCTGATGCTTGTTGTTTGCACCCTCTTTCCAGAAGTCCATCTGATCTGTGACTGTCAATGCATTTGCTGCCACAAAGGTTGACTGTCTGAACAAACCTGCAAGCACAAGAAAAACAGTGTTTAAAGAATTTGCCTCAACTGTCAAACTTGGTGCTGTATGCATTTAAAAAAAAAAATGATATACTACATACGAACGCAGTAGTAAGAAAAAAAAACTGAAG